>NC_092770.1:56971338-57283369 GCF_047496795.1 Chiloscyllium punctatum | reverse complement strand
TTTGTGTTGAGAAGAGGTCTTCTTCCTTATGATTCATTCATGGGATGTGGGCATCGTTGGCTGGCCAGCATTTATTGCCCATCTAAAGTTGCTCTTGAGAAGGTGGTAGTCAGCCTCTGGAACCACTGCAGTCCACCTGCTGAGGGTTGACCCACAGTACTGTCAGGGAGGGAATTCCAGGATTTTGACCCAGCAACAGTGAAGGAACAGCAATATATTTCCAAGATAGGATGGTCAGTGGCTTGGAGGGGAATCATAGAATCCTTACGGTGCAGAAACAGGCCATTCAGCCCAATAAGTCTACACTGACCCTTCAAAGAGTATCCCACCCAGACTCATTCCCCTACCCTACAACTCTACATTTACCCTGACTACTGCACCTAACCTACTCTTTCCTGAACACTATCGTCAATTTTAGCATGGGAGAGGTGGATACTGCAGATGCTGGAGATTAGAGTCAAGATTAGAGTGGTGTTGGAAAAGCATGGCAGGTCAGACAGCATCCGAGGAACAGGAAAAATCAATGTTTCGGGCAAAAGCCTGATTCCTGATGAAGGGCTTTTGCCCGAAATGTCAATTTTAGCATGGCCAATTCACCTAACCTGTAAGTCTTTGGATTGTGGGAGGAAACCAGAGCACCTGGAAGAAACTCATGTAGACATGGGGAGATTGTGCAAACTCCACACCAACAGATGCCAGAGGCTGGAATCAAACCCGGGACCTGGCACTCTGAGGAAGCAGTGTTAACCACTGAGCCACTATGCCACCCAGACTTGCAGATGGTGGTATTCTATGCATCTGATGCCCTTACCCTTCGAGATGGAAGTGGTTGTGGGTTTGCAATGTGCTGTCTAAGGATCTTTGATAAATTACCAGAGAGCTTGTCCCCTCATACTCACTGATTACAATTTTTCTAGGGCTCCTTGATGCCACACTCTGTCGAATGAAGCCTTGATGTCAAGGGCTGTCACTCTCACCTCACCTCTGGAATTCAGCTCTTTTGTCCATGTTTGAACCAAGGTTGTAATGAGGTCAGGTGCTGACTGACTGTGGCAGAACCCACACAAGGTGTCCCTCAGCAGGTCATTGCTGAACAGATGCTGCTTGACAGTACTGCTGATGACAACTTCCATCACTTTACTGATGATCGAGAAGAGACTGATGGTATGGTAATTGACTGGATTGGATTTTGTCCTGCTTTTTGTGGACAGGTCACACCTGGACAATTTTTCATATTATTGGGTAGATACCAGTATTGCAGCTGTACTGGAGGTGTTTGGCTAAGGAATTGGTAAGTTCTGGAGTACATGTCTACATTACTAATGCTGTAATGTTTTCAGGGCCCATTATTTTCACAGTAACCAGTGTCTCCAACTGTTGCTTGATATCACTTCTGGCTGAAAATGCTATGAATGCTTCAGCCTTCTCTTTTGTATTGATATGCTGAGAGAATAGCAGAGAAAGATCTACCGCAGCTTCCAAACCTAGCTTCAAGACCCCAGCAACTGCTATTGAGAAACTAAAACTTGGATTAATAGTCTAGCAATACTATGAAAGTCCTGGCTCTGGAGAGCTTTACTTCACCCATTCAGGCTGCTTCTACTGTTATGATGAAAAAAAAACTCAAGGCCTCTTAAGCTATTTACATTATTGGATCCAAATAGACAGTTTTCCACCTCGGTCTTAAAACCTCTCTTCAAAAAACAATCCTGGACAAAATACCCCTCTTAAAGCCACAGTATCATCACAAATAATAAGACAATGATAAGTAAAAGGTCTAATTTTGAAAGGGCACAGGAACAAACATCTTGAAGAATAAGTACAGATCTTTGAAGGTGTCAAATCAAATTGAGAAGACTGTTAAAAAGTGATGTGGGGTCCTTGGTTTTATAATAACATTGCTACAAAAAAGATATGTAAAGTATTTTTAAAACACTGGGTAGGCCCTAGCAAGAATATTGTGACCAGTTCTGGCCAGATAATTAAAAAAAAAACTAAAAGGAGTTTTCCTTAGAGTAGTTTGTTAAGGCTATAATTGATTGAAACATTAAAATTCATTAAACTTGGAAGAGCAAAGAAGAAGAATTGTCAGGGATAAACACCTTGGTAACCAGAGAATTTCCCACGTTTAAAAGGTACTTGGCAAAAGAAATCAATAAGTGTGGTGCTGGAAAAGCACAGCAGGTCAGGCAGCATCCGAGGAGCAGGAGAGTTGACGATTCAAGCATAAGCTCTTCATCATCGACTCTCCTGCTCCTCAGATGCTGTCTGACTGGTTGTGCTTTTCTAGCACCACACTTTTTGACTGTCATCTCCAGCATCTGCTGTCCTCACTTTCTCCCACTTGACAAGAGAACCAGAGGGAACAAGAGGGAAAAGAGATTACTGCAAGTTGTCCTGATCTGGCATGCACTGAAATAGAACGGCCTTAGGAAAAGGGCAGAGAAGTGAGTCAAACTGACTAGTCCTTTCAAAAAAAAAAGCAGGCACTATGTTATCTTTAGGATTTACACAGATTGCATTAGAGAGATCCAGGCAGGGGTTTGATGGATTAAATAGCCACTTTTTGTCCTATGATTCTCGATGCCATTTGTAATTGTATCCAAGCAAGAATCAGTATGTTCAAAAGAGGAAAGAGGAGAGAAGCGAAGAAGTTCTAACACAATAGCAGAAATCGGGAGTTCTCTCTTTCCTCACAAGATTGGATACTAAGCCAATCAGTCTTTTCATAATTGAGATTGAATTTTTTTTAAAAATAAGGATTTCGATGAAGATTCAGTTCTGGTGTGCAAATGAAGTGGGGGCATAGATCAGTCAGGAGGTGATTGAATCAGAGGAGGTTTGATGAGTTAAACAGTGTATTCCCACTTCTAAACCCTTCCCAAATATAAGTAGGAAAAGATCCATTGATTGAACATGTTCCTTAAAATTCTACCCAGGATTAAAACTTTTTCTGTATCTACTCACCACTGCATATTATGCTCAAAACATATTATTATCAATTCAATGTGAAATTACATTAAACATCTATGCTACACCCAAATCTCTTCTACTTCCCTCCCATTCTACTCTCCACATATGTTTTGCCAATCTTTTCTACATCCTTCCCATTCCTCTTTTCTCTCCATTTTTTTTTCCAGTTCTCTTGTCTCTAGTCTGACCTCAGATTCACTTGCCCCACCATCCCTCCCTAAAGTTCCAGTTCTTTAGCTCACTTCCCTCTACCAGTCTTTTCCATGGCAGATGGTGAAGTTTATATTCAGTACAAATCTGGGATAAAACACAATCTCCCTCTACTGCATTTCCTACCTCTTCCCCTCTCTGGTCATTTCCTTTCAATAACACAAACAATGATACTTGAAGAAGAGAAGATAATTCACATTTCATACCTTGCTTGTGTAAAAGATGTCTTCCCGCTTCACTGTCCCATCAGCGATCTTTGCCCGAATGCCTTCGCCAACTTCATCCTCGTTGCCGTACATGAAGGCTCCATCAAAGTGACGGTATCCAATTTCAATACCAGCCTTCACAGCTTTCACCGTCTCACCTTTAACAGGCTGTCAAAACAAGCCATCTATCAAGGCTAGACTCAAAACGTACAGAGACGCTCATCCACCCAGCTGAGACTCCACTTGCCAGGTAGGCTTTGTCCCCATTTCTGGATATCCATTGTCTCGAGTTTTGTTGACTTATGGGAAGGGCAGGATCCCTGTTTCATTTCTATTCACCTCTTTCCCAGTTTCAGCACAGAAAGCAGATACTGCCTAAGCCAGATCACCTAACTAAACAGCAGACCCTTAATGCAGGAGAGAGAGGAAGGGGAGAGGGTAAGGGGTAAGGAGGAAACAATAGTGAAGATATTGCCCTATGAGAAAGAAGAACAGTTGGACAAAAGAGTGGACAATCATCAGGCTGGGAGAATGAATAGAACATAGAACAGCGCAGTACAGATCATTCGGCCCTCGATGTTGCACCAACCTGTGGAACCAATCTGAAGCCATTTATCCTATATTATTCCATTTTCATCCATATGTTTATCCAATGACCATTTAAATACCCTTAAAGTTGGTGAGTATACCACTGTTGCAGGCAGTGCATTTCACGCCTCTACTATTCTCTGAGTAAAGAAACTACATCTGACATCTGGCCTATATCTATCACCCCTCAATTTAAAGCTATTTCCCCTCGTGCTAGCCATCGCCATCCAAAGAAAAAGGCTCTCACTGTCTATCCTATCTAACCCTCTGATTATCTTATATGTCTCAATTAACTCAGTTCTCAACCTTCTCTCTAACAAAAACAGCCTCAGGTCCCTCAACCTTTCTTCTTAAGACCTTCCCTCCATACCAGGTAACATCCTAGTAAATCTCTTCTGCACCCTTTCCAAAGCTTCCACATCCTTCCTAGAATGCGGTGACCAGAACTGTACATAATACTCCAAGTGCAGTCGCACCAGAGTTTTGTACAGCTGCCTCATGGCTCCGAAACTCAATCTCTCTACTAATAAAAGCTGTATGCCTTCTTAACAACTCTATCAAGCTAGGTGGCAACTTCCAGGGATCTATCTACATGGACACCAAGATCTCTCTGCTCTTCTACACCAAAAATCTTATTATTATCCCAGTACTCTGCATTCCTGTTACTCCGTCCAAAGTGACTCACCTCACACTGTTCAGCATTAAACTCCATTTGCCACCTCTCAGCCTAGCTCTGCAGCTTATCTATGTCCCTCTGTAACCTGCAACATCCTTCAGCACTATCCGCAACTCCACCGACCTTAGTGTCATCCGCAAGTTTACTAACCAATCCTTCTACACCCTCATCTAGGTCATTTATAAAAATGACAAACAGCAGTGGCCTCAAAACAGATCCTTGCCACCACTAATGGGAATAGCTACTGATGGGAATTGTTAGTGGCTGACAATAGGTTGTATGTAATAGCAGATGATGTGAGAACAAGCCTGGTGCATGGGGAGTCGGGGTAAGGACACAGGACAGCTCAAGCCCTAAAGTTGTTGAAATCGATATTGAATCCAGAAAGCTGTAAAGTTCCCAGGCAGAAAAGGAGGTGCTTTGCTTCCAGTTTGCACTGAGCTTCACTGGAGCACTGCAGCAAGCCTGAGAGAGATGTTGGCCAGGGAACATGGCAGGCAACTGGAAGCTCAGGGTCTTTTTCATTAGCAGAACGTAGGTGTTCTGCGAAGCAGTCACCAAGTCTACTTTTTGTTTCCCCAAAGTAAAGGAGACAACATTGTGAGCAGCAAATGCAGTAGACTAGATTGTGTGAAGTGCAGACAAAGTGCTACTTCACCTGGAAGGTGTGTTTGGGCCCATGAATACTGAGGAGAGAGGAAGTAAACCGACTGGTTGTACCTTTTGCAGTCGCAGGGAATGTTACCATGGGACTGTGGGGTGGGTGTTGGGAGTGAAAGAGGAGTGGACCAGGGTTTTCAGAGGGAACGGTTCCTGTAGAAGGCTGAAAAGGGAGGGGAGGGAAATGTGTGTCTGGTGGTGGCATTCTGTTGGAGGTGGCTCATGATCCTATGCATGTTGGTGATGGTGGGATGGTCAGTACGGACAAGGGGAACCCTCTCGCTGTTAAGGCAGGGAAAAGAGGAGGTGAGGACTGAAGTACAGGATATGGGTTGGACCCAGCTGAGGAGCATGTCAAATACGGTGCTGGGGAGTCCTTGGTTGAAGAAGAAAACGGATATTTCAGAGGCCCCCTTGTTAATGTTAGCCTCATTAGAACAATTATGAAAGAGGAACTGGGAGAATGAAATAGAGTCTTTACAATGTAACACCTGTCCATTTACTTCCTCTCTCCTCAGTATCCAAGGGCCGAAACACACACCATCCACGTGAAGCAGCGCTTTACTTGTACTCAATGTGGTCTATTGTATTTGCTGCTCACAATGTGCTCCTCTACATTGGGGAAACGAACTGGAGGCTGGGTGAACGCTTCACAGATCACCTACATTCTGTCCACAAAAATGCCCCTGAGCTTCCAGTTGCCTGCCAATTCAACACACCATCATATTCCCTGGCCAACATCTGTCTCAACATAGACAGATAGAAGCTGGAAGAACACAGCAAGCCAAGCAGCATAAGGAGGTGGAGAAGTAGATGTTTCAGGTGTGACCCTTCTTCAGGACTCTTCAGACATCTGTCTCAGGCTTGCTGCAGTGCTCCAGTGAAGCTCAGTGCAAGCTGAAAGAGCACCTCATTTTCCGTTTGGAAACTCTACAGCTTTCTGGACTCAATAACTGAGTTCAACAACTTTAGGGCTTGAGCTGCTCCATGTCCTTGCCCCTAGCCCCACACATCAGGCCTTGTTATTACATCATCTGCTATTGTGCACAATCCACTGTTAACGACAAACAATCCCCATTAGTAGCTATTCATCTCCCAGCCTGATCATCATCTACTCCTTTGTCGGTCCAACTGTTCTCTCTCATACGGCTCTACCTCCACCTATTAGTTACTCCTTACCCTGCTCCCTTTCCAACCCTAACCTTCTGCATAAAAACCAACATTGTCCAAGCTATCATCTGTTTTGAGGAAGGGCCATTCTGATTTCTCCTCACAGATGCTGCCAAACCTGCTGAGCTTTTCCAGTAATTTCTCTCTCTGTTATACATTTATACCTTGTGTAGACTTCATGGGATAACTTCATAATGTCAAGATTGATCCTGGAGATGAAAAAATGCTGTTTAAATACCTGGATGAATTGCAAAACCTGCACATTCAAACAGGATGGTAATATTTAGCAGGCTCACAAGAAACATGCCCATTCCTTCTAAATGTTTTCCCAGCAATTAATTCTCCAATTAGGGTACGGGGAAAAACAGGAACAAGTACTGAGATGGATTATCAAAAATGATCGTATTAAATGGGGGAGCAGGTTTGAAGGGCTGACTTCTGGCTCTGTTTCCTATGCTTCTAATTTCCTCTCTACCTCACTCCCTTGGAAGCTCTAAGTGCCACCTCCTGTTGATGTTGGGATCCCTCTTAGCTCGTTGGCTGTGAAGGTCACCAGAAGAGAGTATCATCATGTTTTCACCTGGTATCCACTCTTCCAAACACATCCATTACACATGCAGTAGATGGCAACTCAGGAGCATGACTTCTGACTGATCCTTCCTCTCCAACACTTACTTCAACTACAAGAAACTCTTTCATGAGCCAGCCATAACACCTGCCTGTACAGCACAAGGTCTCCAAGTCAGAATAATGTGAGAACAACATCAAGTTAGGACTGGTGCCCCAACCTACAATGCCCTGTGTTTCAAATTCTTGGTTTGCATCATCTTCTCTGCAACTTTCAAACTCTCAAATACCTGCCCTTCTACAATGTAATTAGGGGTTCAGATCCATATTTTATCCCTCAGGGTGTTCCAGACCCCAAGGCTCTGTTTATGCCTCTCTTCAGAAGTAACCCTGTCCACCTTCACAAGTGAAGTTGCTTTTAAGGGTTGGTTAGTGCAGTTGGCTGGACAACTGATACAATACAATGGGATACCAACGGCATGAGTTCAATTCTCACACAAACACCTCACTTCCTCAACATCAACCCTCACCTGGTGATCGTCAGGTTAAACCACAACCGGTTGCCTCTCGCTCTCTAATGAAAGAGTGGCCTCTGGCCACTACATTTCTTTCAGAATTGCTACAGGACAACTTTTTGAAAATGTACTTTCTGAGAACGTGAAGTTCTCAGTTAAGTTCTAGGTGAAGCGAGAATCCAGTCTCATTTGGTCAGACAGTCCTAATGTTAACCCAGGGATTTCTGTACGGTTTCTATTCCCCGCTGTAATCTCCTCCAATGAACAGAGAGATTTATTAGCCGTATATCGCCCTGCACTCGGGGCCCAGCAGTCTGAAATGATCGGAAAGTATAAAACGACCAGCTTCTCTCACCACCCAGAGCTTATTTCTTCCTTACCTTATCCAGGGAGCAGGTGCCCAACCCCAGGATTGGGATGCTGTTCCCATCACTCAAAGGAACCCACCGCTGATCCACTGAATCGCCCATCCCAGCCAGAATCCGAGATACCGCTGAGCCGTGGCTTTAATGAAATCCGAGTTTTCTCGGGAGGAGTTTGGAACGATAGGGCGTTCCCAGCTTGGATTTAGCCAACCCTACAGCTCGCCACCAACCCGCCTGTCACACAACTGCTCAATGTTCCCAGCCAACACAGGGCACGCCGGGATGCTGTTTTAAAAAGTATATCGAACTTTTCAACTAAAGTACAGCACTCTCTATATAATCCCCCGCTTGGCTCTGCCTCGCTTAGTTTGTTTTACAAAGTACGTTTCTAATTTACTGTGAAAATGACTTTCATTTCGATAGTACCTTCCACCATCCAAAGACATCCCATTTTGCAGCCAGTAAAGAAGTTGTGAGGTTATCACTTTGGTATTGTAGGAAACATGGCAGCCAACCTGTACACAGCAAGCTTCCAAAAGCGGCAATATGATAAAAGACCACTCATTCAGTTTTACTGCTATTAATTTTGTTCTGGACACAAAAGGGCCACCTTATGGCACACCGATAGTGTCCCTACCCCTGGACTGGGAAGCTCAAATTCATGTCCTACCTATTCCAGAGGTGTGTAATAACATCTCTGATCAGGTTAATTAGAAAGATAGATTCAACAAAAAAAAACAAACCTCTGCTGATCTCCTTTGACATGGTGCCTTGGTACAAAATTCCTTTATGTCCACCCAAGATGCCAGCATTTCAGTTAATGTAGTACTCCTGACAGTGCTACCACTGACAGTACAGTCCCCCTGACAATACAGGCTATTGTCAGTGCAACACTTCATCAATTTCACCTCTTCAGCAGTGCACTCCAAAAGCATGGCAATCCATCAGACTGACCCACTGACCTGCAATGATCTCTCAGTGTTGATAAAGTGTGGCACTCGGAAAAAACACAGCAGTTCAGGCAGCATCTGAGAAACAAGACAGTCAATGTTTCAAGCTTGACTCTTCATCATGATCTCTCAGTGCTGACCATTTGAGAGTGCAGCACTCCCTCCAACAGTGCAGCACCCCTCAGTACAACCCGTCCAACAGTGCAGCACTCCCTCAGTACTCAACCTATGACAGTGCAGCACTCCCTCAGTACTCAACCTATGACAGTGCAGCACTCCCTCATTACTGATCTGCTGATACTACGGAGCTCCCTCAGTACTGCACTTGCATGTCCAACTGGATCATTCTCTCAAGCTTGTCATGCTGGGTTTCCAAATAAACAATGTCCTGACTTTAAGATGAAAGTACTATGGTTGGCAGTGACCTCTGAAGGACTTTTCATACAAACATCATTGCTCCACTTACAAACATAGGCAGCAATCTACACCTATTCTTTATGAATAAGAATCAAATTAATGTCTGGTGTTTGTGCTGGATTCTCAGCAAAAGATCAGTGAATACCCAAGAGAAACAATGTCAGTGTTTCTGCAGAATTTGCCTTTACCTTCTGCTGAATTTAACAGAGTTCAGTGTCAGAATCATCATTCAAATTCTACCCTTCGATTTTAGTTGATTCCACCCTGGAGGCCAGGAGCAGATGCTTGGGCTGAAGTTCTTGCTAGAATTTGAGGTCCAGCTGTAGGAGCCGTAGACTACATTTTGCTTCCACTGGCAAAATGACAGCTATCTGCCCAAAAGAAGGGCCAGAAGCTGGGAGGCCATATCATCACCCCCTCTAATGGTGGTCATTAATGAGATTGTAACATGTAGGGAGTGGGCATCTTAATAACAGGAAACATTTGAAGAGAGATGACTTTGATTGGGAGAACTGGTTCTCAGCGTTGAGTTTTTGACTATCAGGGAGGGCCATGTTGGGACATGGTGCTTATGGGGTGTTGCCACAGGGATGACTGTTGCCACTGATGGACCTGTCCATGGGCCATGGAACACCAGCTAATGAGGGAACCTACTTCTGGAACTAGCAAGGTGGAGATCATCTCCACCAACAGGAAGTCCTTCTGACAGTCAAAACCTTCATGTGGGAAAAAACAGGCCTAAAAAAGCACAATTGGCTATTTCGTTGACATTGAGGCTACTATGATACTCACCATTAGCCATCTGGATTGGTGACCAGAATTCATTGCATTCCCCTCTTGATACCTTGACCCACCATATACTGACCTCCCACTTCCCTATTTATCTCTGGAAGAAAAGAACTGAAAAAAAAATCAGCCACTTATGCCCTCCACAAAACTTGCTTTCCTAGTCATCTTCGTATCATCAGTACATGTGGAAAATACATGTATTTGTTTCATTCCAGTCATTTATATGGATCAGAAATAAGTGAGACCTTAGCTCCATTTCTAACAGTTTACCAAGCTAAAAATGACCCACTTACCTTGATTCTGGTTCTTGTGAGTTAACAATCCTCTATCCATGCTGATATATTATCACCAACATTATGAGTTCTCATCTAGCAGTGACCTTTTAGTCTGGATGTTGAAATTACCCTCTTACCTTACGCAGGAAATTACCTTAGATGTTAGTCTATCTGCTCTATATTTTCATCTTCTCAATTTCTCTCCTTTCTTACATTGAAATCTTAGAAAATAAGGTAATTTCCTGGGTAAAGCAATTTCAAGAGGATGGTACGGTGGTTCAGTGGTTAGCACTGTTGCCTCAGCCCCAGTGACCTGACTTCGATTCCACCACTGGGCAATTGTCTATGTGAAGTTAGAAAATAAATAGAACAGATGAATGAATAGCTTATTATCATGTAAAATTAACTGGCTCAAGGCTGCAACACCGATAGTTTCATCTGCTAAGATAAGGATGATGGTACTGAGATATTAAAGAGTTAACTTGCTCTGCTGACCTGCAAGAAATTGAATGTTCTGAGGGAGAGGTGGTGTGTCTTTGCCTTTCAGGTGGAATGTGGGAGGTCGACACGGCCTTTTCTTTGCCATTCAAGGATGATTTACATTTTCATCCAGAAATCAATAAGAGCACTACGGGTTGGAATTTGACTACTCCCCTATAGTTACAAAAACAATTTGCAACAGATTTGACCATTAAGGGATAATTTGCATTACATTGTTTCTGGAGGTGGTCACTGCATTGTATCTTGAATGGCATGTGAATATGAGGGGATGGATGAGGGTTATCTTGTGGGCAGTACTGACTGTGATGTTGAGAGGTTTGTATAAAGGAAAGACTGTGTTTCCTTTGTTCAGGGAGAGCTTTTGCCATGATTCTGTAAGCTCGGTGAGGTGTGTGTTAAAGGTTCCTCCAGAAAGCTTGTGCTGTACTGTCCTTAATAAATTTAGTTGCTTGTTCACAGAAGTAGGTATGTTGCAGTTGCGTCAAGTGAGTAAGAATCTCAAGAGTAAAAGAACCTAACATATGGTGGCAGCGGTGGGCTTCCAACATACACAGAGCTTCCAGGGGGACTGAATAAACAATCGTCTGAGAGTTGGTTGCGTGAGACAGACGGGCCCACAAGGTAAGCTTCACCTTGATCTCTCTCTCTCTCTCTAAATTTAGCACTCAGATGACCCCTCATCTTCTAGGACTCAGTAGTGACAGAATCTTTAAGGTAACTCGCACACTTGCTTTGTGCAAAGCTGGGTTTTAAACAGGTTTTTGACAAGGGATCAATCAGGGTTAGAGCCCGGGGTGAATCGGAGTTAGAGTCCCATGGTTAAAATCTGGGTTAGAATCTGATGAGATTTGAGGCTCCAGAATAAAAATAAGTTAGAACTTGGTACTTCTTAAAATTATTGCCTTTATCCCCCACACCTCCTCTTAGAAGTACTTTTAAGACAACATGGCGTCACTGGGAAAAGGGGGAGAAAGTGGAGATAGCTCAGATCTCGATGGTGAAGCGCATTGACTGCTGGGGAAGCTTTGTCTGGGTTTTTGTTGTGGGAGTCTCAGTTTCTGGGCTGTGGACTCGACTTGGTGAGTTGTTGTGCTGGGGGAAGGGAGTGACTTGGACTGCAGCACCATGTGGTCTGCAGTGAGGGCTTTCTCTTTTTATAAGTGTAATTTCATTGAGAGGATGCAAAAAAAAACACGAAATGCTGAAATTAATGCTTGACTAATACTTGAGTCAGAAAAGGAAGTTTCATTGTAAATTGTGCCATGTTGTGAATGTTTGATATTTAAGTATTTTGGTTTGTTAAAATCTTTGTTCAGAAAATCCTTTTAAGTAACTGTTTTGCCTTATTTGAATCAGAATCTCAATTCAATGTGTATTGTGGGCTTTGTAATGGGGCAAATTTTGTTTTTACATTGAAACTGTATAACATTATGTTGTTTTTAAAATTCTCAAACTTGTAACCTTAAAACAAATTGATTGAGTGCCTTGAGCCCCTAATCTGTTTGAAATTCTAAATTGCCTGTTTAAAAAGGAATAGTTGGGTCAGTGGCTATGCTTTAGCCAGATGAGAATATGGTATTAAAATATCTTTGCTATGTTTTTAATGCAGTGTTCACAAAAAGAAGAGTGAATTTTGAGTTTGATGTTTTGTTAAGATTTTAGAGAATATTAGAACGTGATGCTGAGCTGTTTCAGTTCTGTTAATTATTAAGGCTCATTGGCCCCCTTCACATGCAGCCCCAGTGACCTGACTTTGATTCAACCCTGCGCAATAGTCTGTGTGGAGTTAGAAAATAAATAGAATAGAGGAATGAATAGCTTATCATCATGTAAAATTAACTGGCTCAAGGCTGCAACACAGGTAGGTTCATCTGCCAAGATAAGGATGATGGTGCAATCAAGGGACAAACTTCAGAGCTGAAATTCATGCTCTCAATGTGCACTGTATCTACAATATTTTGTAACTTAGTGCACTAATTGACAAAGTTAATTATATTGTCAACTAGTGCATTATCTAAGTTTTTAATGTATAATGTATAAATAAATACACACAGATTACAGTGCAATTCTGAAAAATGGTGATAGAGTCATAGAGTTCTACAGCATGGAGACAGGCCCTTTGGCCCAAACTGGTCCATGCCGATCAAAATGTCTATCCACACTAACCCTATTTTCCTGCAATTGCCTCATATCCTTCTAATCCTTTCCTATCCACATATTTGTCCAAATGCCTTGTAAATGATGTTTACTACTTCTGCTGGCAGCTTATTCTATATGCGTATCACCCTCTGTGTAAAATCATTGCTCCTCAGGTTCCCTTTTGTTCTTTCTCCTCTAACTGATGCACTCTAATCAGCGCTTCCCCAACACTGGGATAAAGATTGAGTGCATTCACCCTGTCCATGCCTCTCATGATCTTATACACCTCAGTCTCCAATGCTCTAAAGAAAAAAGTCCTAGTTGTCCAACCTCTCCCTTTTACTCAGACTATTGAGTCCTGGCAACATCCTTGTAAATATCTTTTGCACTCTTTCCAGTTTAATAGCATTCTTCCTACAACAAATTGACTAAAACTGAACACAATACTCCAAGTACAGCCTCACCAACATCCTGTACAACTGCAACACAACTTCCCAACTTCTATACTCAGTGCCCTGACTGATGAAGCCAGTGTGCCAAAAGCCTTCTTCACTGCCCTGTCTACATGTGAGTCCACTTTCAGAGAACCATGCACCTGAACTCCAAGATCCCTCTGTTCCACTAAACTCCTTAAGGCCCTACCATTCACCATGAAACTCCTACCTTGATTTGACTTTACAAAATGCAAGACCTCACACTTATTAACTCCATTTGCCATTTCTCGGCCCACTTCCCCAGCTTATCAAGGTCCTGCTGCAATTTCTGAGAACCTTCCTCACTGTCCACGATATCACCTATTTTAGTGTCATCTGCAAACTTACTGATGATGCCTTGTACATTCTCATCCAAATCACTGATATAGATAACAAAAAGCAATGGGCCCAGCACTGACCTGAGACACTCCACTAGTCACAGGCCTCCATTCCGACAAGCGTCTTTCCATTCTTACTGCCTGTTTCCTTCCATCAAGCGAGTTGTGTATCCAGTTTTCCAGCTTGCTGTGGATTCCATGCGATCTAACATTCCAGAGCAACCTACCGTGTGGAACCTTACCAAAGGCCTCACTGAAATCCATATGGACTTCATCTACCACCCTGGAAAAAGTGAGAACTGCAGGTGATTGAATCAGAGTCAAGAGTGTGGTGCTGGAAAACCACAGCAGGTCAGGCAGCATCTGAAAAGCAGGAAAATCAACATTTCGCGCATAAGCCCTTCATCAGGAAGAGGCTTGCGCCTGAAACATCGATTCTCTGCTCCTTGGATGCTGCGTGACCTGCTGTGCTTTTCCCTACATCTACCACACTGCTCTCATCAACCTTCCTGGTCACTTATAGAGTCATAGAGATGCACAGCATGGAAACAGGCCCTTCGGTCCAACTTGTCCATTCCAACCAGATATCCCAACCCAATTTAGTCCCATCTGGCCCATATCCCTCCAAACCCTACCTATTCATATACCCATCCAAATGCCTTTTAAATGTTGAAATTGTACCAGCCTCCACCACTTCCTCCAGCAGCTCATTCCATACACGTACCACCCACTGCGTGAAAATGTTGCCCCTTGGGTCCCTTTTATATCTTTCCCCTCTTACCCGAAACCTATGCCCTCTAGGACTCCCCCACCCCAGGAAAAAGATTTTGTCTATTTATCCTATCCTATCCATGCCCCTCATAATTTTGTAAACCTCTATAAGGTCACCCTTCATCCTCCAATGCTCCAGGAAAAACAGCCCCAGCCTGTTCAGCCTCTCCCTATAGCTCAAATCCTCCAACCCTGGCAACATCCTTGTAAATCTTTTCTAAACCATTTCAAGTTTCACAACATCTTTCCAATAGGAAGGAGACCAGAAATGCACACAATATTCCAGTAGTGGCCTAACCAATATCCTGTACAACCGCAACATGATGAACCAACTCCTGTACTCATTACTCTGACCAATAAAAGAAATGAGGTAAAAACAATGACTGCAGATGCTGGAAACCAGATTCTGGATTAGTGGTGCTGGAAGAGCACAGCAGGTCAGGCCGCATCCAAGGAGCAGCGAAATTGAAGTTTTGGACAAAAGCCTTTCATAAGGAATATGAAGGGCTTTTGCCCGAAACATCGATTTCGCTGCTCCTTGTAGGCTGCCTGAACTGCTGTGCTCTTCCAGCACCACTAATCCAGAATCCAATAAAAGAAAGCATATCAAACACCTTCTTCACTATCCTATCCACCTGCAACTCCACTTTCAAGGAGCTATGAACCTGCACTCCAAGGTCTCTTTGTTCAGCAAAACACTCTCGAGGACCTTACCATTAAGTGTATATGTTCTGCTAAGATTTGCTTTCCCAAAATGCTGCACCTCACATTTATCTGAATTAAACTCCATCTGCCACTTCTCAGTCCATTGGCCCATCTGATCAAGATCCTGTTGTAATCTGAGGTCATCTTCTTCGCTGTCCACTACACATCCAATTTTGGTGTCATCTGCAAATTTACTAATTGTACCTTTTGTGCTCGCATCCAAATCATTTATGTAAATGACAAAAAGTAGAGGACCCAGCACCGATTCTTGTAGCACTCCACTGGTCACAGGCCTCCAGTCTGAAAAATCACCCTGCACACCACCCCCGTCTTCTACTTTTGAGCCAGTTCTCTATCCAAATGGTGAGTTCTCCATTTATGCCATGAGATCTAACCTTATTAACCAGTCTCCCATGGAGAACTTTGTCAAACGTCTTACTGAATTCCATATAGATCACATCTATCGCTGTGCCCTCATCAATCCTCTTTGTTACTCCTTCAAAAAACCCAATCAAGTTTGTGAGACATGATTTCCCACGCACAAACCCATGTTGACTATCCCTAATCAGTCCTTGCCTTTCCAAATACATGTATATCCTGTCCCTCAGGATTCCCTCCAGCAACTTGCCCACCACTGACATCAGGCTCACTGGTCGAGAAGTTCCTTGGCTTGTCCTTACCACCCTTCTTAAACAGTGGCACCACATTAGCCAACCTCCAGTCTTCCGGCACCTCACCTGTGACTATCGATGATACAAATATCTCAGCAAGAGGCCCAGCAATCACTTCTCTAGCTTCCCACAGAGTTCTCGGGTACACCTGATCAGGTCCTGGGGATTTATTCGCCTTTTTGCATTTCAAGACATCCAGCACTTCCTCCTCTGTAATCTGGACGTTTTGCAAGGTGTCACCATCTATTTCCCTACAGTCTATATTTCCCATATCCTTTTCCACAGTAAATACTGATGTAAAATACTCGTTTAGTATCTCCCCCATTTTCTACGGCTCCACAGAAAGGCCACCTTGCTGATCTTTGAGGGGCCCTATTCTCTCCCTAGTTATAATTTTGTCCTTACTGTATTTGTAAAAACCCTTTGGATTCTCCTTAACTCTATTTGCCAAAGCTATCTCATGTCCCCTTTTTGCCCTCCTGATTTCCTTCTTGAGTATACTCCTACTGCCTTTATACTCTTCTTAGGATACACTCGATCTATCCTGTCTATACCTAACATATACCTAACATCTTTTTCTTAACCAAACCCTCAATTTCTTTAGTCATCCAGCGTTCACCATTCCTACCAGCCTTTCCTTTCACCCTGACAGGAATATACTTTTTCTGGATTTTCGTTATCTCATTTCTGAAGGCTTCCCATTTTCCAGCCATCCCTTTACCTGCGAACAATCAGCTTTCAAAAGTTCTTGCCGAATACCATCAAAATTGCCCTTTCTCCAATTTATAACTTCAACTTCCCTGGATGTATTTCCAGGAATATCCTCCCTCAGCACAGCTGTAATGCTATCCCTTATCAAAAAAATGACACTCCCCCTCTTCTCTTGCCTCCCTTTCTATCCTCCCTGTAGCATTTGTATCCTGGAACGTTAAACTGCCAATCCTGCCCATCTCTGAGCCATGTTTCCATAATTGCTATGATATCCCAGTCCCATGTTCCTAACCATGCCCTGAGTTCATCTGCCTTCCCTGTTAGGCCCCTTGCATTGAAATAAATGCAGTTTAATTTATTAGTCCTACCTTGTCCCTGCCTGCCCTGACTGACTCACTTCTGTTCTCAACTGTACCAATCTCAGATTGATCTCTTTCCTCACTATCTCCCTGGGTCCGACCCCCACCCCCACCTTACTAGTTTAAATCCTCCCGAGCAGCTCTAGCAAATCTCCCTCCCAGTATATTGGTCCCCTTCCAATTGAGGTGCACACCATCCTTCTTGTACAGCTCAATTCTACCTCAAAAGAGACTCCAATGGTCCAAAACTGTGAATCCTTCTCCCATACACCAGTTCCTCAGCCATGTATTCATCTGCTCTGTCCTCCTTTTCCTGCCCTGACTAGCTCGTAGCACCAGGAATAATCCAGATATTACTACTCTCAAGGACCTCCTTTTTAAATTCCTGCCTAACTCTCTGTAATCTCCCTTCAGAATCTCAACCTTTTCCCTCCCTATATCGTTGGTTCCAATGTGGACAATGACGTCTTGCTGGCCCCTCTCCCCCTTGAGAACATTCTGCACCCTCTCTGAGACATCCTTGATCCTGGCACCAGGGAAGCAACACACCATTCTGATTTCTCGCTGCTGGCCACAGAAACATCTGTCATCAAAGAACTTTAACAAATTTGTGAGGCATGGATCAGGATCTTCTCAAGTAACTTACTCACCATAGATGTTAAGCTTACTGGTCTATAGTTCCCAGGCATTTCTTTGCAGCCCTTCTTTGTAACCCTCCAATCTTCCGGGACCTCACCCATGGCTAACGATGATGCAACAATATCAGCCAGGGCCTCGGCCATTTTCTCTCTATTCTCTTGCAGTGTTCTTGGATATATCCGGTCAGGGCCAGGAGATTCTTCATAAATTCCAATACATCCAACACCTCCTCTACTGTGATATGGAGTC
The DNA here is from genome assembly GCF_047496795.1 of Chiloscyllium punctatum. Lineage (NCBI taxonomy): Eukaryota > Metazoa > Chordata > Chondrichthyes > Orectolobiformes > Hemiscylliidae > Chiloscyllium > Chiloscyllium punctatum. The sequence goes on along the minus strand of NC_092770.1, from coordinate 57,265,452 downwards.
TCTCCAAGATATCACAACTAATTTTCCCAAGTTCCCAAGTATTCATGTCTTTCTCCATGGTAAACATAGAGGAGAAATATGCATTCAGAACCTCACCCCTCTCTGCGGTTCCACACATACATGTCCACTTTGGTCCTTGAGGGACCCCAATCCATCTCTCTCTAGCTTTTTTTTTACCTTTCAATATACTTCAAGCACCTCTTTGGATTCACCCTAATCTTCTCAGTGAAGGCAATCTCTTTTCCCCCTTCTGATTTCCTTCTTCAGTAAACTTTTAAAAACGTCTTTTAAATATCTTTTAAAAATGTCACCATACAGGACTTGCATTAATGTGCTCAGTTTTTGTTCTCCTCTTGGGGGGAATAGTTTTGTTTTTGATTCACTGATTCTCAAAAATGTGAGCTCTCCCCCAGAGGCCCAATTCTTTCAAGTTTTCTTAGAAAATTCATCACTTATTGAACTTGATTCTTATTTTTCATTTCTCTCTCCAAATTGTTTTGCTCCTGCCCTGATGTATATGGGGATAGTGTTCAACAGGGGGTTCACCATTCACTCAAATCTTACCCAGAGCAATAGATTCCAGCAGACTGTTTAATCATGAGAATTATTGCCATGCCCAGATGCAGTCATAGTGTCATACAGCATGGAAACAGTCCACCCTTCAGTCCACCCAGTCTATGCTGACCATAATCTCAAACTAATGTAATTCCAACTGCTTACGCTTGGCCCATATCTTTTCTTATTCATGAACTTATCCAAATGTCTTTTAAATGTTGCAACAGAGCCACATCCACCAATTCTTCTGGAAGTTCATTCCACACATGAACTGTGTCAAACAAATTGCCCCTCTTGTCCTTTTTAAACATTTCTCCTTCTCAACTTAAAAATGAGGTCTTGAAAACCCCCACCCTGGGGAAATGAAACCTGCCATTCACTTTATCTATACCCCCAATGATTTTATAAACTTCTATAAGGTCACCCCTCAAACTACTACACTCCATTGGAAAAGTCCCAGCCTATCCTGCCTCTCCTTATAACTCAAACCATCCATTCCCAACAACATGGACCTGAGTTTGATTCCGGCCTCAGGTGACTGTCTGGGTGGAGTTTAGAATATTCTCCCCATGCCTATGTGGGTTTCCTCCAGGTGCTCCGCTTTCCTCCCACAATCTAAAGATGTACAGGTTAGGTGAATTGCCCATAGTGTTTCAGGGATGTGTAGTTAGGTGCATAAGTCAGGGGTAAAGGTAGAATATTAGATAGGGGAATGGGTCTGGGTGGGTTACTCTTTGGAGTACTCTTTTGTTGGTGTGGACTTGTTGGGCCTAATGGCCTGTTTCCACGCATTAGGGATTCTATGATTTCTATGAATAATTCCTTTCTGAACTCTCTCCAGCTTAATAATATCCTTTTTATAACAGGATGACAAGAACTGGACACAGTATTCCAGAAGAGGCTCACCAACATCCTGTACAATCGCAACATGACATCCCAACTCCAATACTCAAAGGTTTAAGCAATGAAGGTAAGTCTACATGTGACTAGGAGAAACTAAGGACTGCAACATGTGACTCAAACTTCAAACATTTATGTCCCTGAACCCCTAGGTTTCTCTGTTCTACAACATTCCACACATTTAGAGTGGTGCTGGAGAAGCACAGCAGGTCAAGCAGCATCTGACGAGCAGGAAAAATCGACGTTTCAGGCAAAAGCCCTTCATCAGCCCATTCCTGATGAAGGACTTTTGCCCAAAATGTTGATTTCTCCTGCTTCTCGGATGCTGCCTGACCAGCTGTGTTGACCAGTACCACTCTAATCTTGACTCTGATTTCCAGCATCTGCAGTATCCGTTTCTGTCCAACGCGCCACAAGACAGTACTTTTAATTGTATAAGTCCTGCCCTTGTTTGTTTTACCAAAATGTAATACCTCACATTTATCCAAATTAAACTCTATCTGCTAATCCTTAGCCCATTGACCGAATTGATCAAGATCTCTTTGCAATCTTAGATAACCATCTTCACTGTCCACTATACCAACAATTTTGGTGTCATCTGCAAACTTACTAACCATTTTTCTAAATTCTCATCATTGATATAGATGACAACCAAAAGTAGACCCACTGATCTCTGTGGAACACTGCTGGTAAGAGACCTCCAGTCTGAAAAACAACCCTCCACCATCAGTCCCTGTCTCCTGCCATTAAAACAATTTTACTACCAATTGGCAAGAGCACCCCAAATCCTATGTGATCTAACTTTCCTAATTAGTCTACCATGTGGCACCTTGTCAAAGGCTTTACTAATGTCCAAGTAAAGAACATCTATTGCTCTACCCTCAACAATCTTCTTGATTAGTTCCTCAACACAGGAGAAAGTGAGGACTGCAGATGCTGGAGTGGGACCTTGGTGCTGTGAGGCAGTCTTCAGTATCTGCAGTCCTCACTTTCTCCTCGAAGATTTTAACCTCCTGAAAATCCTCTTGCCTTCCTTGAAGAAGCTATCTTCCTCCATTCCTGAAGAAGGGCTCATGCCCGAACCATCGATTCTCCTGCTCCTTGGATGCTGCCTGACCTGCTGCGCTTTTCCAGCAACACATTTTTAAGCTCTAGTTCCTCAACAAACTCAATCAAGATTGTGAGACACAATTTCCTTTGCACAAAACCATGGTGACCGTACCTAATCATTCCTTGTCTCTCCAAATGCATATAAATCCTATATTTTAGAATCATTTCCAACAACCTACTCACCACCAAAGTCAGACTCACAGAATCTGTAGTTCCAAGGCTTCTCCTTACATTCCTTCTTAAACAAAGGTACAACATTAACCATTCTTCAGTCATCTGGCACCTCACCCATTATTACAGATGATACAAATATTTCTGCAAAGGGCTCAGTAGATTCCTCCCTAACTTCCCACAATGTCAAGGGAAACACTGGAGCACATGCCGGAAATTTATCCACCTTTATATTTTCTCTTCTGTAATTTGAACTGTCTACAAAACATCAAAATTCAGTTCCTGATTTATCTAACCTGATTTCTGTGTCCTTCTCATAGGTTAACTAATATTCCAGCACTCTATTAAATTATTGTGTTTGATAACAAATTTTGTTGTTCTATGCTTGCTTCAAAACTCCAGCTTTCAGCTCTCCTAACTGACTATGCCTGCTCTGTGGCTCAATAGTTAGTACTGCTGCCTCAAGCGCCAGGAACCCACGTTCAAGTCCACCCTCAGGCGACTGTCTGTGTGGAGTTTGCACATTCACCCTGTGGCTGTGTGGGTTTCCTCTGGGTGCTCTGGTTTTCTCCCACAATCCAAAAATGTACAGGTGAGGTGAACTGGCCATGCTAAATTACCAATAGTGTTCGGGGATGTGTAGGTTAGGTATATTCGGCTGGGGTAAATGTAAAGTAATAGGGGAATTGGTCTAGGGTTGGATACTCATGTCTCACAAACGTGATTGAGTTTGTTGAGGAATTAACCAAGAAGATTGATGAAGGCATTGTTTACTTGGACTTTAGTGAAGGTTTTGACAAGGTTCCACATGATAAACTAATCAGTAAAGTAACTTCACATGGGATTCCAGGTGGTCTTGCCAATTGGATACAAAATTGGCTTAAAGGCAGCAGACAGAGTGTGATGGCGGAGGGTTGTTTTTTAGTCTGGAGGCCTGTGACCTGCAGTGTTCCATAAGCATCAGTACTGATAGCGAGTTTTGAGAAGATTTGTAGCTCAGGTTGAGGTTCTGGGTGTAGGTCTGCTCACTGAACTTTCCAGCTCAGCAAGCAAACCTACATCAGTATTGGGTCCACTTTTGTTTATATAAGTGATTTAGATGAGAATAAAGAAGACATGTTTAATAAGTTTGCGGATGACACCAAAATTGGTGCTAAAGTGGACAGTGAAGATGTTTATCTAAGATTACAAATAGATCTTGTTCAATTCAGTCAATGGGCTGAAAAGTGACAGATAGAGTTTAATGTGGATAATTGCAAGGTATTGCGTTTTGGAAAACAAACACAGGCTAGAATTATATAAAAAGTAGGGCTTTGAGTACTATTATAGAACAGAGAGATTAGAGGTTCACATACATAATTCTTTGAAGTTGGTATCATATAGGGATTAAGAAGGCATTCAGCACACTTGCCTTATTTGCTCAGACCTTTGAGTATAGGAGTTGAGATGTTATGTTGAGATTATACAGAACTACTTCTGGACTACCATGTCCAGTTCAGGTTGCCCTGTTATAGAAAGGATATTATTGGATATTATTATACTGAAAAGGGTCAGCAGAGATTTACCAGGTGAGAGGGGGAGGTATGGGTGTGGGTTTTATACCTCTTGCGGTGCAAGGGCAGGTGTCAGGAGTGGAGGGTAGGTTGGTGGGGGGTGTGGACCTAACGGTGCTGGAAATGGAGGGTTTTAGTTATAAGGAGAGGCTGGAGTGTAGGAGATTCTTCACTGGAGTGTAGGAGATTGATGCGTGACCTTCTAGAGGTTTATAAAATCATGAGAGGTATAGATAAGGTGAATGGCAGGGATCCTTTCACTAGGGTGGTGGACTTTTAAGAGTAGGGGACATATTTTAAGATGAGAGGAGAAAGATTTAAGAAAGACATGAGGGGCAGTGGTTTTCCAAAGAGAATAGTTCGCGTGTAGAATGAACTTCCTGAGGAAGTGGTGGTTGTGGGTATAGTCACAATGTTTGTATAGCTACAGTTATACCCCACCACCAGAGATATATTTCCCTCCCCACTCCTCTCAGCATTCCGCAGAGACCATCCTCTTTGCGACTCTCTTGTTAGGTCCACACTCCCCTACTAACCCACCCTCCCTTTTGGCACCTTCCCTTTTCACTGCAAGAGGTGTAAAACCTGCACCCATACCTCCCCCTCTCACCTCCATCCAAGACCCCAAAGGATCCTTCCACATAGAACATAGAACATAGAACATAGAACAATACAGCACAGAACAGGCCCTTCGGCCCACGATGTTGTGCCGAACTTCTAACCTAGATTAAGCACCCATCCATGTACCTATCCAAATGCCGCTTAAAGGTCGCCAATGATTCTGACTCTACCACTCCCACGGGCAGCGCATTCCATGCCCCCACCACTCTCTGGGTAAAGAACCCACCCCTGACATCTCCCCTATACCTTCCACCCTTCACCTTAAATTTATGTCCCCTTGTAACACTCTGTTGTACCCGGGGAAAAAGTTTCTGAGATTTTCTGACATCTGTCAGAGATTTTCCTGAACATCCAAACACCTCATCTACTGTGTCCGTGTGGTCTCCTTTACATTGTGGAGACAGGACACCAACTTGCGGAATGTTTCAGAGAGCATCTCCAGGACACACACTAAACAACCCCACCTCCCTATGAGTGACCACTTCAACTCCCCCTCCCACTCCACCAAGGACGAGCAAGCCACCGGCCAAGTTCTAGCCACCTGACGACTGGAGGCAGATCACCTCAACTTCCACTTTGGGACCCTCCAACCACACAGAGTCAATGTCCATTTCACCATTTTCCTCATCTCCCTTTCCCCCTCCTTATCCCAGATCCAAACCTCCAATCGGCACTGCCCTCTTGAACGGTCCTACCTTTTTAAAAATGCATTCATAGGATGAGATGTAATTGGCTAGTTATTTATTGCCCATCCCTAATTAACTAGGAAGCAATTAAGTGTCAACCACATTACTGTGGGTCTAGAGTCACATGCAGGCCAGACCAGGTAAGGATGGCAGTTTCCTTTCCTGAAGGGCATCAGTGAACCAGATGTTTTTTTTTCCCAACAACCAACAATAATTCATGGTCATTGTTAGACTCTTAATTCCAGATTTTTGTTGAATTTAAATTCCACCATCTGTCATGGCAGGATTCAAACCTGGGTGCCCAGAATATGATCTGGATCTCTAGATTAACAGTCCAGAGATAATACCACCTGTCCATCTTCCTTCCCACCTATCCACTCCACCTTCGCCTCTGACCTATCACCATCACTCCCAACCCCTTCATGTACCTATTCATGTACCTATCACCATCACTCCCAACCCCTTCAGTTTCCTGACACAATATGTAGATAAGCCAACAAGAGGTGAGGCCATACTGGATTTGGTTCTGGGTAACGAACCAGGCCAGGTATTAGAACTAGAGGTAGGTGAGCACTTTGGGGACAGTGACCACAATTCGGTGATTTTTACTCTAGTGATGGAGAGGGATAAGTGTGTACTACAGGGCAAGAGTTATAGCTGGGGGCAGGGAAATTATGATGCGTTGAGGCATGACTTAGGATGTGTGGATTGGAAAAGTAGATTCCAAGGCAAGAGCGTAATTGATATGTGGAACTTGTTCAAGGAGCAACTATTGAGTGTCCTTGATAAGTACGTACCTATCAGGCAGGGAGGAAAGGGTCGTGTGAAGGAGCCGTGGTTTAATAAGGAGTTGGAATCCCTTGTTAAATGGAAGAGGGCGGCCTTTGTAAAGATGAGGCGTGAAGGTTCAATAGGGGCGATTGAGAGTTATAAGGTAGCCCGGAAGGACCTGAAGAGAGAGCTAAGAGCAGCAAGGAGGGGACATGAAAGGTCCTTAGTTGGTAGGATTAGGGAAAACCCTAAGGCTTTCTATAGGTATGTTAGGAATAAAAGAATGACTAGGGAAGGAATAGGTCCAATCAAGGATAGTAATGGGAAGTTGCGTGTGGAGGCTGAAGAGATTGGGGAGGCGCTGAATGAATACTTTTCGTCAGTATTCACTCAGGAACAGGACATTGTTGTCGATATGAATACTGAGGCACGAATAAGTAGAATGGATGGCTTTGAGATATGTAGAGAAGAGGTGTTGGAAATTCTGGCAAGGGTGAAAATAGATAAGTCCCCTGGGCCTGATTACATTTATCCTAGGATTCTCTGGGAAGCAAGGGAGGAGATTGCAGAGCCATTGGCCTTGATTTTTGTGACCTCTTTGTCTACAGGAGTAGTGCCAGAGGACTGGAGGCTAGCAAACGTGGTTCCCTTGTTCAAGAAGGGGAGTAGGGATAATCCTAGTAACTATAGGCCAGTGAGTCTCACTTCTGTTGTGGGCAAAGTCTTAGAGAGAATTATAAGGGATAGGATTTATGCACATCTGGATAAGAATGATGTGATCAAGGATAGTCAGCATGGTTTTGTGAAGGGCAGGTCGTGCCTCACAAACCTTATTGAATTCTTTGAGAAGGTGACGAAGGAGGTAGATGAGGGGAAAGCGGTAGATGTAGTATATATGGATTTTAGTAAGGCGTTTGATAAGGTCCCCCATGGTAGGCTACTGCAGAAAATACAGAGATATGGCATTGAGGGTGAGTTGGAGGTTTGGATTAGGAATTGGCTCTCTGGAAGAAGACAGAGGGTAGTAGTTGATGGCAAAGATTCATCTTGGAGTGCCGTCACTAGTGGTGTTCCGCAAGGATCTGTTTTGGGACCATTGCTGTTTGTCATTTTTATAAATGACCTGGAGGAAGGGTTAGAAGGTTGGGTGAGCAAGTTTGCGGATGATACGAAAGTCGGAGGAGTTGTAGACAGTGAGGAAGGATATGGCAGGTTACAGCGGGATATAGAGAAGCTGCAGAGCTGGGCAGAAAGGTGGCAAATGGAGTTCAATGTAGCTAAGTGTGAAGTGATTCACTTTGGTAAGAGTAATAAAAAGATGGATTACTGGGCTAATGGTAGACTACTTGGTAGTGTGGAAGAGCAGAGGGATCTTGGTGTCCATGTACACAGATCTCTGAAAGTTGCCACCCAGGTAAATAGTGCAGTGAAGAAGGCATATGGCGTACTGGCTTTTATTGGTAGAGGAATTGAGTTCCGGAGTCCTGAGGTCATGCTGCAGTTGTATAAGACTCTGGTGCGGCCGCTTCTGGAATATTGTGTGCAGTTTTGGTCGCCATACTATAGGAAGGATGTGGAGGCACTGGAACGGGTGCAGAGGAGGTTTACCAGGATGTTGCCTGGTATGGTAGGAAGATCCTATGAGGAAAGGCTGAGGCACTTGGGGTTGTTTTCTTTGGAGAAAAGAAGGTTTAGGGGTGATTTGATAGAGGTGTACAAGATGATTAGGGGGTTAGATAGGGTTGACAGTGAGAACCTTTTTCCGCGTATGGAGTCAGCTATTACAAGGGGGCATAGCTTTAAATTAAGGGGGGGTAGATATAGGACTGATGTTAGGGGTAGGTTCTTCACTCAGCGAGTCGTAAGATCATGGAATGCCCTGCCAGTAGCAGTAGTGGACTCTCCCTCTTTATGGGTATTTAAGCGGGCATTGGATAGGTATATGGAGGATAGTGGGTTAGTGTAGGTTAGGTGGGCTTTGATCGGCGCAACATCGAGGGCCAAAGGGCCTGTACTGCGCTGTATTGTTCTATGTTCTATGTTCTATTGCATTACTAGCTACCTTCCCCAAGCGGCATGGTGGCTCAGTGGTTAGCACTGCTGCCTTACAGCGCCAGAGACCTGAGTTCAATTCCCACCTCAGGCAACTGTCTGTGTGGAGTTTGCACATTCTCCCTATGTCTACATGGGTTTCCTCCGGGTCCTCTGATTTCCTCCCACAGTCCAAAAATGTGCAGGTTAGGTGAATTGGCCATGCTAAATTGCCTGTAGTGTTAGGTAAAGGGTAAATGTAGGGGAATAGGTCTGGGTGGGTTACTCTTCGGAGGGTTGGTGTGGACTTGTTGGGCCAAAGGGCCTGTTTCCACACTGTGAGTAATCTCATCTAATCTAAACCCATCCATTTATCTCTCAGCCTTGTCCTCCCGTTCCTGATGAGGAGCTTATGCTTGAAGTGTTGACTGTCCTGCTCCTCAGATGTTGCCTAACTGGCTGTGTTTTTCCAGCGCTACACTCTTTGATTCTGATCTGCAGTCCTCACTTTCTCCTGAAAAGACATTTGGAGAAATGTTTGGAGGGATAGAGGCCAAGCGCAGACAGGTGGAACGAGTTTAGTTTGGGATTATAGTTGGCATGGACTATTTGGACCAAAGTGTCTTTTTCCGTGATGTATGACTCTAATTGTGCAAAGGTGACTGGTGCATGTCAGAAGATTGGACAGGATATGAAACAACAAATATTAATGATAGGAAAACTAGAGTATTACAGTAAGCTAGCAAGAAACATTGAAACAGATAGTAGAAACTTTTCAGTGCAATGAAATCCATTTCTGTAGGAATGGAACACCTACAGAACAAGCAGTTCCAAAAATTGTTGTATGACCACATTCAATGCTGCCCTGTGATAAGAGTGGGGCTTTTGGCAAGATTTTTAACAGGGTCACTCAAGACAGTGCAAGCATCACTGTGCAGGAGTTCAAAGGAGACAAATAGGGACTGAGGGTCAAAAGGTATGAGTAGAAGGTGTGGATTCCTTTTTCGGGAGTAACTGTAATACTAGGAAGATTGCTGAACTCGGGGACTCGGTGAGGAATCAAGACTAATTGAATGGCTCGCTTGTGTCAAAATGAAGACAGAAAGAAGTTCTAAGAATTAGTAGTCAACCAAGAGAAGAAGTCCTGGGAAGTCAAGACAGGGAGAAGCTCTCTAGGTCTCCCTGAGGCTTGTTAGGTGTTTGAAGCAGTAAGTGCTTCAGTTGCAGCTGAGAGATTGGGGGTTAAAAAGCTCACAGATATTTTTTGCTTGTGGTAATTGTGCACAATTGAAGCTCAGGGAAAAATCCCAAGGATAGGAGTGCATCATTGAAGCTATCTGTCAGTGAAGAGCTGGAGTTTTTAAGCTTGTGAATGAGTACTAGAGTGCAGTTCTGGAGTGCAGAACAGTGTGAACCCAGGACAGGAGGAAATCTGACAAGAATAGGACCAGGCATTAGAGAGGTACAAGGCCACATCAGCAAAAGTGAAGGTAAGTAATCCCTTGTGAGGTTTAATAAGATTTGATGACTCAATATGACATTAACATTTGGCAGAGAAAGAAGACTTTTGTGATTACAGTTACTATTTGATGTGGGGTGGCACAGTGGCTCAGTGGTTTGCACTGCTACCTCACAGCACCAGGGATCCAGGTTCAATTCCAACCTTGTGTGGAGTTTGCACATTCTCCCAGTGTCTGTGTGGGTCTCCTCCAGGTGCTCTGGTTTCCTCCCACAGTCCAAAGATGTGCAGGTTAGGTGGATTGGCCATGCTAAATTGCCCAGCATGTTCAGGGATGTGTAAGTTAGGTGCATTAGTCATGGGAAATGTAGCATTATAGGTTAGGGAAATATGTCTGGGTGGGATAATCTTCAGAGAGTCGTTGTGGACTTGTTGGGAACTAATGGCCTGTTTCCACACTGTAGGGATTCTATGGTTCTTCTTTGGTGTGTTCTGCAGTGTTTAATTATCCATATCTAACACCGGCTAATTCTTGGCATTGGAAATCAATATTGTAGATTGTATTACTGTTCCAATTTATGCAGTGAAGTATGGTTGTTTGTTCAAAACAATAGAGTCTTGTCACTTTATTATCTTGAAGAATTCCTTAGATCTCACCTTTGGTCTACTTCAATAATAATGTCCCTAACATTATCGTAACTTTAAGTTAATGGTCTGGTGTGGAATCATGACACTGTAAATAACTAAAAAAGAAAAGAGCGAACAAAGTGAACATTGATCCGGTAGGAATTATGTTTGGAGGAGTGGTACTAGAATAGAAGGAAATGGCAGATGGATTGAACAGACATTTTTGCATTGACTTTCACCATAGAAGATCCAAACAAAGTTCCAGAAATAGCTGTTAACAGGATATTGAAGGGAGGGAGGAAATCAGAAAAATTATATGCACCAGTAGTGGTCCTTTAAGGTCTGAAAAGAAGTGCAAGTGGGAAATTCGATACATTAGTTTTAATTTCCTAAACATTCTAGATTTGGGGAAGGTTTCATTAGAATTGAGGATAGTGAATGTAAACCCTTTTTTTCTAAAAGGAAGGGAGACAGAAAACACACAAATATAGGCCAGTCAGCTTCATACCTATCACAGATATTTAAAGCTATTAGTAAAGACCTTACAGCAGGTCACTTCGAAATGTTCAAAGTAATCATGTAGGGACAATATGGTTTTCATCTGGTAAGATGGCGGCAGAGTAAGATGCTCCAGTCGGAACTCCTCTGCTGGCCAGTTCTTTTTCTTCCTTGTTTTCCCCTTTGCAACAGTCTCCCCTCCCCCGCCAACTGATTAAACTACCCCACCCTACTTGGAGAACAGAGGTGAGAGGAAGGGAGACGGATCATACCCAACGTCTGGGCAGGAGCGGACCATGTGGGCTGAGTCACGGAAAAGCAGCAGAGCTCACAGACTGAGTCCTGGTGCAGAGCGAGCCGTGGCTGAGTCACAAAGCAGAGTGCAGAGCAAATTGCATCCATAGCACAGTGCAGCAAGCTGAGCTTACGGGCTGAGTCCGAGAGCAGGGTGCAGAGTGGGTTACAGCTGAGTTACAGAGCGGGGTGCAGAATGAATTGTTATAATATTCACAGCAAGATAGCGTTGGATTTGGTCGACTCCTTGCGAGCTCCTGCATGCAGATCTAAGTTTCCTATTTCCTACAATCGTTCTATCTCTGCTACTTAACTCTGTGATCTGCCTGTATTGCTCGCAAGACAAAGCTTCTCACTGTGCCTCAGTACACATGACAATAAATTCAATTCAATTCAGAAATTGCAGCCGCAGCACAGTGCAGGGAGCAGAGCTTGCAGGCTGAGTCAGAGTGGGGTGTAGAGTGAGTTACAGTTGAGTCAGAGCGTGGTGCAGAGTGAGTTACTGCTGAGTCAGAGCGGGGTGTAGAGTGAGTTACGGCTGAGTCAGAGCGGGGTGTAGAGTGTGTTATGGCTGAGTCAGAGCGGGGTGTAGAGTGAGTTAAGGCTGAGTCAGAGCGGGGTGTAGAGTGAGTTACAGCTGAGTCAGAGCGGGGTGTAGAGTGAGTTAAGGCTGAGTCAGTGCGGGGTGTAGAGTGAGTTACGGCTGAGTCAGAGCGGGGTGCAGAGTGAGTTACAGCTGAGTCAGAGCGGGTGCAGAGTGAGTTACTGCTGAGTCAGAGCGGGGTGCAGAGTGAGTTACAGCTGAGTCAGAGCGGGGTGTAGAGTGGGTTACAGTTGAGTCAGAGCGGGGTGTAGAGTGAGTTACAGCTGAGTCAGAGCGCGGTGCCGAGTGAATTACAGCTGAGTCAGAGCAGGGTGTAGAGTGAGTTACAGCTGAGTCAGAGCGGGGTGCAGAGTGAGTTACAGCTGAGTCAGAGCGGGGTGTAGAGTGAGTTAGAGTTGAGTCAGAGCGCGGTGTCGAGTGAGTTATGGCTGAGTCAGAGCGCGGTGCAGAGTGATATACAGTTGAGTCAGAGCGTGGTGCAGAGTGAGTTACTGCTGAGTCAGAGCGGGGTGTAGAGTGAGTTACGGCTGAGTCAGAGCGGGGTGTAGAGTGTGTTATGGCTGAGTCAGAGCGGGGTGTAGAGTGAGTTAAGGCTGAGTCAGAGCGGGGTGTAGAGTGAGTTACAGCTGAGTCAGAGCGGGGTGTAGAGTGAGTTAAGGCTGAGTCAGTGCGGGGTGTAGAGTGAGTTACGGCTGAGTCAGAGCGGGGTGCAGAGTGAGTTACAGCTGAGTCAGAGCGGGTGCAGAGTGAGTTACTGCTGAGTCAGAGCGGGGTGCAGAGTGAGTTACAGCTGAGTCAGAGCGGGGTGTAGAGTGAGTTACAGTTGAGTCAGAGCGGGGTGTAGAGTCAGTTACAGCTGAGTCAGAGCGGGGTGTAGAGTGAGTTACAGCTGAGTCAGAGCAGGGTGCAGAGTGAGTTACAGCTGAGTCAGAGCGGGGTGCAGAGTGAGTTACACCTGAGTCAGAGCGGGGTGCAGAGTGAGTTACAGCTGAGTCAGAGCGGGGTGTAGAGTGAGTTACAGTTGAGTCAGAGCGGGGTGTAGAGTGAGTTACAGCTGAGTCAGAGCAGGGTATAGAGTGAGTTACAGCTGAGTCAGAGTGGTGTGTAGAGTGAGTTACAGCTGAGTCAGGGCGGGGTGCAGAGTGAGTTACAGCTGAGTCAGAGCGGGGTGTAGAGTGAGTTACAGCTGAGTCAGAGCGGGGTATAGAGTGAGTTACAGTTGAGTCAGAGCGGGGTGTAGAGTGAGTTACAGCTGAGTCAGCGCGGGGTGCAGAGTGAGTTACTGTTGAGTCAGAGCGGGGTGTAGAGTGAGTTACAGCTGAGTCAGAGCGGGGTGCAGAGTGAGTTACAGCTGAGTCAGAGCGGGGTGTAGAGTGAGTTACAGTTGAGTCAGAGCGGGGTGTTGAGTGAGTTACAGGTGAGTCAGAGCAGGGTGTAGAGTGAGTTACAGTTAAGGTAGAGCGGGGTGTAGAGTGAGTTACAGCTGAGTCAGAGCGGGGTGCAGAGTGAGTTACAGTTGAGTCAGAGTGGGGTGCAGAGTGAGTTACAGTTGAGTCAGAGCGGGGTGCAGAGTGAGTTACAGCTGAGTCAGAGCGGGGTGCAGAGTGAGTTACAGTTGAGTCAGAGCGGGGTGCAGAGTGAGTTACAGTTGAGTCAGAGCGGGGTGCAGAGTGAGTTACAACTGAGTCAGAGCGCGGTGCAGAGTGAGTTACAGCTCAGTCAGAGCGCGGTGCAGAGTGAGTTACAGCTCAGTCAGAGCGCGGTGCAGAGTGAGTTACGGCTGAGTCAGAGCGGGGTGCAGAGTGAGTTACAGCTGAGTCAGAGCGGGGTGCAGAGTGAGTTACAGCTGAGTCAGAGCGGGGTGCAGAGTGAGTTACAGCTGAGTCAGAGCGGGGTGCAGAGTGAGTTACAGTTGAGTCAGAGCGGGGTGCAGAGTGAGTTATGGCTGAGTCAGAGCGGGGTGAGAGTGAGTTACAACTGAGTCAGAGCGCGGTGTAGAGTGAGTTACAACTGAGTCAGAGCGCGGTGTTGAGTGAGTTACAACTGAGTCAGAGCAGGGTGCAGAGTGAGTTACAGCTCAGTCAGAGCGCGGTGCAGAGTGAGTTACAGCTGAGTCAGAGCGCGGTGTAGAGTCAGTTACAGCTGAGTCAGAGCGGGGTATAGAGTGAGTTACAGTTGAGTCAGAGCGGGGTGCAGAGTGAGTTACAACTGAGTCAGAGCGCGGTGTAGAGTGAGTTACAGTTGAGTGAGAGCGGGGTGCGGAGTGAGTTACAGTTGAGTGAGAGCGGGGTGTAGAGTGAGTTACTGCTGAGTCAGAGCGGGGTATAGAGTGATTTACAGTTGAGTCAGAGCGTGGTGTGGAGTGAGTTACAGTTGAGTCAGAGCGGGGTGTAAAGTGAGTTACAGCTGAGTCAGAGCGGGGTATAGAGTGAGTTACAGTTGAGTCAGAGCGGGGTGTAGAGTGACTTACAACTGAGTCAGAGCGCGGTGTAGAGTGAGTTACAGTTGAGTGAGAGCGGGGTGCGGAGTGAGTTACAGTTGAGTGAGAGCGGGGTGCGGAGTGAGTTACAGTTGAGTGAGAGTGGGGTGCGGAGTGAGTTACGGCTGAGTCAGAGCGCGGTGCAGAGTGAGTTACAGATGAGTCAGAGCGGGGTGTAGAGTGAGTTACAGCTGAGTCAGAGCGGGGTGTAGAGTGAGTTACGGCTGAGTCCGAGCGGGGTGTAGAGTGAGTTACAGCTGAGTCAGAGCGGGGTGTAGAGTGAGTTACAGCTGAGTCAGAGCGGGGTGCAGAGTGAGTTACAGTTGAGTCAGAGCGGGGTGTAGAGTGAGTTACAGCTGAGTCAGAGCGGGGTGTAGAGTGAGTTACAGCTGAGTCAGAGCGGGGTGCAGAGTGAGTTACAGTTGAGTCAGAGCGGGGTGTAGAGTGAGTTACAGCTGAGTCAGAGCGAGGTGAGAGTGAGTTACAGCTGAGTCAGAGCGCGGTGCAGAGTGAGTTACAGCTGAGTCAGAACCGGGTGCAGAGTGAGTTACGGCTGAATCAGAGCGGGGTGTAGAGTGAGTTACAAATGAGTCCTGGAGCAAGGTGCAGAGTGAGTTACAGCTGAGTCAGAGCGGGGTGTAGAGTGAGTAACAGCTGAGTCAGAGCGGGGTGTAGAGTGAGTTACAACTGAGTCAGAGCGCGGTGTAGAGTGAGTTACAGTTGAGTGAGAGCGGGGTGCGGAGTGAGTTACAGTTGAGTGAGAGCAGGGTGCGCAGTGAGTTACAGTTGAGTGAGAGCGGGGTGCGGAGTGAGTTACGGCTGAGTCAGAGCGCGGTGCAGAGTGAGTTACAGCTGAGTCAGAGCGGGGTTTAGAGTGAGTTACAGCTGAGTCAGAGCGGGGTGTAGAGTGAGTTACGGCTGAGTCCGAGCGGGGTGTAGAGTGAGTTACAGCTGAGTCAGAGCGGGGTGTAGAGTGAGTTACAGCTGAGTCAGAGCGGGGTGCAGTGTGAGTTACAGTTGAGTCAGAGCGGGGTGTAGAGTGAGTTACAGCTGAGTCAGAGCGGGGTGTAGAGTGGGTTACAGTTGAGTCAGAGCGGGGTGTAGAGTGAGTTACAGCTGAGTCAGAGCGCGGTGCCGAGTGAATTACAGCTGAGTCAGAGCAGGGTGTAGAGTGAGTTACAGCTGAGTCAGAGCGGGGTGCAGAGTGAGTTACAGCTGAGTCAGAGCGGGGTGTAGAGTGAGTTAGAGTTGAGTCAGAGCGCGGTGTAGAGTGAGTTACAGCTGAGTCAGAGCAGGGTGCAGAGTGAGTTACAGTTGAGTCAGAGCGGGGTGTAGAGTGAGTTACAGCTGAGTCAGAGCGGGGTGTAGAGTGGGTTACAGTTGAGTCAGAGCGGGGTGTAGAGTGAGTTACAGCTGAGTCAGAGCGCGGTGCCGAGTGAATTACAGCTGAGTCAGAGCAGGGTGTAGAGTGAGTTACAGCTGAGTCAGAGCGGGGTGCAGAGTGAGTTACAGCTGAGTCAGAGCGGGGTGTAGAGTGAGTTAGTGTTGAGTCAGAGCGCGGTGTCGAGTGAGTTATGGCTGAGTCAGAGCGCGGTGCAGAGTGATATACAGTTGAGTCAGAGCGTGGTGCAGAGTGAGTTACTGCTGAGTCAGAGCGGGGTGTAGAGTGAGTTACGGCTGAGTCAGAGCGGGGTGTAGAGTGTGTTATGGCTGAGTCAGAGCGGGGTGTAGAATGAGTTAAGGCTGAGTCAGAGCGGGGTGTAGAGTGAGTTACAGCTGAGTCAGAGCGGGGTGTAGAGTGAGTTAAGGCTGAGTCAGTGCGGGGTGTAGAGTGAGTTACGGCTGAGTCAGAGCGGGGTGCAGAGTGAGTTACAGCTGAGTCAGAGCGGGTGCAGAGTGAGTTACTGCTGAGTCAGAGCGGGGTGCAGAGTGAGTTACAGCTGAGTCAGAGCGGGGTGTAGAGTGAGTTACAGTTGAGTCAGAGCGGGGTGTAGAGTCAGTTACAGCTGAGTCAGAGCGGGGTGTAGAGTGAGTTACAGCTGAGTCAGAGCAGGGTGCAGAGTGAGTTACAGCTGAGTCAGAGCGGGGTGCAGAGTGAGTTACAGCTGAGTCAGAGCGGGGTGCAGAGTGAGTTACAGCTGAGTCAGAGCGGGGTGTAGAGTGAGTTACAGTTGAGTCAGAGCGGGGTGTAGAGTGAGTTACAGCTGAGTCAGAGCAGGGTATAGAGTGAGTTACAGCTGAGTCAGAGTGGTGTGTAGAGTGAGTTACAGCTGAGTCAGGGCGGGGTGCAGAGTGAGTTACAGCTGAGTCAGAGCGGGGTGTAGAGTGAGTTACAGCTGAGTCAGAGCGGGGTATAGAGTGAGTTACAGTTGAGTCAGAGCGGGGTGTAGAGTGAGTTACAGCTGAGTCAGCGCGGGGTGCAGAGTGAGTTACTGTTGAGTCAGAGCGGGGTGTAGAGTGAGTTACAGCTGAGTCAGAGCGGGGTGCAGAGTGAGTTACAGCTGAGTCAGAGCGGGGTGTAGAGTGAGTTACAGTTGAGTCAGAGCGGGGTGTAGAGTGAGTTACAGGTGAGTCAGAGCAGGGTGTAGAGTGAGTTACAGTTAAGGTAGAGCGGGGTGTAGAGTGAGTTACAGCTGAGTCAGAGCGGGGTGCAGAGTGAGTTACAGTTGAGTCAGAGTGGGGTGCAGAGTGAGTTACAGTTGAGTCAGAGCGGGGTGCAGAGTGAGTTACAGCTGAGTCAGAGCGGGGTGCAGAGTGAGTTACAGTTGAGTCAGAGCGGGGTGCAGAGTGAGTTACAGTTGAGTCAGAGCGGGGTGCAGAGTGAGTTACAACTGAGTCAGAGCGCGGTGTAGAGTGAGTTACAGCTGAGTCAGAGCGCGGTGCAGAGTGAGTTACAGCTCAGTCAGAGCGCGGTGCAGAGTGAGTTACGGCTGAGTCAGAGCGGGGTGCAGAGTGAGTTACAGCTGAGTCAGAGCGGGGTGCAGAGTGAGTTACAGCTGAGTCAGAGCGGGGTGCAGAGTGAGTTACAGCTGAGTCAGAGCGGGGTGCAGAGTGAGTTACAGTTGAGTCAGAGCGGGGTGCAGAGTGAGTTATGGCTGAGTCAGAGCGGGGTGAGAGTGAGTTACAACTGAGTCAGAGCGCGGTGTAGAGTGAGTTACAACTGAGTCAGAGCGCGGTGTTGAGTGAGTTACAACTGAGTCAGAGCAGGGTGCAGAGTGAGTTACAGCTCAGTCAGAGCGCGGTGCAGAGTGAGTTACAGCTGAGTCAGAGCGCGGTGTAGAGTCAGTTACAGCTGAGTCAGAGCGGGGTATAGAGTGAGTTACAGTTGAGTCAGAGCGGGGTGCAGAGTGAGTTACAACTGAGTCAGAGCGCGGTGTAGAGTGAGTTACAGTTGAGTGAGAGCGGGGTGCGGAGTGAGTTACAGTTGAGTGAGAGCGGGGTGTAGAGTGAGTTACTGCTGAGTCAGAGCGGGGTATAGAGTGATTTACAGTTGAGTCAGAGCGCGGTGCAGAGTGAGTTACAGATGAGTCAGAGCGGGGTGTAGAGTGAGTTACAGCTGAGTCAGAGCGGGGTGTAGAGTGAGTTACGGCTGAGTCCGAGCGGGGTGTAGAGTGAGTTACAGCTGAGTCAGAGCGGGGTGTAGAGTGAGTTACAGCTGAGTCAGAGCGGGGTGCAGAGTGAGTTACAGTTGAGTCAGAGCGGGGTGTAGAGTGAGTTACAGCTGAGTCAGAGCGGGGTGTAGAGTGAGTTACAGCTGAGTCAGAGCGGGGTGCAGAGTGAGTTACAGTTGAGTCAGAGCGGGGTGTAGAGTGAGTTACAGCTGAGTCAGAGCGAGGTGAGAGTGAGTTACAGCTGAGTCAGAGCGCGGTGCAGAGTGAGTTACAGTTGAGTCAGAGCGCGGTGCAGAGTGAGTTACAGCTGAGTCAGAACCGGGTGCAGAGTGAGTTACGGCTGAATCAGAGCGGGGTGTAGAGTGAGTTACAAATGAGTCCTGGAGCAAGGTGCAGAGTGAGTTACAGCTGAGTCAGAGCGGGGTGTAGAGTGAGTAACAGCTGAGTCAGAGCGGGGTGTAGAGTGAGTTACAACTGATTCAGAGCGCGGTGTAGAGTGAGTTACAGTTGAGTGAGAGCGGGGTGCGGAGTGAGTTACAGTTGAGTGAGAGCAGGGTGCGCAGTGAGTTACAGTTGAGTGAGAGCGGGGTGCGGAGTGAGTTACGGCTGAGTCAGAGCGCGGTGCAGAGTGAGTTACAGCTGAGTCAGAGCGGGGTTTAGAGTGAGTTACAGCTGAGTCAGAGCGGGGTTTAGAGTGAGTTACGGCTGAGTCCGAGCGGGGTGTAGAGTGAGTTACAGCTGAGTCAGAGCGGGGTGTAGAGTGAGTTACAGCTGAGTCAGAGCGGGGTGCAGAGTGAGTTACAGTTGAGTCAGAGCGGGGTGTAGAGTGAGTTACAGCTGAGTCAGAGCGGGGTGTAGAGTGGGTTACAGTTGAGTCAGAGCGGGGTGTAGAGTGAGTTACAGCTGAGTCAGAGCGCGGTGCCGAGTGAATTACAGCTGAGTCAGAGCAGGGTGTAGAGTGAGTTACAGCTGAGTCAGAGCGGGGTGCAGAGTGAGTTACAGCTGAGTCAGAGCGGGGTGTAGAGTGAGTTAGAGTTGAGTCAGAGCGCGGTGTAGAGTGAGTTACAGCTGAGTCAGAGCGGGGTGCAGAGTGAGTTACAGTTGAGTCAGAGCGGGGTGTAGAGTGAGTTACAGCTGAGTCAGAGCGGGGTGTAGAGTGGGTTACAGTTGAGTCAGAGCGGGGTGTAGAGTGAGTTACAGCTGAGTCAGAGCGCGGTGCCGAGTGAATTACAGCTGAGTCAGAGCAGGGTGTAGAGTGAGTTACAGCTGAGTCAGAGCGGGGTGCAGAGTGAGTTACAGCTGAGTCAGAGCGGGGTGTAGAGTGAGTTAGTGTTGAGTCAGAGCGCGGTGTCGAGTGAGTTATGGCTGAGTCAGAGCGCGGTGCAGAGTGATATACAGTTGAGTCAGAGCGTGGTGCAGAGTGAGTTACTGCTGAGTCAGAGCGGGGTGTAGAGTGAGTTACGGCTGAGTCAGAGCGGGGTGTAGAGTGTGTTATGGCTGAGTCAGAGCGGGGTGTAGAATGAGTTAAGGCTGAGTCAGAGCGGGGTGTAGAGTGAGTTACAGCTGAGTCAGAGCGGGGTGTAGAGTGAGTTAAGGCTGAGTCAGTGCGGGGTGTAGAGTGAGTTACGGCTGAGTCAGAGCGGGGTGCAGAGTGAGTTACAGCTGAGTCAGAGCGGGTGCAGAGTGAGTTACTGCTGAGTCAGAGCGGGGTGCAGAGTGAGTTACAGCTGAGTCAGAGCGGGGTGCAGAGTGAGTTACAGCTGAGTCAGAGCGGGGTGCAGAGTGAGTTACAGTTGAGTCAGAGCGGGGTGTAGAGTCAGTTACAGCTGAGTCAGAGCGGGGTGTAGAGTGAGTTACAGCTGAGTCAGAGCGGGGTGTAGAGTGAGTTACAGCTGAGTCAGAGCAGGGTGCAGAGTGAGTTACAGCTGAGTCAGAGCGGGGTGCAGAGTGAGTTACACCTGAGTCAGAGCGGGGTGCAGAGTGAGTTACAGCTGAGTCAGAGCGGGGTGTAGAGTGAGTTACAGTTGAGTCAGAGCGGGGTGTAGAGTGAGTTACAGCTGAGTCAGAGCAGGGTATAGAGTGAGTTACAGCTGAGTCAGAGTGGTGTGTAGAGTGAGTTACAGCTGAGTCAGGGCGGGGTGCAGAGTGAGTTACAGCTGAGTCAGAGCGGGGTGTAGAGTGAGTTACAGCTGAGTCAGAGCGGGGTATAGAGTGAGTTACAGTTGAGTCAGAGCGGGGTGTAGAGTGAGTTACAGCTGAGTCAGAGCGGGGTGTAGAGTGAGTTACAGTTGAGTCAGAGCGGGGTGTTGAGTGAGTTACAGGTGAGTCAGAGCAGGGTGTAGAGTGAGTTACAGTTAAGGTAGAGCGGGGTGTAGAGTGAGTTACAGCTGAGTCAGAGCGGGGTGCAGAGTGAGTTACAGTTGAGTCAGAGTGGGGTGCAGAGTGAGTTACAGTTGAGTAAGAGCGGGGTGCAGAGTGAGTTACAGCTGAGTCAGAGCGGGGTGCAGAGTGAGTTACAGTTGAGTCAGAGCGGGGTGCAGAGTGAGTTACAGTTGAGTCAGAGCGGGGTGCAGAGTGAGTTACAACTGAGTCAGAGCGCGGTGTAGAGTGAGTTACAGCTGAGTCAGAGCGCGGTGCAGAGTGAGTTACAGCTGAGTCAGAGCGCGGTGCAGAGTGAGTTACGGCTGAGTCAGAGCGGGGTGCAGAGTGAGTTACAGCTGAGTCAGAGCGGGGTGCAGAGTGAGTTACAGCTGAGTCAGAGCGGGGTGCAGAGTGAGTTACAGCTGAGTCAGAGCGGGGTGCAGAGTGAGTTACAGTTGAGTCAGAGCGGGGTGCAGAGTGAGTTACAACTGAGTCAGAGCGCGGTGTAGAGTGAGTTACAACTGAGTCAGAGCGCGGTGTTGAGTGAGTTACAACTGAGTCAGAGCAGAGTGCAGAGTGAGTTACAGCTCAGTCAGAGCGCGGTGCAGAGTGAGTTACAGCTGAGTCAGAGCGCGGTGTAGAGTCAGTTACAGCTGAGTCAGAGCGGGGTATAGAGTGAGTTACAGTTGAGTCAGAGCGGGGTGTAGAGTGAGTTACAACTGAGTCAGAGCGCGGTGTAGAGTGAGTTACAGTTGAGTGAGAGCGGGGTGCGGAGTGAGTTACAGTTGAGTGAGAGCGGGGTGTAGAGTGAGTTACTGCTGAGTCAGAGCGGGGTATAGAGTGAGTTACAGTTGAGTCAGAGCGGGGTGTAGAGTGAGTTACAACTGAGTCAGAGCGTGGTGTGGAGTGAGTTACAGTTGAGTGAGAGCGGGGTGCGGAGTGAGTTACAGTTGAGTCAGAGCGGGGTGTAAAGTGAGTTACAGCTGAGTCAGAGCGGGGTATAGAGTGAGTTACAGTTGAGTCAGAGCGGGGTGTAGAGTGACTTACAACTGAGTCAGAGCGCGGTGTAGAGTGAGTTACAGTTGAGTGAGAGCGGGGTGCGGAGTGAGTTACAGTTGAGTGAGAGCGGGGTGCGGAGTGAGTTACAGTTGAGTGAGAGTGGGGTGCGGAGTGAGTTACGGCTGAGTCAGAGCGTGGTGCAGAGTGAGTTACAGATGAGTCAGAGCGGGGTTTAGAGTGAGTTACAGCTGAGTCAGAGCGGGGTGTAGAGTGAGTTACGGCTGAGTCCGAGCGGGGTGTAGAGTGAGTTACAGCTGAGTCAGAGCGGGGTGTAGAGTGAGTTACAGCTGAGTCAGAGCGGGGTGCAGAGTGAGTTACAGTTGAGTCAGAGCGGGGTGTAGAGTGAGTTACAGCTGAGTCAGAGCGGGGTGTAGAGTGAGTTACAGCTGAGTCAGAGCGGGGTGCAGAGTGAGTTACAGTTGAGTCAGAGCGGGGTGTAGAGTGAGTTACAGCTGAGTCAGAGCGAGGTGAGAGTGAGTTACAGCTGAGTCAGAGCGCGGTGCAGAGTGAGTTACAGTTGAGTCAGAGCGCGGTGCAGAGTGAGTTACAGCTGAGTCAGAACCGGGTGCAGAGTGAGTTACGGCTGAATCAGAGCGGGGTGTAGAGTGAGTTACAAATGAGTCCTGGAGCAAGGTGCAGAGTGAGTTACAGCTGAGTCAGAGCGGGGTGTAGAGTGAGTAACAGCTGAGTCAGAGCGGGGTGTAGAGTGAGTTACAACTGAGTCAGAGCGCGGTGTAGAGTGAGTTACAGTTGAGTGAGAGCGGGGTGCGGAGTGAGTTACAGTTGAGTGAGAGCGGAGTGCGGAGTGAGTTACAGTTGAGTGAGAGCGGGGTGCGGAGTGAGTTACGGCTGAGTCAGAGCGCGGTGCAGAGTGAGTTACAGCTGAGTCAGAGCGGGGTTTAGAGTGAGTTACAGCTGAGTCAGAGCGGGGTGTAGAGTGAGTTACGGCTGAGTCCGAGCGGGGTGTAGAGTGAGTTACAGCTGAGTCAGAGCGGGGTGTAGAGTGAGTTACAGCTGAGTCAGAGCGGGGTGCAGAGTGAGTTACAGTTGAGTCAGAGCGGGGTGTAGAGTGAGTTACAGCTGAGTCAGAGCGCCGTGTAGAGTGAGTTACAGTTGAGTGAGAGCGGGGTGCGGAGTGAGTTACAGTTGAGTGAGAGCGGGGTGCGGAGTGAGTTACAGTTGAGTCAGAGCGGGGTGCGGAGTGAGTTACAGTTGAGTCAGAGCGCGGTGCAGAGTGAGTTACAGCTGAGTCAGAACCGGGTGCAGAGTGAGTTACGGCTGAATCAGAGCGGGGTGTAGAGTGAGTTACAAATGAGTCCTGGAGCAAGGTGCAGAGTGAGTTACAGCTGAGTCAGAGCGGGGTGTAGAGTGAGTAACAGCTGAGTCAGAGCGGGGTGTAGAGTGAGTTATAACTGAGTCAGAGCGCGGTGTAGAGTGAGTTACAGTTGAGTGAGAGCGGGGTGCGGAGTGAGTTACAGTTGAGTGAGAGCGGGGTGCGGAGTGAGTTACAGTTGAGTCAGAGCGCGGTGCAGAGTGAGTTACAGCTGAGTCAGAGCGGGGTTTAGAGTGAGTTACAGCTGAGTCAGAGCGGGGTGTAGAGTGAGTTACGGCTGAGTCCGAGCGGGGTGTAGAGTGAGTTACAGCTGAGTCAGAGCGGGGTGTAGAGTGAGTTACAGCTGAGTCAGAGCGGGGTGCAGAGTGAGTTACAGTTGAGTCAGAGCGGGGTGTAGAGTGAGTTACAGCTGAGTCAGAGCGGGGTGTAGAGTGAGTTACAGCTGAGTCAGAGCGGGGTGCCGAGTGAGTTACAGCTGAGTCAGAGCGCGGTGAGAGTGAGTTACAGCTGAGTCAGAGCGCGGTGCAGAGTGAGTTACAGTTGAGTCAGAGCGCGGTGCAGAGTGAGTTACAGCTGAGTCAGAACCGGGTGCAGAGTGAGTTACAGCTGAGTCAGAGCGGGGTGTAGAGTGAGTTACAGCTGAGTCAGAGCGGTGTGCAGAGTCAGTTACGGCTGAGTCAGAGCGGGGTGCAGAGTGAGTTACAGCTGAGTCAGAGCGGGGTGTAGAGTGAGTTACAGCTGAGTCAGAGCGAGGTGCAGATTGAATTACAGCTGAGTCAGAGCGGGGTGTAGAGTGAGTTATGGCTGAGTCAGAGCGGGGTGTAGAGTGAGTTACAGCTGAGTCAGAGCGGGGTGTAGAGTGAGTTACAGCTGAGTCAGAGCGGGGTGTAGAGTGAGTTACAGCTGAGTCAGAGCGAGGTGTAGAATGAGTTACAACTGAGTCAGAGCGCGGTGCAGAGTGAGTTACGGCTGAGTCAGAGCGCGGTGCAGAGTGAGTTACGGCTGAGTCAGAGCGCGGTGCAGAGTGAGTTACAGCTGAGTCAGAGCGCGGTGAGAGTGAGTTACGGCTGAGTCAGAGCGCGGTGAGAGTGAGTTACAGCTGAGTCAGAGCGGGGATCAGAGTGAGTTACTGCTGAGTCAGAGTGGGGTGTAGAGTGAGTTACAGTTGAGTCAGAACCGGGTGCAGAGTGAGTTACTGCTGAGTCAGAGCGGGGTGTAGAGTGAGTTACAAATGAGTCCTGGAGCAGGGGGCAGAGTGAGTTACAGCTGAGTCAAAGCGGGGTGTCGAGTGAGTTAGAGCTCAGTCAGAGCGCGGTGAGAGTGAGTTACAGTTGAGTCAGAGCGGGGTGCAGAGTGAGTTACAGCTGAGTCAGAGCGCAGTGAGAGTGATGTTACAGCTGAGTCAGAGCGCGGTGCAGAGTGAGTTACAGCTGAGTCAGAGCGGGGTATTGAGTGAGTTACAGCTGAGTCAGAGCGCGGTGCAGAGTGAGTTATGGCTGAGTCAGAGCTGGGTGCAGAGTGAGTTTAGGCTGAGTCAGAGCGGGATGTAGAGTGAGTTACAGCTGAGTCAGAGCGCGGTGAGAGTGAGTTACAGCTGAGTCAGAGCGGGGTGTAGAGTGAGTTACAGCTGAGTCAGAGCGCGGTGAGAGTGAGTTACAGCTGAGTCAGAGCGGGGTGTAGAGTGAGTTACAGCTGAGTCAGAGCGCGGTGAGAGTGAGTTACAGCTGAGTCAGAGCGTGGTGTAGAGTGAGTTACAGCTGAGTCAGAGCGGGGTGCAGAGTGACTTACAGCTGTGTCAGAGCGCGGTGCAGAGTGAGTTACGAGTTTTGTTGACTTATGGGAAGGGCAGGATCCCTGTTTCATTTCTATTCACCTCTTTCCCAGTTTCAGCACAGAAAGCAGATACTGCCTAAGCCAGATCACCTAACTAAACAGCAGACCCTTAATGCAGGAGAGAGAGGAAGGGGAGAGGGTAAGGGGTAAGGAGGAAACAATAGTGAAGATATTGCCCTATGAGAAAGAAGAACAGTTGGACAAAAGAGTGGACAATCATCAGGCTGGGAGAATGAATAGAACATAGAACAGCGCAGTACAGATCATTCGGCCCTCGATGTTGCACCAACCTGTGGAACCAATCTGAAGCCATTTATCCTATATTATTCCATTTTCATCCATATGTTTATCCAATGACCATTTAAATACCCTTAAAGTTGGTGAGTATACCACTGTTGCAGGCAGTGCATTTCACGCCTCTACTATTCTCTGAGTAAAGAAACTACATCTGACATCTGGCCTATATCTATCACCCCTCAATTTAAAGCTATTTCCCCTCGTGCTAGCCATCGCCATCCAAAGAAAAAGGCTCTCACTGTCTATCCTATCTAACCCTCTGATTATCTTATATGTCTCAATTAACTCAGTTCTCAACCTTCTCTCTAACAAAAACAGCCTCAGGTCCCTCAACCTTTCTTCTTAAGACCTTCCCTCCATACCAGGTAACATCCTAGTAAATCTCTTCTGCACCCTTTCCAAAGCTTCCACATCCTTCCTAGAATGCGGTGACCAGAACTGTACATAATACTCCAAGTGCAGTCGCACCAGAGTTTTGTACAGCTGCCTCATGGCTCCGAAACTCAATCTCTCTACTAATAAAAGCTGTATGCCTTCTTAACAACTCTATCAAGCTAGGTGGCAACTTCCAGGGATCTATCTACATGGACACCAAGATCTCTCTGCTCTTCTACACCAAAAATCTTATTATTATCCCAGTACTCTGCATTCCTGTTACTCCGTCCAAAGTGACTCACCTCACACTGTTCAGCATTAAACTCCATTTGCCACCTCTCAGCCTAGCTCTGCAGCTTATCTATGTCCCTCTGTAACCTGCAACATCCTTCAGCACTATCCGCAACTCCACCGACCTTAGTGTCATCCGCAAGTTTACTAACCAATCCTTCTACACCCTCATCTAGGTCATTTATAAAAATGACAAACAGCAGTGGCCTCAAAACAGATCCTTGCCACCACTAATGGGAATAGCTACTGATGGGAATTGTTAGTGGCTGACAATAGGTTGTATGTAATAGCAGATGATGTGAGAACAAGCCTGGTGCATGGGGAGTCGGGGTAAGGACACAGGACAGCTCAAGCCCTAAAGTTGTTGAAATCGATATTGAATCCAGAAAGCTGTAAAGTTCCCAGGCAGAAAAGGAGGTGCTTTGCTTCCAGTTTGCACTGAGCTTCACTGGAGCACTGCAGCAAGCCTGAGAGAGATGTTGGCCAGGGAACATGGCAGGCAACTGGAAGCTCAGGGTCTTTTTCATTAGCAGAACGTAGGTGTTCTGCGAAGCAGTCACCAAGTCTACTTTTTGTTTCCCCAAAGTAAAGGAGACAACATTGTGAGCAGCAAATGCAGTAGACTAGATTGTGTGAAGTGCAGACAAAGTGCTACTTCACCTGGAAGGTGTGTTTGGGCCCATGAATACTGAGGAGAGAGGAAGTAAACCGACTGGTTGTACCTTTTGCAGTCGCAGGGAATGTTACCATGGGACTGTGGGGTGGGTGTTGGGAGTGAAAGAGGAGTGGACCAGGGTTTTCAGAGGGAACGGTTCCTGTAGAAGGCTGAAAAGGGAGGGGAGGGAAATGTGTGTCTGGTGGTGGCATTCTGTTGGAGGTGGCTCATGATCCTATGCATGTTGGTGATGGTGGGATGGTCAGTACGGACAAGGGGAACCCTCTCGCTGTTAAGGCAGGGAAAAGAGGAGGTGAGGACTGAAGTACAGGATATGGGTTGGACCCAGCTGAGGAGCATGTCAAATACGGTGCTGGGGAGTCCTTGGTTGAAGAAGAAAACGGATATTTCAGAGGCCCCCTTGTTAATGTTAGCCTCATTAGAACAATTATGAAAGAGGAACTGGGAGAATGAAATAGAGTCTTTACAATGTAACACCTGTCCATTTACTTCCTCTCTCCTCAGTATCCAAGGGCCGAAACACACACCATCCACGTGAAGCAGCGCTTTACTTGTACTCAATGTGGTCTATTGTATTTGCTGCTCACAATGTGCTCCTCTACATTGGGGAAACGAACTGGAGGCTGGGTGAACGCTTCACAGATCACCTACATTCTGTCCACAAAAATGCCCCTGAGCTTCCAGTTGCCTGCCAATTCAACACACCATCATATTCCCTGGCCAACATCTGTCTCAACATAGACAGATAGAAGCTGGAAGAACACAGCAAGCCAAGCAGCATAAGGAGGTGGAGAAGTAGATGTTTCAGGTGTGACCCTTCTTCAGGACTCTTCAGACATCTGTCTCAGGCTTGCTGCAGTGCTCCAGTGAAGCTCAGTGCAAGCTGAAAGAGCACCTCATTTTCCGTTTGGAAACTCTACAGCTTTCTGGACTCAATAACTGAGTTCAACAACTTTAGGGCTTGAGCTGCTCCATGTCCTTGCCCCTAGCCCCACACATCAGGCCTTGTTATTACATCATCTGCTATTGTGCACAATCCACTGTTAACGACAAACAATCCCCATTAGTAGCTATTCATCTCCCAGCCTGATCATCATCTACTCCTTTGTCGGTCCAACTGTTCTCTCTCATACGGCTCTACCTCCACCTATTAGTTACTCCTTACCCTGCTCCCTTTCCAACCCTAACCTTCTGCATAAAAACCAACATTGTCCAAGCTATCATCTGTTTTGAGGAAGGGCCATTCTGATTTCTCCTCACAGATGCTGCCAAACCTGCTGAGCTTTTCCAGTAATTTCTCTCTCTGTTATACATTTATACCTTGTGTAGACTTCATGGGATAACTTCATAATGTCAAGATTGATCCTGGAGATGAAAAAATGCTGTTTAAATACCTGGATGAATTGCAAAACCTGCACATTCAAACAGGATGGTAATATTTAGCAGGCTCACAAGAAACATGCCCATTCCTTCTAAATGTTTTCCCAGCAATTAATTCTCCAATTAGGGTACGGGGAAAAACAGGAACAAGTACTGAGATGGATTATCAAAAATGATCGTATTAAATGGGGGAGCAGGTTTGAAGGGCTGACTTCTGGCTCTGTTTCCTATGCTTCTAATTTCCTCTCTACCTCACTCCCTTGGAAGCTCTAAGTGCCACCTCCTGTTGATGTTGGGATCCCTCTTAGCTCGTTGGCTGTGAAGGTCACCAGAAGAGAGTATCATCATGTTTTCACCTGGTATCCACTCTTCCAAACACATCCATTACACATGCAGTAGATGGCAACTCAGGAGCATGACTTCTGACTGATCCTTCCTCTCCAACACTTACTTCAACTACAAGAAACTCTTTCATGAGCCAGCCATAACACCTGCCTGTACAGCACAAGGTCTCCAAGTCAGAATAATGTGAGAACAACATCAAGTTAGGACTGGTGCCCCAACCTACAATGCCCTGTGTTTCAAATTCTTGGTTTGCATCATCTTCTCTGCAACTTTCAAACTCTCAAATACCTGCCCTTCTACAATGTAATTAGGGGTTCAGATCCATATTTTATCCCTCAGGGTGTTCCAGACCCCAAGGCTCTGTTTATGCCTCTCTTCAGAAGTAACCCTGTCCACCTTCACAAGTGAAGTTGCTTTTAAGGGTTGGTTAGTGCAGTTGGCTGGACAACTGATACAATACAATGGGATACCAACGGCATGAGTTCAATTCTCACACAAACACCTCACTTCCTCAACATCAACCCTCACCTGGTGATCGTCAGGTTAAACCACAACCGGTTGCCTCTCGCTCTCTAATGAAAGAGTGGCCTCTGGCCACTACATTTCTTTCAGAATTGCTACAGGACAACTTTTTGAAAATGTACTTTCTGAGAACGTGAAGTTCTCAGTTAAGTTCTAGGTGAAGCGAGAATCCAGTCTCATTTGGTCAGACAGTCCTAATGTTAACCCAGGGATTTCTGTACGGTTTCTATTCCCCGCTGTAATCTCCTCCAATGAACAGAGAGATTTATTAGCCGTATATCGCCCTGCACTCGGGGCCCAGCAGTCTGAAATGATCGGAAAGTATAAAACGACCAGCTTCTCTCACCACCCAGAGCTTATTTCTTCCTTACCTTATCCAGGGAGCAGGTGCCCAACCCCAGGATTGGGATGCTGTTCCCATCACTCAAAGGAACCCACCGCTGATCCACTGAATCGCCCATCCCAGCCAGAATCCGAGATACCGCTGAGCCGTGGCTTTAATGAAATCCGAGTTTTCTCGGGAGGAGTTTGGAACGATAGGGCGTTCCCAGCTTGGATTTAGCCAACCCTACAGCTCGCCACCAACCCGCCTGTCACACAACTGCTCAATGTTCCCAGCCAACACAGGGCACGCCGGGATGCTGTTTTAAAAAGTATATCGAACTTTTCAACTAAAGTACAGCACTCTCTATATAATCCCCCGCTTGGCTCTGCCTCGCTTAGTTTGTTTTACAAAGTACGTTTCTAATTTACTGTGAAAATGACTTTCATTTCGATAGTACCTTCCACCATCCAAAGACATCCCATTTTGCAGCCAGTAAAGAAGTTGTGAGGTTATCACTTTGGTATTGTAGGAAACATGGCAGCCAACCTGTACACAGCAAGCTTCCAAAAGCGGCAATATGATAAAAGACCACTCATTCAGTTTTACTGCTATTAATTTTGTTCTGGACACAAAAGGGCCACCTTATGGCACACCGATAGTGTCCCTACCCCTGGACTGGGAAGCTCAAATTCATGTCCTACCTATTCCAGAGGTGTGTAATAACATCTCTGATCAGGTTAATTAGAAAGATAGATTCAACAAAAAAAAACAAACCTCTGCTGATCTCCTTTGACATGGTGCCTTGGTACAAAATTCCTTTATGTCCACCCAAGATGCCAGCATTTCAGTTAATGTAGTACTCCTGACAGTGCTACCACTGACAGTACAGTCCCCCTGACAATACAGGCTATTGTCAGTGCAACACTTCATCAATTTCACCTCTTCAGCAGTGCACTCCAAAAGCATGGCAATCCATCAGACTGACCCACTGACCTGCAATGATCTCTCAGTGTTGATAAAGTGTGGCACTCGGAAAAAACACAGCAGTTCAGGCAGCATCTGAGAAACAAGACAGTCAATGTTTCAAGCTTGACTCTTCATCATGATCTCTCAGTGCTGACCATTTGAGAGTGCAGCACTCCCTCCAACAGTGCAGCACCCCTCAGTACAACCCGTCCAACAGTGCAGCACTCCCTCAGTACTCAACCTATGACAGTGCAGCACTCCCTCAGTACTCAACCTATGACAGTGCAGCACTCCCTCATTACTGATCTGCTGATACTACGGAGCTCCCTCAGTACTGCACTTGCATGTCCAACTGGATCATTCTCTCAAGCTTGTCATGCTGGGTTTCCAAATAAACAATGTCCTGACTTTAAGATGAAAGTACTATGGTTGGCAGTGACCTCTGAAGGACTTTTCATACAAACATCATTGCTCCACTTACAAACATAGGCAGCAATCTACACCTATTCTTTATGAATAAGAATCAAATTAATGTCTGGTGTTTGTGCTGGATTCTCAGCAAAAGATCAGTGAATACCCAAGAGAAACAATGTCAGTGTTTCTGCAGAATTTGCCTTTACCTTCTGCTGAATTTAACAGAGTTCAGTGTCAGAATCATCATTCAAATTCTACCCTTCGATTTTAGTTGATTCCACCCTGGAGGCCAGGAGCAGATGCTTGGGCTGAAGTTCTTGCTAGAATTTGAGGTCCAGCTGTAGGAGCCGTAGACTACATTTTGCTTCCACTGGCAAAATGACAGCTATCTGCCCAAAAGAAGGGCCAGAAGCTGGGAGGCCATATCATCACCCCCTCTAATGGTGGTCATTAATGAGATTGTAACATGTAGGGAGTGGGCATCTTAATAACAGGAAACATTTGAAGAGAGATGACTTTGATTGGGAGAACTGGTTCTCAGCGTTGAGTTTTTGACTATCAGGGAGGGCCATGTTGGGACATGGTGCTTATGGGGTGTTGCCACAGGGATGACTGTTGCCACTGATGGACCTGTCCATGGGCCATGGAACACCAGCTAATGAGGGAACCTACTTCTGGAACTAGCAAGGTGGAGATCATCTCCACCAACAGGAAGTCCTTCTGACAGTCAAAACCTTCATGTGGGAAAAAACAGGCCTAAAAAAGCACAATTGGCTATTTCGTTGACATTGAGGCTACTATGATACTCACCATTAGCCATCTGGATTGGTGACCAGAATTCATTGCATTCCCCTCTTGATACCTTGACCCACCATATACTGACCTCCCACTTCCCTATTTATCTCTGGAAGAAAAGAACTGAAAAAAAAATCAGCCACTTATGCCCTCCACAAAACTTGCTTTCCTAGTCATCTTCGTATCATCAGTACATGTGGAAAATACATGTATTTGTTTCATTCCAGTCATTTATATGGATCAGAAATAAGTGAGACCTTAGCTCCATTTCTAACAGTTTACCAAGCTAAAAATGACCCACTTACCTTGATTCTGGTTCTTGTGAGTTAACAATCCTCTATCCATGCTGATATATTATCACCAACATTATGAGTTCTCATCTAGCAGTGACCTTTTAGTCTGGATGTTGAAATTACCCTCTTACCTTACGCAGGAAATTACCTTAGATGTTAGTCTATCTGCTCTATATTTTCATCTTCTCAATTTCTCTCCTTTCTTACATTGAAATCTTAGAAAATAAGGTAATTTCCTGGGTAAAGCAATTTCAAGAGGATGGTACGGTGGTTCAGTGGTTAGCACTGTTGCCTCAGCCCCAGTGACCTGACTTCGATTCCACCACTGGGCAATTGTCTATGTGAAGTTAGAAAATAAATAGAACAGATGAATGAATAGCTTATTATCATGTAAAATTAACTGGCTCAAGGCTGCAACACCGATAGTTTCATCTGCTAAGATAAGGATGATGGTACTGAGATATTAAAGAGTTAACTTGCTCTGCTGACCTGCAAGAAATTGAATGTTCTGAGGGAGAGGTGGTGTGTCTTTGCCTTTCAGGTGGAATGTGGGAGGTCGACACGGCCTTTTCTTTGCCATTCAAGGATGATTTACATTTTCATCCAGAAATCAATAAGAGCACTACGGGTTGGAATTTGACTACTCCCCTATAGTTACAAAAACAATTTGCAACAGATTTGACCATTAAGGGATAATTTGCATTACATTGTTTCTGGAGGTGGTCACTGCATTGTATCTTGAATGGCATGTGAATATGAGGGGATGGATGAGGGTTATCTTGTGGGCAGTACTGACTGTGATGTTGAGAGGTTTGTATAAAGGAAAGACTGTGTTTCCTTTGTTCAGGGAGAGCTTTTGCCATGATTCTGTAAGCTCGGTGAGGTGTGTGTTAAAGGTTCCTCCAGAAAGCTTGTGCTGTACTGTCCTTAATAAATTTAGTTGCTTGTTCACAGAAGTAGGTATGTTGCAGTTGCGTCAAGTGAGTAAGAATCTCAAGAGTAAAAGAACCTAACATATGGTGGCAGCGGTGGGCTTCCAACATACACAGAGCTTCCAGGGGGACTGAATAAACAATCGTCTGAGAGTTGGTTGCGTGAGACAGACGGGCCCACAAGGTAAGCTTCACCTTGATCTCTCTCTCTCTCTCTAAATTTAGCACTCAGATGACCCCTCATCTTCTAGGACTCAGTAGTGACAGAATCTTTAAGGTAACTCGCACACTTGCTTTGTGCAAAGCTGGGTTTTAAACAGGTTTTTGACAAGGGATCAATCAGGGTTAGAGCCCGGGGTGAATCGGAGTTAGAGTCCCATGGTTAAAATCTGGGTTAGAATCTGATGAGATTTGAGGCTCCAGAATAAAAATAAGTTAGAACTTGGTACTTCTTAAAATTATTGCCTTTATCCCCCACACCTCCTCTTAGAAGTACTTTTAAGACAACATGGCGTCACTGGGAAAAGGGGGAGAAAGTGGAGATAGCTCAGATCTCGATGGTGAAGCGCATTGACTGCTGGGGAAGCTTTGTCTGGGTTTTTGTTGTGGGAGTCTCAGTTTCTGGGCTGTGGACTCGACTTGGTGAGTTGTTGTGCTGGGGGAAGGGAGTGACTTGGACTGCAGCACCATGTGGTCTGCAGTGAGGGCTTTCTCTTTTTATAAGTGTAATTTCATTGAGAGGATGCAAAAAAAAACACGAAATGCTGAAATTAATGCTTGACTAATACTTGAGTCAGAAAAGGAAGTTTCATTGTAAATTGTGCCATGTTGTGAATGTTTGATATTTAAGTATTTTGGTTTGTTAAAATCTTTGTTCAGAAAATCCTTTTAAGTAACTGTTTTGCCTTATTTGAATCAGAATCTCAATTCAATGTGTATTGTGGGCTTTGTAATGGGGCAAATTTTGTTTTTACATTGAAACTGTATAACATTATGTTGTTTTTAAAATTCTCAAACTTGTAACCTTAAAACAAATTGATTGAGTGCCTTGAGCCCCTAATCTGTTTGAAATTCTAAATTGCCTGTTTAAAAAGGAATAGTTGGGTCAGTGGCTATGCTTTAGCCAGATGAGAATATGGTATTAAAATATCTTTGCTATGTTTTTAATGCAGTGTTCACAAAAAGAAGAGTGAATTTTGAGTTTGATGTTTTGTTAAGATTTTAGAGAATATTAGAACGTGATGCTGAGCTGTTTCAGTTCTGTTAATTATTAAGGCTCATTGGCCCCCTTCACATGCAGCCCCAGTGACCTGACTTTGATTCAACCCTGCGCAATAGTCTGTGTGGAGTTAGAAAATAAATAGAATAGAGGAATGAATAGCTTATCATCATGTAAAATTAACTGGCTCAAGGCTGCAACACAGGTAGGTTCATCTGCCAAGATAAGGATGATGGTGCAATCAAGGGACAAACTTCAGAGCTGAAATTCATGCTCTCAATGTGCACTGTATCTACAATATTTTGTAACTTAGTGCACTAATTGACAAAGTTAATTATATTGTCAACTAGTGCATTATCTAAGTTTTTAATGTATAATGTATAAATAAATACACACAGATTACAGTGCAATTCTGAAAAATGGTGATAGAGTCATAGAGTTCTACAGCATGGAGACAGGCCCTTTGGCCCAAACTGGTCCATGCCGATCAAAATGTCTATCCACACTAACCCTATTTTCCTGCAATTGCCTCATATCCTTCTAATCCTTTCCTATCCACATATTTGTCCAAATGCCTTGTAAATGATGTTTACTACTTCTGCTGGCAGCTTATTCTATATGCGTATCACCCTCTGTGTAAAATCATTGCTCCTCAGGTTCCCTTTTGTTCTTTCTCCTCTAACTGATGCACTCTAATCAGCGCTTCCCCAACACTGGGATAAAGATTGAGTGCATTCACCCTGTCCATGCCTCTCATGATCTTATACACCTCAGTCTCCAATGCTCTAAAGAAAAAAGTCCTAGTTGTCCAACCTCTCCCTTTTACTCAGACTATTTAGTCCTGGCAACATCCTTGTAAATATCTTTTGCACTCTTTCCAGTTTAATAGCATTCTTCCTACAACAAATTGACTAAAACTGAACACAATACTCCAAGTACAGCCTCACCAACATCCTGTACAACTGCAACACAACTTCCCAACTTCTATACTCAGTGCCCTGACTGATGAAGCCAGTGTGCCAAAAGCCTTCTTCACTGCCCTGTCTACATGTGAGTCCACTTTCAGAGAACCATGCACCTGAACTCCAAGATCCCTCTGTTCCACTAAACTCCTTAAGGCCCTACCATTCACCATGAAACTCCTACCTTGATTTGACTTTACAAAATGCAAGACCTCACACTTATTAACTCCATTTGCCATTTCTCGGCCCACTTCCCCAGCTTATCAAGGTCCTGCTGCAATTTCTGAGAACCTTCCTCACTGTCCACGATATCACCTATTTTAGTGTCATCTGCAAACTTACTGATGATGCCTTGTACATTCTCATCCAAATCACTGATATAGATAACAAAAAGCAATGGGCCCAGCACTGACCTGAGACACTCCACTAGTCACAGGCCTCCATTCCGACAAGCGTCTTTCCATTCTTACTGCCTGTTTCCTTCCATCAAGCGAGTTGTGTATCCAGTTTTCCAGCTTGCTGTGGATTCCATGCGATCTAACATTCCAGAGCAACCTACCGTGTGGAACCTTACCAAAGGCCTCACTGAAATCCATATGGACTTCATCTACCACCCTGGAAAAAGTGAGAACTGCAGGTGATTGAATCAGAGTCAAGAGTGTGGTGCTGGAAAACCACAGCAGGTCAGGCAGCATCTGAAAAGCAGGAAAATCAACATTTCGCGCATAAGCCCTTCATCAGGAAGAGGCTTGCGCCTGAAACATCGATTCTCTGCTCCTTGGATGCTGCGTGACCTGCTGTGCTTTTCCCTACATCTACCACACTGCTCTCATCAACCTTCCTGGTCACTTATAGAGTCATAGAGATGCACAGCATGGAAACAGGCCCTTCGGTCCAACTTGTCCATTCCAACCAGATATCCCAACCCAATTTAGTCCCATCTGGCCCATATCCCTCCAAACCCTACCTATTCATATACCCATCCAAATGCCTTTTAAATGTTGAAATTGTACCAGCCTCCACCACTTCCTCCAGCAGCTCATTCCATACACGTACCACCCACTGCGTGAAAATGTTGCCCCTTGGGTCCCTTTTATATCTTTCCCCTCTTACCCGAAACCTATGCCCTCTAGGACTCCCCCACCCCAGGAAAAAGATTTTGTCTATTTATCCTATCCTATCCATGCCCCTCATAATTTTGTAAACCTCTATAAGGTCACCCTTCATCCTCCAATGCTCCAGGAAAAACAGCCCCAGCCTGTTCAGCCTCTCCCTATAGCTCAAATCCTCCAACCCTGGCAACATCCTTGTAAATCTTTTCTAAACCATTTCAAGTTTCACAACATCTTTCCAATAGGAAGGAGACCAGAAATGCACACAATATTCCAGTAGTGGCCTAACCAATATCCTGTACAACCGCAACATGATGAACCAACTCCTGTACTCATTACTCTGACCAATAAAAGAAATGAGGTAAAAACAATGACTGCAGATGCTGGAAACCAGATTCTGGATTAGTGGTGCTGGAAGAGCACAGCAGGTCAGGCCGCATCCAAGGAGCAGCGAAATTGAAGTTTTGGACAAAAGCCTTTCATAAGGAATATGAAGGGCTTTTGCCCGAAACATCGATTTCGCTGCTCCTTGTAGGCTGCCTGAACTGCTGTGCTCTTCCAGCACCACTAATCCAGAATCCAATAAAAGAAAGCATATCAAACACCTTCTTCACTATCCTATCCACCTGCAACTCCACTTTCAAGGAGCTATGAACCTGCACTCCAAGGTCTCTTTGTTCAGCAAAACACTCTCGAGGACCTTACCATTAAGTGTATATGTTCTGCTAAGATTTGCTTTCCCAAAATGCTGCACCTCACATTTATCTGAATTAAACTCCATCTGCCACTTCTCAGTCCATTGGCCCATCTGATCAAGATCCTGTTGTAATCTGAGGTCATCTTCTTCGCTGTCCACTACACATCCAATTTTGGTGTCATCTGCAAATTTACTAATTGTACCTTTTGTGCTCGCATCCAAATCATTTATGTAAATGACAAAAAGTAGAGGACCCAGCACCGATTCTTGTAGCACTCCACTGGTCACAGGCCTCCAGTCTGAAAAATCACCCTGCACACCA
The DNA here is from genome assembly GCF_047496795.1 of Chiloscyllium punctatum. NCBI lineage: Eukaryota > Metazoa > Chordata > Chondrichthyes > Orectolobiformes > Hemiscylliidae > Chiloscyllium > Chiloscyllium punctatum. Next base: position 57,228,973 of record NC_092770.1, on the reverse strand, counting down.
CCCCCGTCTTCTACTTTTGAGCCAGTTCTCTATCCAAATGGTGAGTTCTCCATTTATGCCATGAGATCTAACCTTATTAACCAGTCTCCCATGGAGAACTTTGTCAAACGTCTTACTGAATTCCATATAGATCACATCTATCGCTGTGCCCTCATCAATCCTCTTTGTTACTCCTTCAAAAAACCCAATCAAGTTTGTGAGACATGATTTCCCACGCACAAACCCATGTTGACTATCCCTAATCAGTCCTTGCCTTTCCAAATACATGTATATCCTGTCCCTCAGGATTCCCTCCAGCAACTTGCCCACCACTGACATCAGGCTCACTGGTCGAGAAGTTCCTTGGCTTGTCCTTACCACCCTTCTTAAACAGTGGCACCACATTAGCCAACCTCCAGTCTTCCGGCACCTCACCTGTGACTATCGATGATACAAATATCTCAGCAAGAGGCCCAGCAATCACTTCTCTAGCTTCCCACAGAGTTCTCGGGTACACCTGATCAGGTCCTGGGGATTTATTCGCCTTTTTGCATTTCAAGACATCCAGCACTTCCTCCTCTGTAATCTGGACGTTTTGCAAGGTGTCACCATCTATTTCCCTACAGTCTATATTTCCCATATCCTTTTCCACAGTAAATACTGATGTAAAATACTCGTTTAGTATCTCCCCCATTTTCTACGGCTCCACAGAAAGGCCACCTTGCTGATCTTTGAGGGGCCCTATTCTCTCCCTAGTTATAATTTTGTCCTTACTGTATTTGTAAAAACCCTTTGGATTCTCCTTAACTCTATTTGCCAAAGCTATCTCATGTCCCCTTTTTGCCCTCCTGATTTCCTTCTTGAGTATACTCCTACTGCCTTTATACTCTTCTTAGGATACACTCGATCTATCCTGTCTATACCTAACATATACCTAACATCTTTTTCTTAACCAAACCCTCAATTTCTTTAGTCATCCAGCGTTCACCATTCCTACCAGCCTTTCCTTTCACCCTGACAGGAATATACTTTTTCTGGATTTTCGTTATCTCATTTCTGAAGGCTTCCCATTTTCCAGCCATCCCTTTACCTGCGAACAATCAGCTTTCAAAAGTTCTTGCCGAATACCATCAAAATTGCCCTTTCTCCAATTTATAACTTCAACTTCCCTGGATGTATTTCCAGGAATATCCTCCCTCAGCACAGCTGTAATGCTATCCCTTATCAAAAAAATGACACTCCCCCTCTTCTCTTGCCTCCCTTTCTATCCTCCCTGTAGCATTTGTATCCTGGAACGTTAAACTGCCAATCCTGCCCATCTCTGAGCCATGTTTCCATAATTGCTATGATATCCCAGTCCCATGTTCCTAACCATGCCCTGAGTTCATCTGCCTTCCCTGTTAGGCCCCTTGCATTGAAATAAATGCAGTTTAATTTATTAGTCCTACCTTGTCCCTGCCTGCCCTGACTGACTCACTTCTGTTCTCAACTGTACCAATCTCAGATTGATCTCTTTCCTCACTATCTCCCTGGGTCCGACCCCCACCCCCACCTTACTAGTTTAAATCCTCCCGAGCAGCTCTAGCAAATCTCCCTCCCAGTATATTGGTCCCCTTCCAATTGAGGTGCACACCATCCTTCTTGTACAGCTCAATTCTACCTCAAAAGAGACTCCAATGGTCCAAAACTGTGAATCCTTCTCCCATACACCAGTTCCTCAGCCATGTATTCATCTGCTCTGTCCTCCTTTTCCTGCCCTGACTAGCTCGTAGCACCAGGAATAATCCAGATATTACTACTCTCAAGGACCTCCTTTTTAAATTCCTGCCTAACTCTCTGTAATCTCCCTTCAGAATCTCAACCTTTTCCCTCCCTATATCGTTGGTTCCAATGTGGACAATGACGTCTTGCTGGCCCCTCTCCCCCTTGAGAACATTCTGCACCCTCTCTGAGACATCCTTGATCCTGGCACCAGGGAAGCAACACACCATTCTGATTTCTCGCTGCTGGCCACAGAAACATCTGTCATCAAAGAACTTTAACAAATTTGTGAGGCATGGATCAGGATCTTCTCAAGTAACTTACTCACCATAGATGTTAAGCTTACTGGTCTATAGTTCCCAGGCATTTCTTTGCAGCCCTTCTTTGTAACCCTCCAATCTTCCGGGACCTCACCCATGGCTAACGATGATGCAACAATATCAGCCAGGGCCTCGGCCATTTTCTCTCTATTCTCTTGCAGTGTTCTTGGATATATCCGGTCAGGGCCAGGAGATTCTTCATAAATTCCAATACATCCAACACCTCCTCTACTGTGATATGGAGTCTCTCCAAGATATCACAACTAATTTTCCCAAGTTCCCAAGTATTCATGTCTTTCTCCATGGTAAACATAGAGGAGAAATATGCATTCAGAACCTCACCCCTCTCTGCGGTTCCACACATACATGTCCACTTTGGTCCTTGAGGGACCCCAATCCATCTCTCTCTAGCTTTTTTTTTACCTTTCAATATACTTCAAGCACCTCTTTGGATTCACCCTAATCTTCTCAGTGAAGGCAATCTCTTTTCCCCCTTCTGATTTCCTTCTTCAGTAAACTTTTAAAAACGTCTTTTAAATATCTTTTAAAAATGTCACCATACAGGACTTGCATTAATGTGCTCAGTTTTTGTTCTCCTCTTGGGGGGAATAGTTTTGTTTTTGATTCACTGATTCTCAAAAATGTGAGCTCTCCCCCAGAGGCCCAATTCTTTCAAGTTTTCTTAGAAAATTCATCACTTATTGAACTTGATTCTTATTTTTCATTTCTCTCTCCAAATTGTTTTGCTCCTGCCCTGATGTATATGGGGATAGTGTTCAACAGGGGGTTCACCATTCACTCAAATCTTACCCAGAGCAATAGATTCCAGCAGACTGTTTAATCATGAGAATTATTGCCATGCCCAGATGCAGTCATAGTGTCATACAGCATGGAAACAGTCCACCCTTCAGTCCACCCAGTCTATGCTGACCATAATCTCAAACTAATGTAATTCCAACTGCTTACGCTTGGCCCATATCTTTTCTTATTCATGAACTTATCCAAATGTCTTTTAAATGTTGCAACAGAGCCACATCCACCAATTCTTCTGGAAGTTCATTCCACACATGAACTGTGTCAAACAAATTGCCCCTCTTGTCCTTTTTAAACATTTCTCCTTCTCAACTTAAAAATGAGGTCTTGAAAACCCCCACCCTGGGGAAATGAAACCTGCCATTCACTTTATCTATACCCCCAATGATTTTATAAACTTCTATAAGGTCACCCCTCAAACTACTACACTCCATTGGAAAAGTCCCAGCCTATCCTGCCTCTCCTTATAACTCAAACCATCCATTCCCAACAACATGGACCTGAGTTTGATTCCGGCCTCAGGTGACTGTCTGGGTGGAGTTTAGAATATTCTCCCCATGCCTATGTGGGTTTCCTCCAGGTGCTCCGCTTTCCTCCCACAATCTAAAGATGTACAGGTTAGGTGAATTGCCCATAGTGTTTCAGGGATGTGTAGTTAGGTGCATAAGTCAGGGGTAAAGGTAGAATATTAGATAGGGGAATGGGTCTGGGTGGGTTACTCTTTGGAGTACTCTTTTGTTGGTGTGGACTTGTTGGGCCTAATGGCCTGTTTCCACGCATTAGGGATTCTATGATTTCTATGAATAATTCCTTTCTGAACTCTCTCCAGCTTAATAATATCCTTTTTATAACAGGATGACAAGAACTGGACACAGTATTCCAGAAGAGGCTCACCAACATCCTGTACAATCGCAACATGACATCCCAACTCCAATACTCAAAGGTTTAAGCAATGAAGGTAAGTCTACATGTGACTAGGAGAAACTAAGGACTGCAACATGTGACTCAAACTTCAAACATTTATGTCCCTGAACCCCTAGGTTTCTCTGTTCTACAACATTCCACACATTTAGAGTGGTGCTGGAGAAGCACAGCAGGTCAAGCAGCATCTGACGAGCAGGAAAAATCGACGTTTCAGGCAAAAGCCCTTCATCAGCCCATTCCTGATGAAGGACTTTTGCCCAAAATGTTGATTTCTCCTGCTTCTCGGATGCTGCCTGACCAGCTGTGTTGACCAGTACCACTCTAATCTTGACTCTGATTTCCAGCATCTGCAGTATCCGTTTCTGTCCAACGCGCCACAAGACAGTACTTTTAATTGTATAAGTCCTGCCCTTGTTTGTTTTACCAAAATGTAATACCTCACATTTATCCAAATTAAACTCTATCTGCTAATCCTTAGCCCATTGACCGAATTGATCAAGATCTCTTTGCAATCTTAGATAACCATCTTCACTGTCCACTATACCAACAATTTTGGTGTCATCTGCAAACTTACTAACCATTTTTCTAAATTCTCATCATTGATATAGATGACAACCAAAAGTAGACCCACTGATCTCTGTGGAACACTGCTGGTAAGAGACCTCCAGTCTGAAAAACAACCCTCCACCATCAGTCCCTGTCTCCTGCCATTAAAACAATTTTACTACCAATTGGCAAGAGCACCCCAAATCCTATGTGATCTAACTTTCCTAATTAGTCTACCATGTGGCACCTTGTCAAAGGCTTTACTAATGTCCAAGTAAAGAACATCTATTGCTCTACCCTCAACAATCTTCTTGATTAGTTCCTCAACACAGGAGAAAGTGAGGACTGCAGATGCTGGAGTGGGACCTTGGTGCTGTGAGGCAGTCTTCAGTATCTGCAGTCCTCACTTTCTCCTCGAAGATTTTAACCTCCTGAAAATCCTCTTGCCTTCCTTGAAGAAGCTATCTTCCTCCATTCCTGAAGAAGGGCTCATGCCCGAACCATCGATTCTCCTGCTCCTTGGATGCTGCCTGACCTGCTGCGCTTTTCCAGCAACACATTTTTAAGCTCTAGTTCCTCAACAAACTCAATCAAGATTGTGAGACACAATTTCCTTTGCACAAAACCATGGTGACCGTACCTAATCATTCCTTGTCTCTCCAAATGCATATAAATCCTATATTTTAGAATCATTTCCAACAACCTACTCACCACCAAAGTCAGACTCACAGAATCTGTAGTTCCAAGGCTTCTCCTTACATTCCTTCTTAAACAAAGGTACAACATTAACCATTCTTCAGTCATCTGGCACCTCACCCATTATTACAGATGATACAAATATTTCTGCAAAGGGCTCAGTAGATTCCTCCCTAACTTCCCACAATGTCAAGGGAAACACTGGAGCACATGCCGGAAATTTATCCACCTTTATATTTTCTCTTCTGTAATTTGAACTGTCTACAAAACATCAAAATTCAGTTCCTGATTTATCTAACCTGATTTCTGTGTCCTTCTCATAGGTTAACTAATATTCCAGCACTCTATTAAATTATTGTGTTTGATAACAAATTTTGTTGTTCTATGCTTGCTTCAAAACTCCAGCTTTCAGCTCTCCTAACTGACTATGCCTGCTCTGTGGCTCAATAGTTAGTACTGCTGCCTCAAGCGCCAGGAACCCACGTTCAAGTCCACCCTCAGGCGACTGTCTGTGTGGAGTTTGCACATTCACCCTGTGGCTGTGTGGGTTTCCTCTGGGTGCTCTGGTTTTCTCCCACAATCCAAAAATGTACAGGTGAGGTGAACTGGCCATGCTAAATTACCAATAGTGTTCGGGGATGTGTAGGTTAGGTATATTCGGCTGGGGTAAATGTAAAGTAATAGGGGAATTGGTCTAGGGTTGGATACTCATGTCTCACAAACGTGATTGAGTTTGTTGAGGAATTAACCAAGAAGATTGATGAAGGCATTGTTTACTTGGACTTTAGTGAAGGTTTTGACAAGGTTCCACATGATAAACTAATCAGTAAAGTAACTTCACATGGGATTCCAGGTGGTCTTGCCAATTGGATACAAAATTGGCTTAAAGGCAGCAGACAGAGTGTGATGGCGGAGGGTTGTTTTTTAGTCTGGAGGCCTGTGACCTGCAGTGTTCCATAAGCATCAGTACTGATAGCGAGTTTTGAGAAGATTTGTAGCTCAGGTTGAGGTTCTGGGTGTAGGTCTGCTCACTGAACTTTCCAGCTCAGCAAGCAAACCTACATCAGTATTGGGTCCACTTTTGTTTATATAAGTGATTTAGATGAGAATAAAGAAGACATGTTTAATAAGTTTGCGGATGACACCAAAATTGGTGCTAAAGTGGACAGTGAAGATGTTTATCTAAGATTACAAATAGATCTTGTTCAATTCAGTCAATGGGCTGAAAAGTGACAGATAGAGTTTAATGTGGATAATTGCAAGGTATTGCGTTTTGGAAAACAAACACAGGCTAGAATTATATAAAAAGTAGGGCTTTGAGTACTATTATAGAACAGAGAGATTAGAGGTTCACATACATAATTCTTTGAAGTTGGTATCATATAGGGATTAAGAAGGCATTCAGCACACTTGCCTTATTTGCTCAGACCTTTGAGTATAGGAGTTGAGATGTTATGTTGAGATTATACAGAACTACTTCTGGACTACCATGTCCAGTTCAGGTTGCCCTGTTATAGAAAGGATATTATTGGATATTATTATACTGAAAAGGGTCAGCAGAGATTTACCAGGTGAGAGGGGGAGGTATGGGTGTGGGTTTTATACCTCTTGCGGTGCAAGGGCAGGTGTCAGGAGTGGAGGGTAGGTTGGTGGGGGGTGTGGACCTAACGGTGCTGGAAATGGAGGGTTTTAGTTATAAGGAGAGGCTGGAGTGTAGGAGATTCTTCACTGGAGTGTAGGAGATTGATGCGTGACCTTCTAGAGGTTTATAAAATCATGAGAGGTATAGATAAGGTGAATGGCAGGGATCCTTTCACTAGGGTGGTGGACTTTTAAGAGTAGGGGACATATTTTAAGATGAGAGGAGAAAGATTTAAGAAAGACATGAGGGGCAGTGGTTTTCCAAAGAGAATAGTTCGCGTGTAGAATGAACTTCCTGAGGAAGTGGTGGTTGTGGGTATAGTCACAATGTTTGTATAGCTACAGTTATACCCCACCACCAGAGATATATTTCCCTCCCCACTCCTCTCAGCATTCCGCAGAGACCATCCTCTTTGCGACTCTCTTGTTAGGTCCACACTCCCCTACTAACCCACCCTCCCTTTTGGCACCTTCCCTTTTCACTGCAAGAGGTGTAAAACCTGCACCCATACCTCCCCCTCTCACCTCCATCCAAGACCCCAAAGGATCCTTCCACATAGAACATAGAACATAGAACATAGAACAATACAGCACAGAACAGGCCCTTCGGCCCACGATGTTGTGCCGAACTTCTAACCTAGATTAAGCACCCATCCATGTACCTATCCAAATGCCGCTTAAAGGTCGCCAATGATTCTGACTCTACCACTCCCACGGGCAGCGCATTCCATGCCCCCACCACTCTCTGGGTAAAGAACCCACCCCTGACATCTCCCCTATACCTTCCACCCTTCACCTTAAATTTATGTCCCCTTGTAACACTCTGTTGTACCCGGGGAAAAAGTTTCTGAGATTTTCTGACATCTGTCAGAGATTTTCCTGAACATCCAAACACCTCATCTACTGTGTCCGTGTGGTCTCCTTTACATTGTGGAGACAGGACACCAACTTGCGGAATGTTTCAGAGAGCATCTCCAGGACACACACTAAACAACCCCACCTCCCTATGAGTGACCACTTCAACTCCCCCTCCCACTCCACCAAGGACGAGCAAGCCACCGGCCAAGTTCTAGCCACCTGACGACTGGAGGCAGATCACCTCAACTTCCACTTTGGGACCCTCCAACCACACAGAGTCAATGTCCATTTCACCATTTTCCTCATCTCCCTTTCCCCCTCCTTATCCCAGATCCAAACCTCCAATCGGCACTGCCCTCTTGAACGGTCCTACCTTTTTAAAAATGCATTCATAGGATGAGATGTAATTGGCTAGTTATTTATTGCCCATCCCTAATTAACTAGGAAGCAATTAAGTGTCAACCACATTACTGTGGGTCTAGAGTCACATGCAGGCCAGACCAGGTAAGGATGGCAGTTTCCTTTCCTGAAGGGCATCAGTGAACCAGATGTTTTTTTTTCCCAACAACCAACAATAATTCATGGTCATTGTTAGACTCTTAATTCCAGATTTTTGTTGAATTTAAATTCCACCATCTGTCATGGCAGGATTCAAACCTGGGTGCCCAGAATATGATCTGGATCTCTAGATTAACAGTCCAGAGATAATACCACCTGTCCATCTTCCTTCCCACCTATCCACTCCACCTTCGCCTCTGACCTATCACCATCACTCCCAACCCCTTCATGTACCTATTCATGTACCTATCACCATCACTCCCAACCCCTTCAGTTTCCTGACACAATATGTAGATAAGCCAACAAGAGGTGAGGCCATACTGGATTTGGTTCTGGGTAACGAACCAGGCCAGGTATTAGAACTAGAGGTAGGTGAGCACTTTGGGGACAGTGACCACAATTCGGTGATTTTTACTCTAGTGATGGAGAGGGATAAGTGTGTACTACAGGGCAAGAGTTATAGCTGGGGGCAGGGAAATTATGATGCGTTGAGGCATGACTTAGGATGTGTGGATTGGAAAAGTAGATTCCAAGGCAAGAGCGTAATTGATATGTGGAACTTGTTCAAGGAGCAACTATTGAGTGTCCTTGATAAGTACGTACCTATCAGGCAGGGAGGAAAGGGTCGTGTGAAGGAGCCGTGGTTTAATAAGGAGTTGGAATCCCTTGTTAAATGGAAGAGGGCGGCCTTTGTAAAGATGAGGCGTGAAGGTTCAATAGGGGCGATTGAGAGTTATAAGGTAGCCCGGAAGGACCTGAAGAGAGAGCTAAGAGCAGCAAGGAGGGGACATGAAAGGTCCTTAGTTGGTAGGATTAGGGAAAACCCTAAGGCTTTCTATAGGTATGTTAGGAATAAAAGAATGACTAGGGAAGGAATAGGTCCAATCAAGGATAGTAATGGGAAGTTGCGTGTGGAGGCTGAAGAGATTGGGGAGGCGCTGAATGAATACTTTTCGTCAGTATTCACTCAGGAACAGGACATTGTTGTCGATATGAATACTGAGGCACGAATAAGTAGAATGGATGGCTTTGAGATATGTAGAGAAGAGGTGTTGGAAATTCTGGCAAGGGTGAAAATAGATAAGTCCCCTGGGCCTGATTACATTTATCCTAGGATTCTCTGGGAAGCAAGGGAGGAGATTGCAGAGCCATTGGCCTTGATTTTTGTGACCTCTTTGTCTACAGGAGTAGTGCCAGAGGACTGGAGGCTAGCAAACGTGGTTCCCTTGTTCAAGAAGGGGAGTAGGGATAATCCTAGTAACTATAGGCCAGTGAGTCTCACTTCTGTTGTGGGCAAAGTCTTAGAGAGAATTATAAGGGATAGGATTTATGCACATCTGGATAAGAATGATGTGATCAAGGATAGTCAGCATGGTTTTGTGAAGGGCAGGTCGTGCCTCACAAACCTTATTGAATTCTTTGAGAAGGTGACGAAGGAGGTAGATGAGGGGAAAGCGGTAGATGTAGTATATATGGATTTTAGTAAGGCGTTTGATAAGGTCCCCCATGGTAGGCTACTGCAGAAAATACAGAGATATGGCATTGAGGGTGAGTTGGAGGTTTGGATTAGGAATTGGCTCTCTGGAAGAAGACAGAGGGTAGTAGTTGATGGCAAAGATTCATCTTGGAGTGCCGTCACTAGTGGTGTTCCGCAAGGATCTGTTTTGGGACCATTGCTGTTTGTCATTTTTATAAATGACCTGGAGGAAGGGTTAGAAGGTTGGGTGAGCAAGTTTGCGGATGATACGAAAGTCGGAGGAGTTGTAGACAGTGAGGAAGGATATGGCAGGTTACAGCGGGATATAGAGAAGCTGCAGAGCTGGGCAGAAAGGTGGCAAATGGAGTTCAATGTAGCTAAGTGTGAAGTGATTCACTTTGGTAAGAGTAATAAAAAGATGGATTACTGGGCTAATGGTAGACTACTTGGTAGTGTGGAAGAGCAGAGGGATCTTGGTGTCCATGTACACAGATCTCTGAAAGTTGCCACCCAGGTAAATAGTGCAGTGAAGAAGGCATATGGCGTACTGGCTTTTATTGGTAGAGGAATTGAGTTCCGGAGTCCTGAGGTCATGCTGCAGTTGTATAAGACTCTGGTGCGGCCGCTTCTGGAATATTGTGTGCAGTTTTGGTCGCCATACTATAGGAAGGATGTGGAGGCACTGGAACGGGTGCAGAGGAGGTTTACCAGGATGTTGCCTGGTATGGTAGGAAGATCCTATGAGGAAAGGCTGAGGCACTTGGGGTTGTTTTCTTTGGAGAAAAGAAGGTTTAGGGGTGATTTGATAGAGGTGTACAAGATGATTAGGGGGTTAGATAGGGTTGACAGTGAGAACCTTTTTCCGCGTATGGAGTCAGCTATTACAAGGGGGCATAGCTTTAAATTAAGGGGGGGTAGATATAGGACTGATGTTAGGGGTAGGTTCTTCACTCAGCGAGTCGTAAGATCATGGAATGCCCTGCCAGTAGCAGTAGTGGACTCTCCCTCTTTATGGGTATTTAAGCGGGCATTGGATAGGTATATGGAGGATAGTGGGTTAGTGTAGGTTAGGTGGGCTTTGATCGGCGCAACATCGAGGGCCAAAGGGCCTGTACTGCGCTGTATTGTTCTATGTTCTATGTTCTATTGCATTACTAGCTACCTTCCCCAAGCGGCATGGTGGCTCAGTGGTTAGCACTGCTGCCTTACAGCGCCAGAGACCTGAGTTCAATTCCCACCTCAGGCAACTGTCTGTGTGGAGTTTGCACATTCTCCCTATGTCTACATGGGTTTCCTCCGGGTCCTCTGATTTCCTCCCACAGTCCAAAAATGTGCAGGTTAGGTGAATTGGCCATGCTAAATTGCCTGTAGTGTTAGGTAAAGGGTAAATGTAGGGGAATAGGTCTGGGTGGGTTACTCTTCGGAGGGTTGGTGTGGACTTGTTGGGCCAAAGGGCCTGTTTCCACACTGTGAGTAATCTCATCTAATCTAAACCCATCCATTTATCTCTCAGCCTTGTCCTCCCGTTCCTGATGAGGAGCTTATGCTTGAAGTGTTGACTGTCCTGCTCCTCAGATGTTGCCTAACTGGCTGTGTTTTTCCAGCGCTACACTCTTTGATTCTGATCTGCAGTCCTCACTTTCTCCTGAAAAGACATTTGGAGAAATGTTTGGAGGGATAGAGGCCAAGCGCAGACAGGTGGAACGAGTTTAGTTTGGGATTATAGTTGGCATGGACTATTTGGACCAAAGTGTCTTTTTCCGTGATGTATGACTCTAATTGTGCAAAGGTGACTGGTGCATGTCAGAAGATTGGACAGGATATGAAACAACAAATATTAATGATAGGAAAACTAGAGTATTACAGTAAGCTAGCAAGAAACATTGAAACAGATAGTAGAAACTTTTCAGTGCAATGAAATCCATTTCTGTAGGAATGGAACACCTACAGAACAAGCAGTTCCAAAAATTGTTGTATGACCACATTCAATGCTGCCCTGTGATAAGAGTGGGGCTTTTGGCAAGATTTTTAACAGGGTCACTCAAGACAGTGCAAGCATCACTGTGCAGGAGTTCAAAGGAGACAAATAGGGACTGAGGGTCAAAAGGTATGAGTAGAAGGTGTGGATTCCTTTTTCGGGAGTAACTGTAATACTAGGAAGATTGCTGAACTCGGGGACTCGGTGAGGAATCAAGACTAATTGAATGGCTCGCTTGTGTCAAAATGAAGACAGAAAGAAGTTCTAAGAATTAGTAGTCAACCAAGAGAAGAAGTCCTGGGAAGTCAAGACAGGGAGAAGCTCTCTAGGTCTCCCTGAGGCTTGTTAGGTGTTTGAAGCAGTAAGTGCTTCAGTTGCAGCTGAGAGATTGGGGGTTAAAAAGCTCACAGATATTTTTTGCTTGTGGTAATTGTGCACAATTGAAGCTCAGGGAAAAATCCCAAGGATAGGAGTGCATCATTGAAGCTATCTGTCAGTGAAGAGCTGGAGTTTTTAAGCTTGTGAATGAGTACTAGAGTGCAGTTCTGGAGTGCAGAACAGTGTGAACCCAGGACAGGAGGAAATCTGACAAGAATAGGACCAGGCATTAGAGAGGTACAAGGCCACATCAGCAAAAGTGAAGGTAAGTAATCCCTTGTGAGGTTTAATAAGATTTGATGACTCAATATGACATTAACATTTGGCAGAGAAAGAAGACTTTTGTGATTACAGTTACTATTTGATGTGGGGTGGCACAGTGGCTCAGTGGTTTGCACTGCTACCTCACAGCACCAGGGATCCAGGTTCAATTCCAACCTTGTGTGGAGTTTGCACATTCTCCCAGTGTCTGTGTGGGTCTCCTCCAGGTGCTCTGGTTTCCTCCCACAGTCCAAAGATGTGCAGGTTAGGTGGATTGGCCATGCTAAATTGCCCAGCATGTTCAGGGATGTGTAAGTTAGGTGCATTAGTCATGGGAAATGTAGCATTATAGGTTAGGGAAATATGTCTGGGTGGGATAATCTTCAGAGAGTCGTTGTGGACTTGTTGGGAACTAATGGCCTGTTTCCACACTGTAGGGATTCTATGGTTCTTCTTTGGTGTGTTCTGCAGTGTTTAATTATCCATATCTAACACCGGCTAATTCTTGGCATTGGAAATCAATATTGTAGATTGTATTACTGTTCCAATTTATGCAGTGAAGTATGGTTGTTTGTTCAAAACAATAGAGTCTTGTCACTTTATTATCTTGAAGAATTCCTTAGATCTCACCTTTGGTCTACTTCAATAATAATGTCCCTAACATTATTGTAACTTTAAGTTAATGGTCTGGTGTGGAATCATGACACTGTAAATAACTAAAAAAGAAAAGAGCGAACAAAGTGAACATTGATCCGGTAGGAATTATGTTTGGAGGAGTGGTACTAGAATAGAAGGAAATGGCAGATGGATTGAACAGACATTTTTGCATTGACTTTCACCATAGAAGATCCAAACAAAGTTCCAGAAATAGCTGTTAACAGGATATTGAAGGGAGGGAGGAAATCAGAAAAATTATATGCACCAGTAGTGGTCCTTTAAGGTCTGAAAAGAAGTGCAAGTGGGAAATTCGATACATTAGTTTTAATTTCCTAAACATTCTAGATTTGGGGAAGGTTTCATTAGAATTGAGGATAGTGAATGTAAACCCTTTTTTTCTAAAAGGAAGGGAGACAGAAAACACACAAATATAGGCCAGTCAGCTTCATACCTATCACAGATATTTAAAGCTATTAGTAAAGACCTTACAGCAGGTCACTTCGAAATGTTCAAAGTAATCATGTAGGGACAATATGGTTTTCATCTGGTAAGATGGCGGCAGAGTAAGATGCTCCAGTCGGAACTCCTCTGCTGGCCAGTTCTTTTTCTTCCTTGTTTTCCCCTTTGCAACAGTCTCCCCTCCCCCGCCAACTGATTAAACTACCCCACCCTACTTGGAGAACAGAGGTGAGAGGAAGGGAGACGGATCATACCCAACGTCTGGGCAGGAGCGGACCATGTGGGCTGAGTCACGGAAAAGCAGCAGAGCTCACAGACTGAGTCCTGGTGCAGAGCGAGCCGTGGCTGAGTCACAAAGCAGAGTGCAGAGCAAATTGCATCCATAGCACAGTGCAGCAAGCTGAGCTTACGGGCTGAGTCCGAGAGCAGGGTGCAGAGTGGGTTACAGCTGAGTTACAGAGCGGGGTGCAGAATGAATTGTTATAATATTCACAGCAAGATAGCGTTGGATTTGGTCGACTCCTTGCGAGCTCCTGCATGCAGATCTAAGTTTCCTATTTCCTACAATCGTTCTATCTCTGCTACTTAACTCTGTGATCTGCCTGTATTGCTCGCAAGACAAAGCTTCTCACTGTGCCTCAGTACACATGACAATAAATTCAATTCAATTCAGAAATTGCAGCCGCAGCACAGTGCAGGGAGCAGAGCTTGCAGGCTGAGTCAGAGCGCGGTGTAGAGTGAGTTACAGTTGAGTCAGAGCGTGGTGCAGAGTGAGTTACTGCTGAGTCAGAGCGGGGTGTAGAGTGAGTTACGGCTGAGTCAGAGCGGGGTGTAGAGTGTGTTATGGCTGAGTCAGAGCGGGGTGTAGAGTGAGTTAAGGCTGAGTCAGAGCGGGGTGTAGAGTGAGTTACAGCTGAGTCAGAGCGGGGTGTAGAGTGAGTTAAGGCTGAGTCAGTGCGGGGTGTAGAGTGAGTTACGGCTGAGTCAGAGCGGGGTGCAGAGTGAGTTACAGCTGAGTCAGAACGGGTGCAGAGTGAGTTACTGCTGAGTCAGAGCGGGGTGCAGAGTGAGTTACAGCTGAGTCAGAGCGGGGTGTAGAGTGGGTTACAGTTGAGTCAGAGCGGGGTGTAGAGTGAGTTACAGCTGAGTCAGAGCGCGGTGCCGAGTGAATTACAGCTGAGTCAGAGCAGGGTGTAGAGTGAGTTACAGCTGAGTCAGAGCGGGGTGCAGAGTGAGTTACAGCTGAGTCAGAGCGGGGTGTAGAGTGAGTTAGAGTTGAGTCAGAGCGCGGTGTCGAGTGAGTTATGGCTGAGTCAGAGCGCGGTGCAGAGTGATATACAGTTGAGTCAGAGCGTGGTGCAGAGTGAGTTACTGCTGAGTCAGAGCGGGGTGTAGAGTGAGTTACGGCTGAGTCAGAGCGGGGTGTAGAGTGTGTTATGGCTGAGTCAGAGCGGGGTGTAGAGTGAGTTAAGGCTGAGTCAGAGCGGGGTGTAGAGTGAGTTACAGCTGAGTCAGAGCGGGGTGTAGAGTGAGTTAAGGCTGAGTCAGTGCGGGGTGTAGAGTGAGTTACGGCTGAGTCAGAGCGGGGTGCAGAGTGAGTTACAGCTGAGTCAGAGCGGGTGCAGAGTGAGTTACTGCTGAGTCAGAGCGGGGTGCAGAGTGAGTTACAGCTGAGTCAGAGCGGGGTGTAGAGTGAGTTACAGTTGAGTCAGAGCGGGGTGTAGAGTCAGTTACAGCTGAGTCAGAGCGGGGTGTAGAGTGAGTTACAGCTGAGTCAGAGCAGGGTGCAGAGTGAGTTACAGCTGAGTCAGAGCGGGGTGCAGAGTGAGTTACACCTGAGTCAGAGCGGGGTGCAGAGTGAGTTACAGCTGAGTCAGAGCGGGGTGTAGAGTGAGTTACAGTTGAGTCAGAGCGGGGTGTAGAGTGAGTTACAGCTGAGTCAGAGCAGGGTATAGAGTGAGTTACAGCTGAGTCAGAGTGGTGTGTAGAGTGAGTTACAGCTGAGTCAGGGCGGGGTGCAGAGTGAGTTACAGCTGAGTCAGAGCGGGGTGTAGAGTGAGTTACAGCTGAGTCAGAGCGGGGTATAGAGTGAGTTACAGTTGAGTCAGAGCGGGGTGTAGAGTGAGTTACAGCTGAGTCAGCGCGGGGTGCAGAGTGAGTTACTGTTGAGTCAGAGCGGGGTGTAGAGTGAGTTACAGCTGAGTCAGAGCGGGGTGCAGAGTGAGTTACAGCTGAGTCAGAGCGGGGTGTAGAGTGAGTTACAGTTGAGTCAGAGCGGGGTGTTGAGTGAGTTACAGGTGAGTCAGAGCAGGGTGTAGAGTGAGTTACAGTTAAGGTAGAGCGGGGTGTAGAGTGAGTTACAGCTGAGTCAGAGCGGGGTGCAGAGTGAGTTACAGTTGAGTCAGAGTGGGGTGCAGAGTGAGTTACAGTTGAGTCAGAGCGGGGTGCAGAGTGAGTTACAGCTGAGTCAGAGCGGGGTGCAGAGTGAGTTACAGTTGAGTCAGAGCGGGGTGCAGAGTGAGTTACAGTTGAGTCAGAGCGGGGTGCAGAGTGAGTTACAACTGAGTCAGAGCGCGGTGTAGAGTGAGTTACAGCTGAGTCAGAGCGCGGTGCAGAGTGAGTTACAGCTCAGTCAGAGCGCGGTGCAGAGTGAGTTACGGCTGAGTCAGAGCGGGGTGCAGAGTGAGTTACAGCTGAGTCAGAGCGGGGTGCAGAGTGAGTTACAGCTGAGTCAGAGCGGGGTGCAGAGTGAGTTACAGCTGAGTCAGAGCGGGGTGCAGAGTGAGTTACAGTTGAGTCAGAGCGGGGTGCAGAGTGAGTTATGGCTGAGTCAGAGCGGGGTGAGAGTGAGTTACAACTGAGTCAGAGCGCGGTGTAGAGTGAGTTACAACTGAGTCAGAGCGCGGTGTTGAGTGAGTTACAACTGAGTCAGAGCAGGGTGCAGAGTGAGTTACAGCTCAGTCAGAGCGCGGTGCAGAGTGAGTTACAGCTGAGTCAGAGCGCGGTGTAGAGTCAGTTACAGCTGAGTCAGAGCGGGGTATAGAGTGAGTTACAGTTGAGTCAGAGCGGGGTGCAGAGTGACTTACAACTGAGTCAGAGCGCGGTGTAGAGTGAGTTACAGTTGAGTGAGAGCGGGGTGCGGAGTGAGTTACAGTTGAGTGAGAGCGGGGTGTAGAGTGAGTTACTGCTGAGTCAGAGCGGGGTATAGAGTGATTTACAGTTGAGTCAGAGCGGGGTGTAGAGTGAGTTACAACTGAGTCAGAGCGTGGTGTGGAGTGAGTTACAG
This sequence comes from Chiloscyllium punctatum, assembly GCF_047496795.1. Classification (NCBI taxonomy): domain Eukaryota; kingdom Metazoa; phylum Chordata; class Chondrichthyes; order Orectolobiformes; family Hemiscylliidae; genus Chiloscyllium; species Chiloscyllium punctatum. The sequence continues at coordinate 57,212,381 of NC_092770.1, read as the reverse complement.
TTGAGTCAGAGCGGGGTGTAAAGTGAGTTACAGCTGAGTCAGAGCGGGGTATAGAGTGAGTTACAGTTGAGTCAGAGCGGGGTGTAGAGTGACTTACAACTGAGTCAGAGCGCGGTGTAGAGTGAGTTACAGTTGAGTGAGAGCGGGGTGCGGAGTGAGTTACAGTTGAGTGAGAGCGGGGTGCGCAGTGAGTTACAGTTGAGTGAGAGCGGGGTGTAGAGTGAGTTACTGCTGAGTCAGAGCGGGGTATAGAGTGATTTACAGTTGAGTCAGAGCGGGGTGTAGAGTGAGTTACAACTGAGTCAGAGCGTGGTGTGGAGTGAGTTACAGTTGAGTCAGAGCGCGGTGTAGAGTGAGTTACAGTTGAGTGAGAGCGGGGTGCGGAGTGAGTTACAGTTGAGTGAGAGCGGGGTGTAGAGTGAGTTACTGCTGAGTCAGAGCGGGGTATAGAGTGATTTACAGTTGAGTCAGAGCGGGGTGTAGAGTGAGTTACAACTGAGTCAGAGCGTGGTGTGGAGTGAGTTACAGTTGAGTCAGAGCGCGGTGTAGAGTGAGTTACAGTTGAGTGAGAGCGGGGTGCGGAGTGAGTTACAGTTGAGTGAGAGCGGGGTGTAGAGTGAGTTACTGCTGAGTCAGAGCGGGGTATAGAGTGATTTACAGTTGAGTCAGAGCGGGGTGTAGAGTGAGTTACAACTGAGTCAGAGCGTGGTGTGGAGTGAGTTACAGTTGAGTCAGAGCGGGGTGTAAAGTGAGTTACAGCTGAGTCAGAGCGGGGTATAGAGTGAGTTACAGTTGAGTCAGAGCGGGGTGTAGAGTGACTTACAACTGAGTCAGAGCGGGGTGTAGAGTGAGTTACGGCTGAGTCCGAGCGGGGTGTAGAGTGAGTTACAGCTGAGTCAGAGCGGGGTGTAGAGTGAGTTACAGCTGAGTCAGAGCGGGGTGCAGAGTGAGTTACAGTTGAGTCAGAGCGGGGTGTAGAGTGAGTTACAGCTGAGTCAGAGCGGGGTGTAGAGTGGGTTACAGTTGAGTCAGAGCGGGGTGTAGAGTGAGTTACAGCTGAGTCAGAGCGCGGTGCCGAGTGAATTACAGCTGAGTCAGAGCAGGGTGTAGAGTGAGTTACAGCTGAGTCAGAGCGGGGTGCAGAGTGAGTTACAGCTGAGTCAGAGCGGGGTGTAGAGTGAGTTAGAGTTGAGTCAGAGCGCGGTGTAGAGTGAGTTACAGCTGAGTCAGAGCGGGGTGCAGAGTGAGTTACAGTTGAGTCAGAGCGGGGTGTAGAGTGAGTTACAGCTGAGTCAGAGCGGGGTGTAGAGTGGGTTACAGTTGAGTCAGAGCGGGGTGTAGAGTGAGTTACAGCTGAGTCAGAGCGCGGTGCCGAGTGAATTACAGCTGAGTCAGAGCAGGGTGTAGAGTGAGTTACAGCTGAGTCAGAGCGGGGTGCAGAGTGAGTTACAGCTGAGTCAGAGCGGGGTGTAGAGTGAGTTAGTGTTGAGTCAGAGCGCGGTGTCGAGTGAGTTATGGCTGAGTCAGAGCGCGGTGCAGAGTGATATACAGTTGAGTCAGAGCGTGGTGCAGAGTGAGTTACTGCTGAGTCAGAGCGGGGTGTAGAGTGAGTTACGGCTGAGTCAGAGCGGGGTGTAGAGTGTGTTATGGCTGAGTCAGAGCGGGGTGTAGAATGAGTTAAGGCTGAGTCAGAGCGGGGTGTAGAGTGAGTTACAGCTGAGTCAGAGCGGGGTGTAGAGTGAGTTAAGGCTGAGTCAGTGCGGGGTGTAGAGTGAGTTACGGCTGAGTCAGAGCGGGGTGCAGAGTGAGTTACAGCTGAGTCAGAGCGGGTGCAGAGTGAGTTACTGCTGAGTCAGAGCGGGGTGCAGAGTGAGTTACAGCTGAGTCAGAGCGGGGTGCAGAGTGAGTTACAGCTGAGTCAGAGCGGGGTGTAGAGTGAGTTACAGTTGAGTCAGAGCGGGGTGTAGAGTCAGTTACAGCTGAGTCAGAGCGGGGTGTAGAGTGAGTTACAGCTGAGTCAGAGCGGGGTGTAGAGTGAGTTACAGCTGAGTCAGAGCAGGGTGCAGAGTGAGTTACAGCTGAGTCAGAGCGGGGTGCAGAGTGAGTTACACCTGAGTCAGAGCGGGGTGCAGAGTGAGTTACAGCTGAGTCAGAGCGGGGTGTAGAGTGAGTTACAGTTGAGTCAGAGCGGGGTGTAGAGTGAGTTACAGCTGAGTCAGAGCAGGGTATAGAGTGAGTTACAGCTGAGTCAGAGTGGTGTGTAGAGTGAGTTACAGCTGAGTCAGGGCGGGGTGCAGAGTGAGTTACAGCTGAGTCAGAGCGGGGTGTAGAGTGAGTTACAGCTGAGTCAGAGCGGGGTATAGAGTGAGTTACAGTTGAGTCAGAGCGGGGTGTAGAGTGAGTTACAGCTGAGTCAGAGCGGGGTGTAGAGTGAGTTACAGTTGAGTCAGAGCGGGGTGTTGAGTGAGTTACAGGTGAGTCAGAGCAGGGTGTAGAGTGAGTTACAGTTAAGGTAGAGCGGGGTGTAGAGTGAGTTACAGCTGAGTCAGAGCGGGGTGCAGAGTGAGTTACAGTTGAGTCAGAGTGGGGTGCAGAGTGAGTTACAGTTGAGTAAGAGCGGGGTGCAGAGTGAGTTACAGCTGAGTCAGAGCGGGGTGCAGAGTGAGTTACAGTTGAGTCAGAGCGGGGTGCAGAGTGAGTTACAGTTGAGTCAGAGCGGGGTGCAGAGTGAGTTACAACTGAGTCAGAGCGCGGTGTAGAGTGAGTTACAGCTGAGTCAGAGCGCGGTGCAGAGTGAGTTACAGCTGAGTCAGAGCGCGGTGCAGAGTGAGTTACGGCTGAGTCAGAGCGGGGTGCAGAGTGAGTTACAGCTGAGTCAGAGCGGGGTGCAGAGTGAGTTACAGCTGAGTCAGAGCGGGGTGCAGAGTGAGTTACAGCTGAGTCAGAGCGGGGTGCAGAGTGAGTTACAGTTGAGTCAGAGCGGGGTGCAGAGTGAGTTATGGCTGAGTCAGAGCGGGGTGAGAGTGAGTTACAACTGAGTCAGAGCGCGGTGTAGAGTGAGTTACAACTGAGTCAGAGCGCGGTGTTGAGTGAGTTACAACTGAGTCAGAGCAGAGTGCAGAGTGAGTTACAGCTCAGTCAGAGCGCGGTGCAGAGTGAGTTACAGCTGAGTCAGAGCGCGGTGTAGAGTCAGTTACAGCTGAGTCAGAGCGGGGTATAGAGTGAGTTACAGTTGAGTCAGAGCGGGGTGTAGAGTGAGTTACAACTGAGTCAGAGCGCGGTGTAGAGTGAGTTACAGTTGAGTGAGAGCGGGGTGCGGAGTGAGTTACAGTTGAGTGAGAGCGGGGTGTAGAGTGAGTTACTGCTGAGTCAGAGCGGGGTATAGAGTGAGTTACAGTTGAGTCAGAGCGGGGTGTAGAGTGAGTTACAACTGAGTCAGAGCGTGGTGTGGAGTGAGTTACAGTTGAGTGAGAGCGGGGTGCGGAGTGAGTTACAGTTGAGTCAGAGCGGGGTGTAAAGTGAGTTACAGCTGAGTCAGAGCGGGGTATAGAGTGAGTTACAGTTGAGTCAGAGCGGGGTGTAGAGTGACTTACAACTGAGTCAGAGCGCGGTGTAGAGTGAGTTACAGTTGAGTGAGAGCGGGGTGCGGAGTGAGTTACAGTTGAGTGAGAGCGGGGTGCGGAGTGAGTTACAGTTGAGTGAGAGTGGGGTGCGGAGTGAGTTACGGCTGAGTCAGAGCGTGGTGCAGAGTGAGTTACAGATGAGTCAGAGCGGGGTTTAGAGTGAGTTACAGCTGAGTCAGAGCGGGGTGTAGAGTGAGTTACGGCTGAGTCCGAGCGGGGTTTAGAGTGAGTTACAGCTGAGTCAGAGCGGGGTGTAGAGTGAGTTACAGCTGAGTCAGAGCGGGGTGCAGAGTGAGTTACAGTTGAGTCAGAGCGGGGTGTAGAGTGAGTTACAGCTGAGTCAGAGCGGGGTGTAGAGTGAGTTACAGCTGAGTCAGAGCGGGGTGCAGAGTGAGTTACAGTTGAGTCAGAGCGGGGTGTAGAGTGAGTTACAGCTGAGTCAGAGCGAGGTGAGAGTGAGTTACAGCTGAGTCAGAGCGCGGTGCAGAGTGAGTTACAGTTGAGTCAGAGCGCGGTGCAGAGTGAGTTACAGCTGAGTCAGAACCGGGTGCAGAGTGAGTTACGGCTGAATCAGAGCGGGGTGTAGAGTGAGTTACAAATGAGTCCTGGAGCAAGGTGCAGAGTGAGTTACAGCTGAGTCAGAGCGGGGTGTAGAGTGAGTAACAGCTGAGTCAGAGCGGGGTGTAGAGTGAGTTACAACTGAGTCAGAGCGCGGTGTAGAGTGAGTTACAGTTGAGTGAGAGCGGGGTGCGGAGTGAGTTACAGTTGAGTGAGAGCGGAGTGCGGAGTGAGTTACAGTTGAGTGAGAGCGGGGTGCGGAGTGAGTTACGGCTGAGTCAGAGCGCGGTGCAGAGTGAGTTACAGCTGAGTCAGAGCGGGGTTTAGAGTGAGTTACAGCTGAGTCAGAGCGGGGTGTAGAGTGAGTTACGGCTGAGTCCGAGCGGGGTGTAGAGTGAGTTACAGCTGAGTCAGAGCGGGGTGTAGAGTGAGTTACAGCTGAGTCAGAGCGGGGTGCAGAGTGAGTTACAGTTGAGTCAGAGCGGGGTGTAGAGTGAGTTACAGCTGAGTCAGAGCGGGGTGTAGAGTGAGTTACAGCTGAGTCAGAGCGGGGTGCAGAGTGAGTTACAGCTGAGTCAGAGCGCGGTGAGAGTGAGTTACAGCTGAGTCAGAGCGCGGTGCAGAGTGAGTTACAGTTGAGTCAGAACCGGGTGCAGAGTGAGTTACGGCTGAATCAGAGCGGGGTGTAGAGTGAGTTACAAATGAGTCCTGGAGCAAGGTGCAGAGTGAGTTACAGCTGAGTCAGAGCGGGGTGTAGAGTGAGTTACAGCTGAGTCAGAGCGGTGTGCAGAGTCAGTTACGGCTGAGTCAGAGCGGGGTGCAGAGTGAGTTACAGCTGAGTCAGAGCGGGGTGTAGAGTGAGTTACAGCTGAGTCAGAGCGCGGTGCAGAGTGAGTTACGGCTGAGTCAGAGCGGGGTGCAGAGTGAGTTACAGCTGAGTCAGAGCGGGGTGCAGAGTGAGTTACAGCTGAGTCAGAGCGGGGTGCAGAGTGAGTTACAGCTGAGTCAGAGCGGGGTGCAGAGTGAGTTACAGTTGAGTCAGAGCGGGGTGCAGAGTGAGTTACAGTTGAGTCAGAGTGGGGTGCAGAGTGAGTTACAGTTGAGTAAGAGCGGGGTGCAGAGTGAGTTACAGCTGAGTCAGAGCGGGGTGCAGAGTGAGTTACAGTTGAGTCAGAGCGGGGTGCAGAGTGAGTTACAGTTGAGTCAGAGCGGGGTGCAGAGTGAGTTACAACTGAGTCAGAGCGCGGTGTAGAGTGAGTTACAGCTGAGTCAGAGCGCGGTGCAGAGTGAGTTACAGCTGAGTCAGAGCGCGGTGCAGAGTGAGTTACGGCTGAGTCAGAGCGGGGTGCAGAGTGAGTTACAGCTGAGTCAGAGCGGGGTGCAGAGTGAGTTACAGCTGAGTCAGAGCGGGGTGCAGAGTGAGTTACAGCTGAGTCAGAGCGGGGTGCAGAGTGAGTTACAGTTGAGTCAGAGCGGGGTGCAGAGTGAGTTATGGCTGAGTCAGAGCGGGGTGAGAGTGAGTTACAACTGAGTCAGAGCGCGGTGTAGAGTGAGTTACAACTGAGTCAGAGCGCGGTGTTGAGTGAGTTACAACTGAGTCAGAGCAGAGTGCAGAGTGAGTTACAGCTCAGTCAGAGCGCGGTGCAGAGTGAGTTACAGCTGAGTCAGAGCGCGGTGTAGAGTCAGTTACAGCTGAGTCAGAGCGGGGTATAGAGTGAGTTACAGTTGAGTCAGAGCGGGGTGTAGAGTGAGTTACAACTGAGTCAGAGCGCGGTGTAGAGTGAGTTACAGTTGAGTGAGAGCGGGGTGCGGAGTGAGTTACAGTTGAGTGAGAGCGGGGTGTAGAGTGAGTTACTGCTGAGTCAGAGCGGGGTATAGAGTGAGTTACAGTTGAGTCAGAGCGGGGTGTAGAGTGAGTTACAACTGAGTCAGAGCGTGGTGTGGAGTGAGTTACAGTTGAGTGAGAGCGGGGTGCGGAGTGAGTTACAGTTGAGTCAGAGCGGGGTGTAAAGTGAGTTACAGCTGAGTCAGAGCGGGGTATAGAGTGAGTTACAGTTGAGTCAGAGCGGGGTGTAGAGTGACTTACAACTGAGTCAGAGCGCGGTGTAGAGTGAGTTACAGTTGAGTGAGAGCGGGGTGCGGAGTGAGTTACAGTTGAGTGAGAGCGGGGTGCGGAGTGAGTTACAGTTGAGTGAGAGTGGGGTGCGGAGTGAGTTACGGCTGAGTCAGAGCGTGGTGCAGAGTGAGTTACAGATGAGTCAGAGCGGGGTTTAGAGTGAGTTACAGCTGAGTCAGAGCGGGGTGTAGAGTGAGTTACGGCTGAGTCCGAGCGGGGTTTAGAGTGAGTTACAGCTGAGTCAGAGCGGGGTGTAGAGTGAGTTACAGCTGAGTCAGAGCGGGGTGCAGAGTGAGTTACAGTTGAGTCAGAGCGGGGTGTAGAGTGAGTTACAGCTGAGTCAGAGCGGGGTGTAGAGTGAGTTACAGCTGAGTCAGAGCGGGGTGCAGAGTGAGTTACAGTTGAGTCAGAGCGGGGTGTAGAGTGAGTTACAGCTGAGTCAGAGCGAGGTGAGAGTGAGTTACAGCTGAGTCAGAGCGCGGTGCAGAGTGAGTTACAGTTGAGTCAGAGCGCGGTGCAGAGTGAGTTACAGCTGAGTCAGAACCGGGTGCAGAGTGAGTTACGGCTGAATCAGAGCGGGGTGTAGAGTGAGTTACAAATGAGTCCTGGAGCAAGGTGCAGAGTGAGTTACAGCTGAGTCAGAGCGGGGTGTAGAGTGAGTAACAGCTGAGTCAGAGCGGGGTGTAGAGTGAGTTACAACTGAGTCAGAGCGCGGTGTAGAGTGAGTTACAGTTGAGTGAGAGCGGGGTGCGGAGTGAGTTACAGTTGAGTGAGAGCGGAGTGCGGAGTGAGTTACAGTTGAGTGAGAGCGGGGTGCGGAGTGAGTTACGGCTGAGTCAGAGCGCGGTGCAGAGTGAGTTACAGCTGAGTCAGAGCGGGGTTTAGAGTGAGTTACAGCTGAGTCAGAGCGGGGTGTAGAGTGAGTTACGGCTGAGTCCGAGCGGGGTGTAGAGTGAGTTACAGCTGAGTCAGAGCGGGGTGTAGAGTGAGTTACAGCTGAGTCAGAGCGGGGTGCAGAGTGAGTTACAGTTGAGTCAGAGCGGGGTGTAGAGTGAGTTACAGCTGAGTCAGAGCGGGGTGTAGAGTGAGTTACAGCTGAGTCAGAGCGGGGTGCAGAGTGAGTTACAGCTGAGTCAGAGCGCGGTGAGAGTGAGTTACAGCTGAGTCAGAGCGCGGTGCAGAGTGAGTTACAGTTGAGTCAGAACCGGGTGCAGAGTGAGTTACGGCTGAATCAGAGCGGGGTGTAGAGTGAGTTACAAATGAGTCCTGGAGCAAGGTGCAGAGTGAGTTACAGCTGAGTCAGAGCGGGGTGTAGAGTGAGTTACAGCTGAGTCAGAGCGGTGTGCAGAGTCAGTTACGGCTGAGTCAGAGCGGGGTGCAGAGTGAGTTACAGCTGAGTCAGAGCGGGGTGTAGAGTGAGTTACAGCTGAGTCAGAGCGGGGTGTAGAGTGAGTTACAACTGAGTCAGAGCGCCGTGTAGAGTGAGTTACAGTTGAGTGAGAGCGGGGTGCGGAGTGAGTTACAGTTGAGTGAGAGCGGGGTGCGGAGTGAGTTACAGTTGAGTCAGAGCGCGGTGCAGAGTGAGTTACAGCTGAGTCAGAACCGGGTGCAGAGTGAGTTACGGCTGAATCAGAGCGGGGTGTAGAGTGAGTTACAAATGAGTCCTGGAGCAAGGTGCAGAGTGAGTTACAGCTGAGTCAGAGCGGGGTGTAGAGTGAGTAACAGCTGAGTCAGAGCGGGGTGTAGAGTGAGTTATAACTGAGTCAGAGCGCGGTGTAGAGTGAGTTACAGTTGAGTGAGAGCGGGGTGCGGAGTGAGTTACAGTTGAGTGAGAGCGGGGTGCGGAGTGAGTTACAGTTGAGTGAGAGCGGGGTGCGGAGTGAGTTACGGCTGAGTCAGAGCGCGGTGCAGAGTGAGTTACAGCTGAGTCAGAGCGGGGTTTAGAGTGAGTTACAGCTGAGTCAGAGCGGGGTGTAGAGTGAGTTACGGCTGAGTCCGAGCGGGGTGTAGAGTGAGTTACAGCTGAGTCAGAGCGGGGTGTAGAGTGAGTTACAGCTGAGTCAGAGCGGGGTGCAGAGTGAGTTACAGTTGAGTCAGAGCGGGGTGTAGAGTGAGTTACAGCTGAGTCAGAGCGGGGTGTAGAGTGAGTTACAGCTGAGTCAGAGCGGGGTGCCGAGTGAGTTACAGCTGAGTCAGAGCGCGGTGAGAGTGAGTTACAGCTGAGTCAGAGCGCGGTGCAGAGTGAGTTACAGTTGAGTCAGAGCGCGGTGCAGAGTGAGTTACAGCTGAGTCAGAACCGGGTGCAGAGTGAGTTACAGCTGAGTCAGAGCGGGGTGTAGAGTGAGTTACAGCTGAGTCAGAGCGGTGTGCAGAGTCAGTTACGGCTGAGTCAGAGCGGGGTGCAGAGTGAGTTACAGCTGAGTCAGAGCGGGGTGTAGAGTGAGTTACAGCTGAGTCAGAGCGAGGTGCAGATTGAATTACAGCTGAGTCAGAGCGGGGTGTAGAGTGAGTTATGGCTGAGTCAGAGCGGGGTGTAGAGTGAGTTACAGCTGAGTCAGAGCGGGGTGTAGAGTGAGTTACAGCTGAGTCAGAGCGAGGTGTAGAATGAGTTACAACTGAGTCAGAGCGGGGTGCAGAGTGAGTTATAGTTGAGTCAGAGCGCGGTGCAGAGTGAGTTACGGCTGAGTCAGAGCGCGGTGCAGAGTGAGTTACAGCTGAGTCAGAGCGCGGTGAGAGTGAGTTACGGCTGAGTCAGAGCGCGGTGAGAGTGAGTTACAGCTGAGTCAGAGCGGGGATCAGAGTGAGTTACTGCTGAGTCAGAGTGGGGTGTAGAGTGAGTTACAGTTGAGTCAGAACCGGGTGCAGAGTGAGTTACTGCTGAGTCAGAGCGGGGTGTAGAGTGAGTTACAAATGAGTCCTGGAGCAGGGGGCAGAGTGAGTTACAGCTGAGTCAAAGCGGGGTGTCGAGTGAGTTAGAGCTCAGTCAGAGCGCGGTGAGAGTGAGTTACAGTTGAGTCAGAGCGGGGTGCAGAGTGAGTTACAGCTGAGTCAGAGCGCAGTGAGAGTGATGTTACAGCTGAGTCAGAGCGCGGTGCAGAGTGAGTTACAGCTGAGTCAGAGCGGGGTATTGAGTGAGTTACAGCTGAGTCAGAGCGCGGTGCAGAGTGAGTTATGGCTGAGTCAGAGCTGGGTGCAGAGTGAGTTTAGGCTGAGTCAGAGCGGGATGTAGAGTGAGTTACAGCTGAGTCAGAGCGCGGTGAGAGTGAGTTACAGCTGAGTCAGAGCGGGGTGTAGAGTGAGTTACAGCTGAGTCAGAGCGCGGTGAGAGTGAGTTACAGCTGAGTCAGAGCGGGGTGTAGAGTGAGTTACAGCTGAGTCAGAGCGCGGTGAGAGTGAGTTACAGCTGAGTCAGAGCGGGGTGTAGAGTGAGTTACATCTGAGTCAGAGTCGGGTGCGGAGTGAGTTACAGCTGAGTCAGAGCGTGGTGTAGAGTGAGTTACAGCTGAGTCAGAGCGGGGTGCAGAGTGACTTACAGCTGTGTCAGAGCGCGGTGCAGAGTGAGTTACGGCTGAGTCAGAGCGCGGTGTAGAGTGAGTTACAGCTGAGTCAGAGCGGGGTGTTGAGTGAGTTACAGCTGAGTCAGAGCGGGGTGCAGAGTGACTTACAGCTGTGTCAGAGCGCGGTGCAGAGTGAGTTACGGCTGAGTCAGAGCGCGGTTTAGAGTGAGTTACAGCTGAGTCAGAGCGGGGTGTTGAGTGAGTTAGAGTTGAGTCAGAGCGCGGTGCAGAGTGAGTTACAGCTGAGTCAGTGCGGGGTTTAGAGTGAGTTACAGCTGAGTCAGAGCGGGGTGTAGAGTGAGTTACGGCTGAGTCCGAGCGGGGTGTAGAGTGAGTTTTCGCTGAGTCAGAGTGGGGTGCAGAGTGAGTTACACCTGAGTCAGAGCGCGGTGAGAGTGTGTTACAGTTGAGTCAGAGCGCGGGGCAGAGTGAGTTACAGTTGAGTCAGAGCGCGGGGCAGAGTGAGTTACAGTTGAGTCAGAGCAGGCTGCAGAGTGAGTTACAGCTGAGTCAGAGCGCGGTGAGAGTGAGTTACAGCTGAGTCAGAGCGCGGTGCAGAGTGAGTTACAGCTGAGTCAGTGCGGGGTGTTGAGTGAGTTACAGCTGAGTCAGAGCGGGGTGCAGAGTGAGTTACAGCTGAGTCAGAGCGGGGTGCAGAGTGAGTTACACCTGAGTCAGAGCGGGGTGCAGAGTGAGTTACAGCTGAGTCAGAGCGGGGTGAGAGTGTGTTACAGTTGAGTCAGTGCGGGGTGTTGAGTGAGTTACAGCTGAGTCAGAGCGGGGTGCAGAGTGAGTTAGAGTTGAGTCAGAGCGCGGTGCAGAGTGAGTTACAGCTGAGTCAGAGCGCGGTGAGAGTGTGTTACAGTTGAGTCAGAGCGCGGGGCAGAGTGAGTTACAGTTGAGTCAGAGCGCGGGGCAGAGTGAGTTACAGTTGAGTCAGAGCAGGCTGCAGAGTGAGTTACAGCTGAGTCAGAGCGCGGTGAGAGTGAGTTACAGCTGAGTCAGAGCGCGGTGCAGAGTGAGTTACAGCTGAGTCAGTGCGGGGTGTTGAGTGAGTTACAGCTGAGTCAGAGCGGGGTGCAGAGTGAGTTAGAGTTGAGTCAGAGCGCGGTGCAGAGTGAGTTACAGCTGAGTCAGAGTCGGGTGCGGAGTGAGTTACAGCTGAGTCAGAGCGGGGTGCAGAGTGAGTTATGGCTGAGTCAGAGCGCGGTGCAGAGTGAGTTACAGCTGAGTCAGAGCGGGGTGTAGAGTGAGTTACAGTTGAGTCAGAGCAGGGTGCAGAGTGATTTACTGCTGAGTCAGAGCGCGGTGAGAGTGAGTTACAGTTGAGTCAGAGCAGGGTGCAGAGTGAGTTACAGCTGAGTCAGAGCGCAGTGCAGAGTGAGTTACAGCTGAGTCAGAGTCGGGTGCGGAGTGAGTTACAGCTGAGTCAGAGCGGGGTGCAGAGTGAGTTACAGCTGAGTCAGAGCGCGGTGCAGAGTGAGTTACAGCTGAGTCAGAGTGGGGTGTAGAGTGAGTTACAGCTGAGTCAGAGCGCGGTGAAGAGTGAGTTACAGCTGAGTCAGAGCGCGGTGCAGAGTGAGTTACAGCTGAGTCAGAGCGGGGTGTTGAGTGAGTTAGAGTTGAGTCAGAGCGGGGTGTAGAGTGAGTTACAGCTGAGTCAGAACGGGGTGCAGAGTGAGTTACAGCTGAGTCAGAGCGCGGTGCAGAGTGAGTTACAGCTGAGTCAGAGCGCGGTGCAGAGTGAGTTACAGCTGAGTCAGAGCGGGGTGCAGAGTGAGTTACAGCTGAGTCAGAGCGGGGTGTAGAGTGAGTTACGGCTGAGTCAGAGCGCGGTGTGAGTCAGTTACAGTTGAGTCATAGCAGGGTGCAGAGTGATTTACTGCTGAGTCAGAGCGGGGTGAGAGTGAGTTACAGTTGAGTCATAGCAGGGTGCAGAGTGATTTACTGCTGAGTCAGAGCGGGGTGAGAGTCAGTTACAGTTGAGTCATAGCAGGGTGCAGAGTGAGTTACAGTTGAGTCAGAGCGGGGTGTAGAGTGAGTTGTGGCTGAGTCAGAGCGGGGTGTAGAGTGAGTTACAGCTGAGTCAGAGCGGGGTGTAGAGTGAGTTAAGGCTGAGTCAGAGCGGGGTGTAGAGTGAGTTAAGGCTGAGTCAGAGCGGGGTGTAGAGTGAGTTACTGCTGAGTCAGAGCGCGGTGCAGAGTGAGTTACTGCTGAGTCAGAGCAGGGTGTAGAGTGAGTTACGGCTGAGTTCTGGAGCAGGGTGCAGAGTGATTTACGGTTGAGTCAGAGCGGGGTATAGAGTGAGTTATGGCTGAGTTCTGGAGCAGGGTGCAGAGTGATTTACGGTTGAGTCAGAGCAAGGTTCAGAGTGAATTGTAGCCAGAGCACAGTATGGAGAGCAGAGCTTACAGGCTTCGTCTTGAAGTGTGTGCGATGGCCAGAGACCACAGCGGCAGTGGGGTTGGCATGGTTGGGTCCCGGAGGGGGGACCAGAGCAAGTCACAGCTGGAGCCTGGAGTGCATCTGGAGCATGTATAACCAAGTCCCAGAGCAGAGCAAGTTGCAGCCGGAGTTCGGAGCAGCAACAGAGCAAGTCTAGGCTGACTCCTGGAGTGAGGAGTGGGGTGAGTTGTGGCTACAGCCTGGAGTAGCAGCAGAACAAGCACAGGCCGAGTCGTGGGCTGAGTCCGAAAGTGGCATCAGAGCAAGTGTGGACCAAGTCGCAGGCCAAGTCCCAGAAAACAGAGGCCAGAATGTAGAAGTAGTGTGGCCTTGTGTTCAGAAACCCGACAGGCATGGACTCAATTTAGAAAAAGACACAATAATGAAGTATAACTTGAGTACTTTATCAACACTTTTTTCACATTCTGGACTTTTTAACTCTGTATTCCTATGCTAATCTTGCTTTTTCTTTATCTTTATTTTACGACTTCAGTTCTATGAAACACTTAAAGTATCTGTACCGAGGTACCCTGTACCTAAAATGGCACCAAGAGACAACATTACAAATTTTTCACTGCAATCATTCGAGTGCACGTGACAATAAAGGCTATTCTAAGTTCTAACCTTCGGAGCCCAGGTCTTTCTGCTCTGACTGCTTTCCTTTTCATAGAATCCCTACAGTGCGGAAACAGGCCATTTGACCCAGCAAGTCCACACGACGCTCCAAATAGTATCCCACTCAGACCCATTCCCCATTACTGTACATTTATCTCTGACTAATACACCTAGCCAACACGTCCCTGAACACTATGGGCAATTAAGCTTGGCCAATTAATGTAACCTGCGCATCTTTGGATTATGGAACGAAACTGGAGCACCCGGAGGAAACCCACACACACACACAGGGAGAATGTGTACACTCCACACAGACAGTCACCCAAGGCTGGAATTAAACCCAGGTCCCTAGTGCTGTGAGGCAGCAGTGCGAACCACTCAGCCACTGTGCTGTACATCTTGTCTTTCTTTTCTTGTTGTTTTCTTTTTTATTTTACTGACCTCTTGTTGAAGAGCTGAGTCAAGATGACAGCATAGGCAGCAGCAATAATCTCAGTGCAGGCTCTTGACAGTGAACAATTGGGACTAGCTTAGACTCGTGGTGGTGGACAAGTGGATCCAGTCCAGACTCTTAGCAGGTGGCAAGGGGACACAGTGTAGACTTGTGGTGGTTGGCAAGTGGGCACAGTGTGGATTTCTGGCAGTAGGCAAGTGAGCTCAGTGCAGACTTGTGGTGGTGGATGAGTGGACCCAGTATGGACACATAATAATGGGCAATTGGACACAGCGCAGACTCCTGGCAGACAGTGAGTGGGCACAGTGAGGACTCGTACTGGCAGTGTTGGAGAGAGTTTGAGTTACCAGTGCCTTCTGCATCATTAAGGCAGTCCTTAGTGCCGACTCATGGATGATGCAGTGGAGGTAAGTTTGGGTTCCCGGTGATATCTGCATCCAGCGCTGGTTCAGGGAGGCAGTGGAGATGAGTTTTGGCCTGGTAGGAGACCTGTGGCATTGGCAGTGGGGCCCAAGTGGATTCATGATGGTGACGGAGTTGCATTTGGACCGGTGCAATACCCAAAAGCATCAGTGGCACCTCCATTGGCGAGATCCAGTGAGGACTCATAGTGCGGTGGCATCAGTGGAGGTGAGATGACGCTGAAGAATGTTTGTTCCAGCTGCAGCAGCACAATGAAGAGACCCATGCCTGGGTGCCAGGCCCATGACCCCATGGCCCATGGCAGAGTATTTAGCAAGAAGGACTGTAAAGTTGAACACTTTTCATTATTTCTTTACTGTTCTCCCTTTAGATTCTACGTTTTGGTTTGTTTTTCAGTTTTAAGATAGCGCAGGAGAGTGCCAACCTATACAATGTTTCCCATTGTATTTTGTTAACAAAAACACGTGACAATAAGTAAATCAAAAACTTGAATCGAATGAAAAGGTAAACATGTTTAACCAATTTATTGGTATCCTTTAAGATAGTAACATTTGGTGTGGATAAATGGGAACCAGTCAGTGCACTGCACTTGGATTTCCAGAATGCATTTGATAAGGCGTTATTATCAAACATTGTTACAAAAAATTAAAGCTCATGGATTAGTGGCTAATGTATTGGCACGGATAGAAGATTGACGACCTAACAGAAAACACAGAGTAGTCATGAATAGGTCATTTTCAGTTTGTCAAGGTGTAATAATTGGTGCATCACAGCAATAATGTTTGAGCCTCCAACTTATTACAAGTTTGTTTATAACCTGGATGAAAAGAGCCTAATCCATGGACAATAAGCATGTAGGAGGAGAAAGTGAGGACTGCAGATGCTGGAGATCAGAGCTCAAAATGTGTTGCTGGAAAAGCACAGCAGGTCAGGCAGCATCCAAGGAGCAGGAGAATCGACGTTTCGGGCATGAGCCCTTCTTCAGGAAGCCCTTCCATTTTCAGCACAATAAGCATGTAAGCAAGTTTTGCAGAGGATGTAAGGGAAGCTATGAAGGGATGTCAATAGTTTAAGTGAGAAGGCAAATGGAGATTAATGTGTGAAAATGTGAAATTATCCACTTGGCAGGAAGAATTTTTTTAAAAAGCACATTATTTAAATGGTGAGAGGTTGCAGAGCTCTGAGATATAGGGGCATCTGGGCCTCCCAGTGTATGAATCACAAAAGGTTAGTGCAGTAGCAGGTAAGTATGAAAACAAATCGAATGTTATGCAAGGAGAATTTAATGCAAAAGTAGGGAGGTTCATTTGTACAGGTCATTTGGAATGATGTGAGCATTACTGGTGCCCTTAATTAAAGGAAAGATATAAATATGTTAGAAACAGTTCAGAGAAGATATACTGGACTAATATCTGAATTCAGTGAATTATTTTATGAGAAATAAGCTGCATTTGTATCCACTGGAATTTGAAAGAGCAAGATGTATCTTGTTTGAACATTATAAGATTCTGAGAGGTTTGATAGGTGGCTGTGGAGAGAGTGTTTCCTCTTATGGGAGAATCTAGAATGGGGTCCCTGTTTAAAACAGAGACCTTCTCAAAGAGGAATCTGCAATTCTCTTTCTCAAAAAACAGTGTTGGCAACTTTTCAACATGTTTAAGGCACATAGATTCTGGATCAGCAAGGGTGTGAAAGATTATTGGGGCAAGGTGGTAACATGTAACAGACTTCACAATTCACCATCGTTAGCAGATAGCTTACGGAAAAAGGCACAAGGCCCAAATGATTAACACGTCAGTTGATACAATAGTAAAGACTGAGATTTCTTAAGAGACCGAGCTGTCTGAGTGGAAGGAGTTATACCTTCCATGATGATGGAAACTTTCCAAAAAGACCACTTGGTGAAAAAGGAAAGTCATGGCATAAACACACTGTTGAGGGGAGACAGGAAATACAAAGTGAACAACAATTTTGGCAAGCATTTGGTATAGTTTCCGATAGGGGCATTAGATGCAGTTACTGTTAGCTCTGATGTAACATGATAGATTAGTTCTTGAGTGATCTTGTGTTATAAGAAAACTGTGCATTTAAAGAAAACACACCATTTAAACTAATAGGGCCAGAACTGCATTATAGGCAATACAAGGAAGGAAAGTTTGTATTCTACAAATAACAGTTTAAATGCTTTGACTACATTAAAGCCAATTTGCATTGAAGAAACATTTGTTATAGCAGAAGCTGCTGTACTGCTACTGGTATCAGGTGCTATGAGATTGACATTGTAGTCCTGAGTGAAACCTGGCAGGTAGGGGAAGGACAGTTCAGAGAGCAAAGTGGTGGCTACATGTTTTTTTTGGAAAGGCCAAGGCCAAAGAAGAGCGCCACATCCATGGAGTCGGCTTTGCCATCAAAAACAAACTGATGGACCAATTCAAAGACTCCCCCTGTGGAATAATTGAATGCATCATGACTCATCCTTGGTCAGAATCAATATGTCACAGTATTGAGTGCACATGCACCAACACTTATTGCAGCAGCTAAGAACAAGGAGAAATTCTACTGCAGCCTTGACGCATCTCTCACAGGTCACTGCAGCAGACAAACTAATCATCCTCAGTGACTTCAGTGCCAGCATCGGCAAAAGTGCAGACCTTTGGGGCAACGTAATCTGGAAGAAGAGAGTTGGTAAGCAAAACTCCAAGGGTACTATTCTCCTGACCAAATGCTGTGAATACAACTTTCTCATCAGCAATACATTGTCCTGGCAAAGGGACAAATAAAAGACAATGTGGCAGTACCTGCACTCCAAACACTGGCACCTCCTTGACTACGTCATCATCAGAGCAGGGGAAAAGGAAGACATTAAAATCTCATGAGCCATGACCGGAGCTGACTGTTAGACGAATGATCACCCGCTCTGAGCCAGGATCAACATAAATATAGCGCCCCTCCCTCCCCCCCAGCAACAGAGACAAGAGAAGCAGTCCTGCAAAAAGTTCAACATTGAGGCATTTAAAGATCCAGAATAGATAGCCTCATATAACCAACCCTGTTCACAAACCTAACAACTCTCGACAACACTGAGGTACGAGATCCCAACAATCTCTGGTCTGCCCTTAAGACCGTCATCATCAATGCCTGCAAAAACTCGGTTGACCATCAACCCGGAAACACCAAGACTGGTGTGATGAGAATGGTCAAGAGATCCAGGAATTATCAAGTCGAAAGTGCATCTGAGTGTAATACAATGATAATACAGGTGACTAAAGACAGAGATACAAAAACAGGTAGTAGATGGAGAAAGTACTGGACACCCAACGAATGACCAACAAGCATGCTATGAATGGTTTCTTCATTGCGGTCAAGACCATACATGGACTAAACACCCAAGACCCTACACCACTGCTGGCCAAGCCAGTCCAAAGTGGAGGAACATCCAGGAAGGTGACGAGTCTCTCCAGACTTGCTATCGTGAAATGTGGAAGCCCCCAGACAAAAATAGCAAAAGGAGCAATGTCCCACCCACCCCTTCATGTGACCACCATCTGCCCCAAGTGTAACAGAGTCTGTGGTAGCTGTGTCAGTCTGTGCTGCCACCGAGGGATTCACCCTGAGATTAGAAGAGAGTAATCCTCATCTGTGAAGGACTGCCAATGATGATAATTAGGTGTAGTTATTGGTACTGGCACTAAGTTTGATTACTGATACTAGTATTACTTGTAAGTCCAAGACTGGCATTGGGTGAGGTTATTGGTACTGGCGTTAGGTGCAGTTACTGATACTGGCATTAAGTATAGTTAATGGTACTGAAAATAGTGCTGTTACTGGTAGTGGCATTAGGTGTAGCTACTGGTACTGGAATTAGATGCAGATACTGGTGTTAGATATAACTAACAGTACTGACTGTAGAGGCATTTACAGGTAATGCCATTAGATATACTTATTGGTACTGCCATTAAGGTCTGTTATTATACTGGCATTTGGTCCATTTACCAATCCTGGTATTATATGTAGCTACTGGTATTTGCATTAGATGCATTTACTAGCCCTGGCATTATGTGTAATTACCAGTACTGCCATTAACTGAAGTTAGCAGTACTGGTATTAGGTGCAGTTACCGGTTCTGGCATTCAGTGTATTCACAAGTGCTGGCAATGACCTTGAGGTATTATCACTAGATTATTAATCTAGAAACGTAGCTAATGTTCCAGGAACCTGGATTCGAACCTGACCATGGCAGATAGTAGAATTTGAATTCAAAAAGTAATTTGGAATTAAGAACCTACTTGAAACCCTAACCCTATGGTTGTCGGAAAAACCCACCTGGCTCATTAATGTCTTTCAGGAAAGGAAATCTGCCATCTTTACCTGGTCTGACCAACATGTGACCCCAAGCACACAGCAATTTGGTTGATTCTCATTTGCCCTCTGAAATATCTAAGCAAGCCACTCAGTTCAAGGACAGGTGGGATGGACAATAAATGCTGACCAGCCAGCCAGCGGACAGCCACATCCCACATGTGAATAAAAATGAATGTCTAGCTATTGGTATGGAAAGTAAGTGCAATTGGTTGTATTTGTATTAGATACAACTACCAGGACTAGCATTAGATGATGTTCTTAGTCCTGGGACTTGTTGCATTTACCAACATTGACACAGTAGTGCAAGTAAGTATGTGGAAAATGTGGCCTGTTACACCCATCACAAAGCTGTCCTGCATCAGTAAAGTTTGCAGCATGCCATGACATTGTGACACTGGGCCCACCTATCACGTGCAACTTTCTGACAACAACAAGGAAAAAGTTAGAGATCTGCACACATGCAAACACACAAGTGATGGTTGCAGCAAGACAGGGTGAAAATTCAGAGTCATAGAGATGTACAGCATGGAAACAAACCCTTCAGTCCAACCAGTCCATGCCGACCAGATATCCCAACCCAATCTAGTCCCACCTGCCAGCACCCGGCCCATATCCCTCCAAACCCTTCCTATTCATATACCCACCCAAATGCCTCTTAAATCCCTCCACCACTTCCTCTGGCAGCTCATTCCAAACATGTACCACCCTCTGCATGAAAAAGTTGCCTCGTAGGTCTCTTTTATATCTTTCCCCTCTCACCCTAAACCTATGCCCTCTAGTTCTGGACTCCCCCACCCCAGGGAAAAGACTTTGTCTATTTACCCTATCCATGCCCCTCAATTTTGTAAACCTCTATAAGGTCACCCCTCAGCCTGCGACGCTCCAGGGAAAACAGCCCCAGCCTGTTCAGCCTCTCCCTGTAGCTCAAATCCTCCAACCCTGGCAACATCCTTGTAAATGTTTTCTGAACCGTAGCAGAACATTCAAACATTTCAAAGCTCTGCAAGATAAGCATGAATTCTGCTTGCCTGCAACAAATGTGAAAGATTATAACTGGATACTGATCCATTTAGTTTAACATCTTCTGATTTATCACAAAAGCAGGTGTTAAAAAAAAGGAAAAATATGCAGAGCTCTGAATAGAGGGCACAATGAAACTGAAGTTTGGACAGTTGTATTTTTACATTTTTGGCTGACTGCAATACAGAAATATCTGACAATCCTTGGCCATACTTTACTATTGCTGTACTCTTGCCATTCATAACAACATACCCTTTTGAGCTAGCATCCTAAACACTGGCATACAAGGAATACAACAGAAGGGAGCACTTAGAACATAGAACATTACAGCGCAGTACTGGCCCTTCAGCCCTTAATGTTGCGCCAACTTGTGGAACTAATCTGAAGCCCATCTATCCTACACTTTTCCATTTTCATCCGTATAGAGTCATAGAGATGACAGCACAGAAACAGACCCTACGGTCCAACCTGTCCATGTCGATCAGATATCCCAATCCAATCTAGTCCCATCTGCCAGCACCTGGCCCATATCCCTCCAAACCCTTCCTATTCATATACCCATCCAAATGCCTCTTAAATGTTGCAATTGTACCAGCCTCCACCACATCCTCTGGCAGCTCATTCCATACATGTACCACTCTCTGCGTGAAAAAGTTGCCCCTTAGGTCTCTTTTGTATCTTTCCCCTCTCACCCTAAACCTATGCCCTCCAGTTCTGGGCTCCCCGACCCCAGAGAAAAGACTTTGTCTATTTATCCAATCCATGCCCCTCATAATTTTGTAAACCTCTATAAGGTCACCCCTCAGCCTGCGACGCTCCAGGGAAAACAGCCCCAACCTGTTCAGCCTCTCCCTATAGCTCAAATCCTCCAACCCTGGCAACATCCTTGTAAATCTTTTCTGAACTCTTTCAAGTTTCACAACATCTTTCCGTTAGGAAGTAGATCAGAACTGCATGCAATATTCCAACAGTGGCCTAGCCAATGTCCCGTACAGCCGCAACATGACCTCCCAACTCCTGTACTCAATACTCTGACTGATAAAGGAAAGCATACCAAAAGCCTTCTTCACTAACCTATCTACCCGCGACTCCACTTTCAAGGAGCTATGAACCTGCACTCCAAGGTCTCTTTGTTCAGCAACACTCCCTCGGACCTTACCATTAAGTGTATATGTCCTGCTAAGACTTGCTTTCCCAAAATGCAACACCTCGCATTTATTTGAATTAGCTTCTCAGCTCATTGGTCCATCTGGTCCAGATCCTGTTGTAATCTAAGGTAACCCTCCTCGCTGTCCACTACACCTCCAATTTTGGTGTCATCTGCAAACTTACTAACTGTACCTGTTTATCCAATGACCATTTAAATGTCCTTAAAGTTGGTGAATTTACTACATTTGCAGGCACTGCATTCCACACCCCTACTACTCTCTGAGTAAAGAAACTACCTCTGATATCTGTCCTATATCTATCACCCCTCAATTTAAAGCTATGTCCTCTCATGCTGGCCATCACCATCCGAGGAAAAAGGCTCTCACGGTCCACCCTACTAACCCTCTGATTATCTTGTATGTCTCAGTTAAGTCATGTCTCAATCTTCTTTTTTTAATGAAAACAGCCTCAAGTCCCTCAGCTTTTTCTCATAAGACCTTCCACCCATACCAGGCAACGTTCTAGTAAATCGCCTCTGAACTCTTTCCAAAGTTTCCACATCCTTCCTATAACGCAGTGACCAGAACTGTATACCATATTCCAAGTGCGGCCAAACCAGAGTTTTGTACAGCTGCAGCATGACCTCATGGCTCCGAAACTCAACCCCTCTACCAATAAAAGCTAACACACCATATGCCTTCTTAACAAACCTATCAACCTGGGCAGTAACTTTCAGGGATCTATGTACATGGACACCAAGATCTCTCTGCTCTTCTACACCGCCAAACTTCTTACCATTAGCCCAGTACCCTTTATTCCTGTTTATCCTTCCAAAGTGACTCACCTCACACGTTTCCTGATTAAACTCCATTTGCCACCTCTCAGCCCAACTCTGCAGCTTATCTATGTCCCTCTGTAACCTGCAGCATCCTTCAGCACCATCCATAACTCCATTGACCTAAGTGTCACATGCAAATTTACAAACCTATCCTTCTACTGCCTTATCCAGGTCATTTATAAAAATGACAAACAGCAGTGGCCCCAAAACACATCCTTGCACACCACTAGTAACTGAACTCCAAAATGAACATTTCCCATCAACCACCACCTTCCGTTTTCTTCCAGCTAGTCAACTTCTGACACTATTCCTGAAGACAATGATGATATAAAGATCAAAAACAAAGGCTCTGCAATCTCTTTCCTGGCTTCCCAGAGAATCTTAGGATAAATCCCATCTGGCCCAGGATACTTATCTATTTTCACACTTTCCAGAATTGACATCACCTTCTCCTTGCAAACGTTAATCCCGTCCAGTCTCGTAGCCTGTATCTTAGTATTCTCCTTGACAACTGTTACCATCTGATGCCTAGAGGAAGAACGCCTCATGTTCTGCCTTGGGACCCTGCAATCACATGGGATAAATGTGGATTTCAACAGCTTCCTTATTTCCCCTCCCCCCACATTATCCCAGTCCCAAGCCTCCAACTCAGTACTGCCCTCCTGACCTGTCCATCACTCCACCCTCTGACCTATCACCTTCTCCCTCACCTTCATCAACCTATCCCTATTCTCAGCTACCTTCCCCTCAACCCCACCCCTCTCCCATTTATCTCTCAGACCCCAGCCCTGATGAAGGGCTTATGCCCAAAAGTCAACTCTTCTCGGATGCTGCCTGACCTGCTGTCCTTTCCCAGCAACACACTCTCGACTCTGATCTCCAGCATCTGTAGTCCTCACTTTCTCCTCCTCGACAACCTTGTCTTTTTCTCATGTGAATAGCGACGAAAAATATTCATTTGGCGCTTCCCATATTTCCTTGGATTCCATGCATAACTTCCCACTATTATCCTTGATTGGCCCTAATCTATCTCTAGCCATTCTTTTATTTCTGAAGTACCGATAGAAAGCTTTAGGGTTTTCCTTGATGCGACTTGCCAATGACTTCTCATATCCCCTCTTGGCTTGCCTTAGCTCTCTCTTCAGTTCTTTCCTGGCTAACCTGTAACTCTCAAACACCCTAACTGAGCCTTCACATCTCATCCCAACGTAAGCCTTCTTCTTTCTCTTGAAAAGAGATTCAACTTCTTTAGTCAGCCACTGCTCCCTCACTCGACCACTTCCTTCCTGTTTGACAGGTACGTACTTATCATACTTGTTAGATTTGTGAGAGATACTCTCATTAATTCTTCCCTGGATCAGAAGGATCTGTACCCATAGATGAGCCCAGGTTTCCCACTAACCCAGTAAATTGTAACTTCTACTTTTTGATTTCTGCTCTGTTCCATTGTTCTTGAGGGTTGAGCAGATTTTGAAAATGTGTCTGCGTTCATAGTTGAAGGTGTATTTTTTCCAGTTGATTTAAAACATAATGCTTTGGATCCTTTTTTGATTCTTATGCACGATGTTGCAAAATCTGATAAACCTGTAACTATAGCAAATGCACAAAGGTGTGATGTTTATGAACAATAAATTCAGCTAAAAATTGTAGGTGTACTGTTGAATTATTTATCACATTGAAATGTGTTTTGGTACTGAAAAGTTTGGCATTTCTAAGATGCATAGAACATACACAAAGTTATGTTCAGACAATGAAGACATTAAAGATTATCCTGGTAATGACCTACTCTTTAACAACACACATGATACCAACACACATCAATCAAGAACAACCAAGTGTGAAGACGAGATCTCTGGAAATTTTTCCCACCACACAAATCGGAAGGACTGTATACGTTATACAGGTACATAGACTATTAAACTCATAAATTTTGCAATTTCTTTTGTGTAAATCATTCTACAACTGCCTAGTGTATTGTTTTTTTCACTCAAAGTGCATGTAAACTTTATTCTGGAAAGACAGAAGCTGCTGGTTCTTCCTTAAAAAATTGAGAACAGCAGTAACTGACTGTATTAGGTATGTGTGAGTAAGTTGTTCTGTATAATCACAAACTATCAGTTTATCCATCAAGTAAATATTTGTGATTTTCAAGTAAACTGATCCTATACTCCTTCCCAATCCTGTATAAGAATGACAATTCTGCATTAAAGGAAAAGAACACAAGGATATGACAGATGTACAAGAGAGAGTGACAAAACTAAGCTCAGCATATAACATGTACCGGAGAAACTTAAAATTCAACCAATTCCCTAGACCTGATGGCCTACATCCTAGGATTTGAAAAAAAAGATAGCTTGAGAAACAATGATGTGTTGGCTTCAATTTTCCAAAATGCCACAAATTCTGGAATAGACTGGGACTCAAAAAATATGATACTGCTATTCAAAAAAATAACAATAGGCCAATTAGTCTGATATTAGACATTTGGAAAATCTTGGAACCTATTACGAAGGACGTCATAACAATGTATTTAGAAAATGTTATAGTGAGGCTAGGTCAACTTGGCTTTAGCAATAGGAAAATTGTTCTCAAGTTTTTAGAGTTTTTTTGGAGTAGTGTGTTTAAAGATGAACGAGTGGACATCATATAACCTAAGTTTCTAAATGATACTGAATAAATCACCAAACAAAATGTTAGCAGGCAATATAAAGCTCATGGAATTGGAAATTATATATTAGCATCAATCAAGAATTGGTTAATGGACAGCAATCAAAATAGTAGGTAGAGAAAAGGAATGTTAACTTCGGCTGTCTATGATTACTAGAGATACAAAGATCAGAACTGGGGCCTTAGCTTTTTTGCATTTTATATAACGAACAGATAGCATAATTTAAATCAAGGAGGACCAAAAGCAATGTACCTAAGTCGGCTGAAAACCTAAACCAGGGGTGAAAATGTAAGTTGTGAAGAAGACATTGAAAGAAAAGTGGAGAACCAGATGGCAGATGGAGCATCATATGGTAAATGTGAAGTCATTTCAGGTAAGTCGAAAAAGTAGGTTTTATTTTCAAAGGTTTGGAACTTATGAATGTTGATGAGCAGAGAGATATGCAGGTACAGCAAACAATTAGGAATGTAAACAGCATATTGACCTTTATTATAAGGGTATTGTAGTGCAAGTATAAACAGCTCTTGCTACAATTGTACAGGATGTTGGTGAAAGCACACCTGGAATACTGCATGAAGTTCTGGTCTCCACATTTATATTTGCATTGAAGGCAATACAGAGAAGGTTCACTGGATTGGTCCCTGTGATGACAGGGATGCCCTATGATGAGAGGCTGGGTTAATTAGGTTGACATTTTCTTGAGTTTTTGAGAGGTGTTCGATTAAACCATTTAAGATTATGAAGGGGCCTGTCGGGGGCTTGACACCATCAGGTTGGTTCCCCTGGGTACAGAAACTAACCAAGGGGAGACAGGTTTAGGATTATAGACAAATCATTTGGAACTGAGATGAAGAGAAATAGTTTCACTGAAAGGAATATGAATCTTTGGAATTCTCTCCTCCAGCTGGTTGTGTATGCCCCAATATTAAATGTCTTTAAGGCTAAAGTAGTCAAATGCTTGACATCTAAAGGAATCAAAGAACATGGAGAGCAAGAGTGAAACCAGAAATCAAGGTTACCCATCATTGTACTGATTGGTGGAGCAAGCTCAAAGGGTCATATGATTTACGCTTGTCCTTACATATTCTCCAAACCTCTCTGTGCTCTATCCCTTAACTAATGTTGAAACTGGTCTGTTACTGGCCAACCCTCACTATCAGGGCAGCCTACAGGTAACATTGATGTGAAGCACTGGAATTAGAAAGAAAAGGCAAATGGGGGCACACTGAAAACATTTCAAGTGTGGATGTTATTTCTAGAGAGGGTTGTGATGATTGCACCCTGTGCCTTAGAGATATTAGTCATCCTGTAAAACTGAATGACCTGTTCTGATTTTGCCAGCTCTCCTAAAATGTGTGCTTGTCACCCAATACACTGAATTGTAATATTGCAGAGGTCCCAGTGTCTACCTGAAACAAATTTGTCATGAAAGGTTAAAAGAAGTCTATATCTTGATAGCCAAAATTTGGACTAATAAGAGAGATAAAGTGGATAAAAACCGATAAACTGTTTGGAATGGGATATAGGATGGTTTAGCACAGATAGCGCTTGATTACAGAGGCCACATACTGTGCAGCAGATAACCGAAAGAGAAATTTTGTAGGCGAAGTATTTTGTAGAGAGAGATGTTGCAGACAAAGAGAGCTTTTGCAGAGAGAGTTATTTTGTTGGCAGAGGAATTTTAGAGGAAGTGGGAAAGAAAAATAGAGAGAGGGATTTTGCAAAGCCAGCAAATCTACAAAATGAGGGGTTATTTTTGGAGAGGGTGTTTACAGAGCTGTGAATTTTTCTGAGATCAGAATTTTGCTGAGAGTAATCTTGCAGTATCATTATTGTTTTAACCTTTCATCAGCAAGCTGACTTTACAATTCTGCAGTTTACAAACTGGACATTGCCCAATGGTTTACTGATGTTGAAAATAGACTTCACAACCTGAATTTGACTGGATTATTTGTTTAAAAAAATCAAAGATTAACATTATGCAAATAGAGATGACAGAGATGACTTTGCACTCCTGATGTTTAACAATCCACCTATGTGAAGCTACAATATAATATCAAAGGAAATTCACAACAAGTTGTGATAAGACACTTCAATATGATAATGCTTAGAGTTTTACAGCTGTACAGTGTGGAAACAGACACTTTGGTCAAACTCGACCATGCCAATCCAATATCCAAAATTAATGTAGTCCCATTTGCCAGGATTTGGCCCATATCCCTCTAAACCCTTCCTATTCATATACCTGTCTAGATGCCTTTTAAATGTTGGAATTGTACCAGCCTCCACCACTTCCTCTGGCAGATCTTTCCACACATGCAACACCCTCTGCGTGAAAACGTTGCCCTTTCGGTCCATTTTAAACCTTTCTCCTCTCATCTTAAACCTACGCCTAGATAATGTATTTGACATACTTGATGATTGCTTCCTCGAAATATTAATGAGGAGGAACATCTCCTTCATTCACAGTGAAATTTCATTAACAGCAAAACTCAATGCAACGTCTGGTAGTAAAAGCACCAACTTAATGTTAACCCAAGAACATGTATCAAACCCTTATCTGACCAACTGACAATGCAGAACTAGAACAGCTTACCCATTGAGCATCAATGTATCAGTATATATTTCTTTACCTTGATTTAATGTCAAGCTGACATCTGTCCACTTAGAACAGACATAGTTGTGTCTTTCTTACTATATCTTCCCAAATGTTTGCTCTTTACAGCTGCTTGAGAAGCACAGGTACTTTTCTCTCCATGGAACTGATTCATCATGCCTGATGTAGGTGCTTCGCAGGTCACTTATTCAAAACCTTATTTTGAATTTTGTTTATTAGCATGCAAAAGGTTTCTCTACCTTTATATCGACATAAAATATTGTCTATCTGAGCAATTTTATTTCAAATCAATAAGCTCTGTGAAAACAATTTCACATGTTAAATCTGGAATTTCTCTGCAAAAGCTAGCATATTATAGTTCGAGTATATTCGTGTTACTTTGCAATCATGAGGACACAGACTTCAAAATGTTCAAGGATCAATAATCTTAAAATCTCCTTTTCTATTGCAGAGTACCTCTTCTAATATTGGTTTACTTTCTCAGCAAAATACCCCATTGATTCTCTATTCCTGATTTATTATCTTGGCAGTAAGACTGTAGCTGCTGGGTACCTACCAGGAGGCAATGTGATGTTATCACTGGACTGTTATCCAGAAACCCAGGTAATGTTCTGTGTACAAGGATTTGAACCCTGCCACTACTGACGGTGGAATTTGAATTCAATGAAAAAATGATCTTGAATTAAGAATGGAATGCTAATTGTCAGGGCAAGATCCATTTGGTTCACAGATGTCCTTTAAAGAAGGACATCTGCTGTCCTTACCTGCTCTGGCCCACAGTTGACTCCAGACTCTCGGCAATATGCTGTGAGCTGCCAGAGGAATGGTGGAAGCTTGGTACAATTACGACATTTGAAAGGCATCTGGATGGAGAATACATGAATAAGAATGTTTTACAGGGACATGGGCAAGCGCTGGCAAATGGGAGTAGATTAATTTAGGATATCTGGTCAGTATGGACAAGTTGGACCAAAAGGTCTGTTTCTAAGCTGTATAGCTCTGTGACTCTATAACTTGATGTAGTTGGTTCTCAATTGCACTCTGAAGTGGCTACCTAATGAAAAAAGTCCAAGCTCAGTCAACCTCTCTTCATAAGATAAGCCCTCCAGTCCAGGCAACATCCTGCTAAACCTCCTCTGAACCCTCTCCAAAGAATCCACATTTTTCCTATAATAGGGTGACCAGAACTGGACGCAGTAATCCAAGTGCAGTCTAACCAAAGTTTTATAGAGCTGCAACAAGATCTCACGACTCTTAAACTCAATCCCCCTGTTAATGAAAGCCAAAACACCATATGCTTTCTTAACAACCCTGTCCACTTGGGTGGCCATTCTAAGAGATCTACGTACCTGCACACCAAGATCCCTCTGTTCCTCCACACTGCCAAGAATCCTATCCTTAATCTTGTACTCAGCTTTCAAATTCGACCTTCCAAAATGCATCATCTCGCATTTATCCAGGTTGAACTCCATCTGCTACCTCTCAGCCCATCTCTGCATCCTGTCGATGTCCCGCTGCAGCCTACAACAGCCCTCTATACTGTCAGCGACACCTCCAACCTTTGTGTCATCTGCAAACTTGCTGACCCATCCTTCAATCCCATCATCCAAGTCATTAATAAAAATTACAAACAGTAGAGGCCCAAGGACAGAGCCCTGTGGAACACCACTCACCACTGACTTCCAGACAGAATATTTTCCTTCTACTACCATTCGCTGTCTTCTGTTGGCCAGCCAATTCTGTATCCAGACAGCTAAGTTCCCCTGTATCCCATTCCTCCTGACCTTCTGAGTGAGCCTACCATGGGGAACCTTATCAAATGCCTTGCTGAAGTCCATATACACCACATCCACAGCTCGACCCTCATCAACTTTTCTAGTCACATCCTCAAAGAACTCTATAAGGTTTGTGAGGCATGACCTGCCCCTCACAAAGCCATGTTGACTGCATTTAATCAAGCCATGCTCTTCCAGGTGGTCATAAATCCTATCCCTCAGAATCTTTTCTAACACCTTGCAGAGGACAGACGTGAGACTTACTGGTCTGTAATTGCCAGGGATTTCCCTATTTCCTTTCTTGAAGAGAGGAATTACATTTGCCTCTCTCCAGTCCTCAGGTATGACTCCAGTGGAGACCGAGGATGCAAAGATCTTCGCAAGTGGCGAAGCAATTGCATTTCTCGTTTCCCAAAGCAGCAGAGGACAAATCTGGTCTGGGCCTGGCGACTTGTCAATCTTAATGTTTGACAAAATTTTCAGCACATCAGCTTCCTCTATCTCTATCCATTCCAGCATGCACACCTGCTTTTCAAAAGTTTCATTCACTACAAAGTTTGTTTCTTTCGTAAAGACAGAAGCAAAAAACTCATTTAGGGCTTCCCCTACCTCCTCAGACTCCACACACAAGTTCCCTATGCTATCCCTGATCGGCCCTACTCTTTCTTTGACCATTCTCTTATTCCTCACATAAGTGTAAATTGCCTTTGTGTTCTCCCTAATCCGTTCTGCCAAGCCTTTCTCGTGCCCCCTCCTGGCTCTCCTCAGACCATTTTTAAGCTCCTTCCTTGCCTGCCTGTAATCCCGTAGAGCTGAACTTGACCCTAGCTACCTCCACCTTACGTAAGCTACCTTTTTCCTTTTGACAAGAAGCTCCACCACTCTCGTCATCCAAGGTTCCTTTATCTTACCACTTCTTGCCTGTCTCAGAGGGACATATTTATTCATCACTCACAACAACTGTTCCTTAAACAGTCTCCACATGTCTATAGTGCCTTTACCATGGAACAATTGCTCCCAGTCCATGCTTCCTAACTCATGTCTAATCGCATCATAGTTTCCTCTTCCCCAATTAAATATCCTCCCATTTTGCCTAACTCTCTCCTTCTCCATAGCTATGTGGAATGTGAGGCAGTTGTGGTCACTATCACCAAAATGCTCTCCCACCACAAGATCTGATACCTGCCCCG
The DNA here is from genome assembly GCF_047496795.1 of Chiloscyllium punctatum. Taxonomy (NCBI): domain Eukaryota; kingdom Metazoa; phylum Chordata; class Chondrichthyes; order Orectolobiformes; family Hemiscylliidae; genus Chiloscyllium; species Chiloscyllium punctatum. Next base: position 57,182,971 of record NC_092770.1, on the reverse strand, counting down.
GCTCATTTCCAAGCACCAAATCTAGAATGGCCTCTCCCCTCGTCGGCCTGTCAACGTACTGAGTTAGGAAACCCTCCTGAACACACCTTACAAAAACAGCTCCATTCAAATATTCTGCTCGAAGGAGGTTCCAATCAATATTGGGAAAGTTAAAGTCACCCATTACAACAACCCTACCATGTCCATACTTTTCCAAAATCTGCCGACCTATGCTTTCTTCAATCTCCCTGCTGCTATTGGGGGTGCCTGTAGTAAACCCCTAACGTGGTGACTGCTCCCTTGCTGTTCCTAATTTCCACCCATACTGACTCAGTAGGCAGATCTTCCTCGACAATAGAAGCTTCTGTAGCTGTGATACCCTCTCTGATTAGTATATGGATAAACATCGGAATGTCATAACTTTAAAGGGTGTGGGCCTAGTGCTGGAAAGTGGGACTAATACAGGTAATTGCACATTTTTGGTGGGACAGACTTGATAGGCCAATAGACCTCTTCTATACTGTATGATTCCATGGTGCTCTCATCATTCAAAGGTGGGATTTCCAACACTCCCACATTTTTCTAGGGGTCTCTGGAAATCGCTGCAGAAGTGAGAAACTCAGACTAAGGAAGGACAAACTCCAAGTGAGAAACATAAACAGTGGAAAGGGAGAAAAACAGGTAAGCAGAATGAGAGCAAGGGAGAGACTAATTGTGTGCAATGTGCAGAGTGAGAAAACCAAAAACCAATGATTGAGAGATAAGTCACAAAATATCATACAGGGGACTATGTCCTAAACAGGAGCTAAATATTTCCAGAGAACGTTTTCAGTAATTAAAGCCAGTTTGTATTGTTTAAAATAGAGGGATTTCACTGGAGCTCCTGGTAAATGTCATTCCTCAGTTTATTTTGTGCTGAAAAACAGGAATGAATGGCAGGACACAGCAAAAAAGATTTGGAATAAAAGATTTTCCAAAATCGCCCCAGCATGGGATTCTATGATGCTAATGACATGAAATGCAATGTTATTAGGGGTGTCCCCTGCTTGATACCAAGTTTAATATCGTCATTTATTCCATCTAATATATCTCTAACTTGAGAAGTTACTGATTTAATCAAAAAATATTGCATTGATGTCGAAGTCATTATCTGTAAAAACAGCACTGTAAATGCCTACAGCATCTCCTATCAAAATTCTGTGCTTCTTACTTTTTCTCCTGATTTTGTAACCTTCATGATTAAACAACACATTGACCAATCACTTATGAATGTTTGGAAAAGATTTTGGACAGGAAATTCCCATCAGCCTGTCCTCTTTAGGTGTACGCTTTTCCAAAAGATTTCTTAACTGACTATGACAAATGATTCAGAGCACCAACAACATCACAAATTTCACAACACTCCATCCACTTTTGCAGTTTCTTCTCAAATGTTCCTTAACAAAGACTCCCCCATTCAGGTTGTCCCCTGCCATGATATCATAGCAAAGTTTCAATGTCAAATTCAATAATGCAAAAATGTAAATTGCCCAATTAAATCTGGATTTGATTTGATTTGATTTTTATTGTCACATGTACTCAAGTATTAACCTGCCTATATGAGAAAAGTATCTTACTGAGTAACTCTGCATTTCTTGAAGTGGTATTAATATATCCCGAAAGCTACCTGTTAAACATACCGTACTGAGACAACTTGGAACATTTGGTAGAATTATCATTAGACAATATGTAAATATCATCCTATGTCAAATCTTTAAGTTTCCACATTTCTTTCCAGAATCTTTCCCATAACTGTGGGAATTTCTGTCTGCAGAGACTGCCTGCAATTTTGTGGCACCTTTGTGAGCCTGCAGGCACAAGCTTTTCACAATTCTGACTGCTTCTGTACACTCAGCTGACTTGGTAGTTTTAGAAAACAGGTATGATTTCTTCTGAAGTGACTGGTTCCCCTGAAGTGAACGAGAAAATAACTTCAAAAAATCAAAAGAACTGTGGATGTTGGAAACAAGAAACAAAAACAGAAATTACGAGAAATACTCAGCAGCTGTGGAGAGAAACCAGAGTTAACATTTCGGATCCACTGACCCTTCTTCAGAATTCAATGAGTTCAATGAGTTCATAAATACAGCGAGGAGCAAGAACATTCACACTGCACCTGTGGTCATTGAACAGTAACACACCAGGCGAAAAGTGTACTGATGAGATCAAAGGACGAAGCCATCTCAAAACAGCGCATTTGAAATAAATCAGCTGAGGCTGAGGAAATTTTAACAGCTCAATTACAACACTGCTCTAAAGGTGGACCCAACTAAAGTAAAGTTTCAGGTAGATGGCCACTCCTGGATATGGGGGTAGATACAGGTGCCATGTATTCTGGTCAGCATGGATGAGTTGGATCGAAGGGTCTGCATCCATGCTGAATGACTTCATGAATGAACTTTTAGGAAACTCTAATGGGGCATCTTGCCTTTAAGCCTGCAAGACATCAAAGCTAGACTGGCCACTTACATTGGGGAATCCAGGAACTGTGTCACCACAAGGAGGTGCTGGAAGTATTAAAACAAAACAGAAAGGTGGGAAAAGTCCAGAAGACAGAGTAGCAGAAATTCAGCCCATCAAGTCTGCTCCACCATTCAATCATGTTACAACATGGGGTAAACTCTCCTGCTTAATTTAAAACCAGCAACACAGAAAAGATTTATCCCGTGCAGTAATCTGTAAAAATTTGAGTGGCCGTGAAACATGTAAAGTAAAATTAACAACTTTATTTCTTAAAGTATAACAGAGAATAATTAACTAATGACTATTTACAATTACTTTATCTAACCTATATTTTAATTTCCCTTATATACTAGTCCGATAAAACTCCCATCTAAGATTTGCAAAACAACACTTCTTATCTCAGAATCAGGCAGCTGTAGGTTCTTGTCTTCGGATCTTCGTGTGTCTTCTTTTCTCTTTGTTAGGAATTTCTGCATTACAGTTTACTGGTTGAAAAGGGACTTTTAAGAGAAATATTTTTTCAAGCAGTCTACATGTTAGAACTTGGCAGTTCTCCTCCCAACTGTTCAATTTTCCCCCAGTCCTGTACGCCAGAGCATCAGATTGTGTCATTGGCTTTTAAGATTGTCAATATTATCAATGCAAACTTGATTGGAAATTGGTAGTTTTATTGGGGTATAATTTAAACTGATTGGCCAAATTCAAATTTGCTCTTGTCTCCAGGCAACAAACTACTCGAGTTGTTTATAATGCAGTATTACATACATTGTTGCCTTATTGAGAACACTTGGTTCTGTGTCCGGTAGTTCTGCTGTTTTTAACTCTTTTAAATGTACACCCACATCTTCATAACACCTCCCCCCTTAAGAAAAAATGAACCATCATAATGGTTCTTTTCTTTTAAACACATTATCCTAACATACTAATAACTTTCATAGAAGTCCACCATAACTTTTTCCCATATACCTATATATATATAAAATACATTAAATAAAGACAAATCTCATCTAACTTCTATCAGTTAAATCCTCAGTAATGTGTCTGCGATTACATTCTTCTGATCCACAACATGTATGATTTTTAAATTAAAAGTCTGCACCAAAAGAGTCCAACGAAATACTTTCCTATTCTTATCTTTAAAATGTTCTAAGAATGTAAGTGGATTGTGGTCGGTGTACACAATTATCTCCGACACATTGTTTGTGACACACACATTAAAATGCTGTAGGGCCAGTGCCAAACTCAATAGTTTCTTTTTGATTGTGGAGTATTTCCTCTGATCGATGTTGATCTTTTTTGAAAATTAACAACTGCCAGTTCAGTCCTATCCTCATTTTCCTGTCGGAGTACAGCTCCAACTCCAATGTTACTAGCATCGATGGTGACTTTAAAAGGTTTTGAAATGTTTGGTGTAGCTAAGACTGGTTTGGTGGTTAATATTGATTTCAAATGGCCGAATTTCTCCTGACATGGTTCTGTCCACCAAAATTTTGCGTTCTTCTTGCAAATCGGTTAATGGTGCCACTACACTACTGAAGTTTGGAACAAACTTCCGATAGAATCCATTGAGTCCTAAGAATCGAAGTACCTCTTTCTTCAAGGCTGGTCGTGGAAATTCCTCAATTGCCTTTGTCTTTGCATTCGGTGGGGTCAACCTTCCATAACCGATGTTATGTCCCAAAACGTCACCTCTGCTTTCATGAATTCCATTTTATTTAAGTTTATCACCAGTTTTGCTTCTCGTAGTTGTTCAAAGAGCTCTTCCAACTGTACAATGTGATTTTTCCAGGACTTAGTAAAGATCACTACAGCATCCAAATAGACTGCACAGTTTGTTAACCCATCCACAAATATGTTCATGAGTCTTTGGAATGTGGTGGGCGCATTCTTCATTCCAAAGGGCATCACTTTAATCTGATATAGCCCATCTGGGGTTACAAATGCAGAAACTTCTTTTGCCGTCTCTGGTAAAGGTACCTGCCAGTAACCATGCATTAAGTCCAACTTGGTGATGTAACTGGCTTGTTCAACTTTCTTGATACAGTTCTCCAATCTAGGAATTGGATATGAGTCCAAATTTGTAATGGTGTTGACCTTCTGATAATCCACGCAGAATCATTGAGTCCTGTCTGGTTTGGGAACTAAGATGATCGGTGAATTCCATTCTTTTGTCTTGGTTCGATGATATCCTCCTTGAGCATGGCCTCCACCTCCATTTGGACCTGCCTGGCTTTGAGAGGATTAAGCCGATAGAGGTGTTGTTTTACTGAAGCAGTATTCCCTACATCTACTTCATGTACAGTAGCATTCAACCTCTCCATCTGATTCCCACATATGTCCTTATATTGCAATAACAAATCTTTCAAATCCATTCTATGCTCCTGAGACAAATAGCTTACTAATCTATCCCACTCCTCAAGGACTTCTTCATTTTTAAATCTATTTTGAGGCACCTCAAAATCCACATTATCTGGATGTGATTCCTCACTCTGCAGGACAGTAACTAATACCTGTTTCTCTAGTTCTTTCTCTCCAGTGTAATATGGTTTCAATATATTCACATGACATACTCGATACCTTTTTTTTCTATCTGGCGTCTTTACTAAATACCTATCTGGCATCTTTACCTGACTCAATTTTTTCTCAGTTTGATAGCGAACACTAACTTGGCTTTGAAGGGATCTCCTATCGCTGGTAACAGTACTAACATGTTATCCCCTCAGGAAAACATCAGAGTCTCAGAGCTTTTATCTGCCACTTGCTTCATTCAATAATGTGCCCTTATTAGGTGCTGTTTAGCTAACTCACCTACTTGATTCAGTCTCTCCCTCATCTCCATTACGTAATCTAAGTGTGAGATCACCGACTTTGGTCTGTCAATTTTTCTTTAATTCATTCCAAAGGGCCTCTCACTCCATGACCAAATAGTAACTCAAAGGGAGTAAACTGAGTAGGTTTGTTTGGGGCATCTCTAATGGTAAACAATATGAATGGGATAACTTTATCCCAATCGTTCAGGTAATCCTGACAGTTTGGTCTCAACATGGTCTTCAAGGTCTGATGCCACCTTTCTAAAGCTCCCTGGATTCAGGATGATACAGACTGGATTTAAAATGCTGTATACCTAAACTATCCATAACCTCCTTAAACAGCCTAGCAGTAGAGTGTGATCTTTGGTCTGATTGAGTCTCTCTGGGTAACCCATACCCACTACCACTCTTTTTGCCTTGATATTCCGTAATGGAATTGCCTCTGGAAATCTAGTAGACACATGCATTATGGCTAACAGGTACTGGTTCCCACTTTTAGTTCTCAGGAGGGGACCTACACAATCAATTAAAAGGTTCTTCAAAGTGGCAACAAAGGTGCTGGTTTTATTACCGCCTGTGTCTTACCTACCATTTCGCATGTATAACATGTACGGCAAAAGTTAACCACATCCTTGTGCATTCTAGGTCAATAAAAATGTTTTTGTTCCTTAGCCTGAGTCTTTCGTCCCCCTAGGTGACCTCCGACAGGTAGATCACTTCCTGTCTGTATGCTACTGGCAACACAATCTGGTGCACTTCAGCCATTTCTCTTCTACACTAACCTGCCGTGGTCTCCATTTCTGTCTCAGGATTCTATCCTTTAGATAATAACCCTCTGGAATATTCTCTGCCTCCTTTTCTGAGTACGCATCTTTGTCATCTTGTCTTGCTGTTGCAAGTCTCTTAGCCTTTCAGGACTAAACACTTCTGTCTGAGCCTCTGCTTGTTCAGGTTTTTCTTGCACCATTACATCAAACAGGTTATCTGTTAACTGAACCTCAATTCCTTCATCCTTCTCTTTGCTTTTCACTTCATGCTGTGACTTATGGTAGTGGGATCTGGTTACCACACAGTCTGGGAAAATACCAGGCTATTTCTGTTTTAACTCCTCAGTTTCTTGGTTTTCCTTGGGCTTCTCCACAACAGGGGGTGTCACTCCCACCTTCCATCCTGCCAAATCATTCCCAAGAACAAACTGAATTCCTAGAACTGATACTCTGTGAATCACGCCCACTGTAACTTCTTCAATCTTAAGTTGGCACTCCAACTTGATCTTATGTGGGAAACGCTAAGTTTCTATCCATCTATCCCACAAATTACTACACTCTTGGGAAACAGATTAGAAAGAGTGCAAGTTCACTCATCTTTTACTATCAGCAACTGGTTAGATCCTGTATCTCTCAAAATTCTAACTTCTTGTCCTTCTCCCCCTGTTCTTTCTGAGCAAACTTTACCCAGAGAGGCAAATTCTTTGTTGAGATCAGGTATTAACTTCATATCCAACTCCTGCATAGGCTGTGCACTGACCTGCAGCTCCTTGGCTCTTTGTGGGGTCTCCTTTACTACCTTCGCTAATGCAATTGGCTTAATTTATTTTCCCACATCTTTTCCCACAGCGCCTTTCTTTAACAACTAGCACTGTGTCTTTACGTGTCCCACTTTACCACCGTGGAATCAGCTGAGGCCTTTCGCCTCCTTTCCATCCTCTTGGGCTTTTTTTACAATCCTGTGATAAAATCTTACCCGTGCTCTCTACTCTTGGTTTCATAGTGTAGGATCTCCCCTTCTCCCAACTTCCATCCCTCAGTAAATAAAATTCTGGACAGAAGCTTGTCTTATGCACCAGCATGTACTCATTTGCTAATTCTCACTTCTTGAACTTTCTGTGAATACTTACCACCTCTGGAAGTGAGTTTTGAATCTCTCTGAGAGCGTCAAATGTCCCATCCATTTTCAAAGCACGCATCCATCGATCAAAATGACTATGTTTAATTCTTTCAAACTCAACATAAGTCTGACCTGGTTCCTTCTTAGTGTTTCTGAACTGCTGTCTATATACGTCTGGTACCAATTCATAAGCACTTAACATTGCCTATTTAACCTCTTCATAATCTCTTGACACCTCATCTGACAATGCGGCAAAAACCTCACTAGCCCTGCCTACCACTTTAATCTGAACTAGCAATCCTCGAACCACTCCATCTGCCGAGCCAATTTTTCAAATGAAATAAAGAAAGCTTCTACATCTTTCTAATCAAAATGTGGCAGATGTTTGGCATATTTATACATATCAAACCTTCTCTTTTAATCTCCATCCTGTTAACTTGACTTTGCTGACTAAGTCGCAACTTCTCAAGTTCAAATTCTCTCTCTCTTTGCTCAGCCAAGAACCTTCTCTGTCTCTTTTTCCTCTCTCTCCCTCTATTTTCTCTCTCCTTCTCTTTCTTCTCTCTCTCTTTCCCTTTCTCTCTCCCTCTTTCCTCTTTCTCTTTATTTATCTTCTAACTCCATTTTCCTCAATTGTAATTTAAGTTTTTCTACGTCTACTGCACTTGTCTGTTTCTCTGACACATCTAAGTGTTTGAGTAACCCCTTTACAATTTCAGCTTTACTTTTGTCCTTGGTTAAACCCAAATCTAACTTCTTTGCTAATTCTAAACATATGGCCTTTTTCTTTCCTTTTAAACTTTCTTGGCAAATTTGAGAATCATCTTCAAATCACGGAACCTCTTCTACAATTTTAAGAGCCATTTCTCTCACTTCTAATTTAATCAATCAAAAGTCACCAAAATTAAACGGCTTGTCTTACCTACATTTTATTTAAAGATCTAGGACACTGACCTACAAGTATTTAAATCTGCTGGGATTTTTCGTATCCCCAAATTTATTCAAATCTATATAAAGCAGTTCAAATCATGGATCCAAGCCCCCAAACTGTTACAACACGGGGTAAACTCTCCTGCTTAATTTAAAACCAGGAACAAAGAAATGATTTATCCCATACAATAATCTATAAATGTTTGAGTGGCCATGAACTATGTAAAAAAACTAACAGCTTTATTTCTTAAAATATAACAGAGAATAATTAAATAACCACTATTTACAATTTCTTTCGCAAACTTATCTTTTATCTTCCCTTCTATAATACTAGTCTACATGGCAGTTCTCCTCCCAACAGTTCAATGTTCCCCTGGTCTTATACCCCAGAGCATTGGTTTGTGTCATTGGTTTTTAAGATTGTCCAAATAATCAATTCAAACTTGAATGGAAAATGGTAGTTTTTCGTCGAGGTATAATTTAAACTGATTGGCCAAGTTCGAATTTGTTTTTGTCTCCAGTCAACAAACTACTCGAGTTGTTCAACAACACAGTGTAAATACATTGTTGCCTTATTGAGAACACTTGGTGCTATGTCACAATGCCACACATCCCCATCTTTTACCACCTTACCTGTTCTTTCTGAAACATCTAAACCCCAGAATCTGCAACAACTGTTCCTGTCCCTGCTCTATCCATGTCTCCGATAGTAGACACAGTTCAAACCACCTTCCTACCTGCCGGTACACCCCTGTGACCTTGAAACCTTATTCATCACCTCACTACTCTCAACCTCCTGTACACTGGAGCTACAATTCAGATTACCATCCCCCTGCTCAATTAGGTTAAACCCTCCCAAAGATAAATCCTATTAAAAATATAGGCAGGTGGGCAAAGGGTTGCCTTATTAGTAAGAGATGAAATTAAATCAATAGTAAGAAATGAAGTTGGGTCAAATGGTGTAGAATCTGTGTGGGTAGAATTGAGGAACCGCAAAGGTAAAAAGAAACCATAGTTGGAGTTATGTACTGGCCTCCAAATAGTAGTCAAGAGGTGGGGTACAACATGCAACACGAGATAGAAAAGATGTGAAGGAAAGGCAAGGTTACACTGATCATGGGGGATTTCAATATGCAGATGGACTGGGAAATCAGGTTGGTAGTAGATTGCAACTAAAAGGATTTGTGGAATGTCTACAAGATGACTTTTTGGAGCAGCTTGTGGTGGAGCCCACTGGGGAGCAGGCAATACTAGATTTATTGTTCTGCAATGAGGCAGACTTAATAAGGGAACTTAAGGTGAAGGAACCCTTAAGAGGCAGTTATCATAATATGATTCATATTTGATGAGGACTCATCTACTGAAGTAGTATGAGCTGAGGTTAGAGATAGGAAAAGAGAGGTCACACTTTTAGGAGTTTCTGAAAAGTTCCAGATATGTAGAGGAAAGGATTGCAAATATAAGTCTGGATAGGAGCGAAAGTAACAGGTTAGTTGTTATGGGGGACTTTCACTTTCCAAATACTGACCGGAAACTGGATAGTTCGAGTACTTTACTTCATAGAATCCTAACAGTGTGGAAACAGGCCCTTCAACCCAACACGTCCACACCAACTCTCCAAAGAGTAACCTACCCAGACGCATTCCCTGACCCTATTACTCTACATTTACCCTGAACTAGTGCACCTAACCTACACATCCCTGACTACTATGGGCCAGTTTTTGTCCAATGTGTGTAGGAGGGTTTCCTGACACAGTATGTAGATAGGCCAACAAGAGACAAAGCCACATTGGATGTGGTACTGGGTAATGAATCAGACCAAGTATCAGATTTGGAGGTAGATGAGCACTTTGGTGTTAGTGACCACAATTCGGTTACATTAACTTTAACAATGGAAAGGGATAGGTATATACCACAGAGCAAGAGTTATACTGGGGGAAAGGCAATTATGAGGTGATTTAGCAAGATTTAGGATGCATAGGATGGGGAAGGAAACTGCAGGGAATGGGCACAATTGAAATGTGGAGCTTGTTCAAGGAACAGCTACTGCATGTCCTTGATATGTATGTACCTGTCAGGCAGGGAGGAAGTGGTCAAGCAAGGGAACCGTGGTTTACTAAAGAAGTTGAATCTCTTGTCAAAAGGAAGAAGGAGGCTTATGTAAAGTAGAGGTGTGAAGGCTCAGCTAGCGTGCTCGAGAGATACAAGTTAGCCAGGAAGGAAGGAAAGAGAGAGCTAAGAAGAGCCAGGAGGGGACATAAAAAGTCTTTGACAGGTAATAAGATCAAGAAAAAACTCCAAACCTTTCTACAGGTATGTCAGGAATAAAAGAATGACAAGACTAAAATTAGGGGCTGTCAAAGACAGTAGTGGGAAGTTGTTTGTGGAGTCCGAAGAGATAGGAGAGGTGCTAAATAAATACTTTTCATCAGTATTCACACAGGAAAAGGACAATGTTGTCAAGGAGAAAACTGAGATACAGCCTATTAGGCTAGATGGGTTTGAGATTCATAAGGAGGAGGTGTTAGCAATTCTGGAAGGTGCAAAAATAGATGACTGCCCTGGGTCAGATGGGATTTACCCTAGGATTCTCTGGGAACCAAGGGAGGAGATTGTAGAGACTTTGGCTTTGATCTTTATGTCATCATTGTCTACAAAAATAGTGCCAGAAGACTGTTGTCCCCTTGTTCAAGAAGGGGAGTAGAGACAACCCTGGTAATTATAGAGCAGTGAGCCCTACTTTGGTTGTGGGTAAAGTGTTGGAAAGCATTATAAGAGATAGGATTTATAGGATTTATAATCATCTAGTATGTCCAATCATCTAGTATCTTACTAGGGATAGTCCAAACAGTTTTGTGAAGGGTAGGTCATGCCTCACAAACTTATTGAGTTCTTTGAGAAGGTGACCAAGCAGGCAGATGAGGGTGAAGTGATTGACGTGATGTATATGGATTTCAGTAAAGATTTTGATCAGGTTCCCCATGGTAGACTATTGCAGAAAATACAGAGGAATGGGATTGAGGGTCATTTAGTGGTTTGGATAAGAAATTGGCTAGCTGTAAGAAGACAGAGGCTGGTGGTTAATGGAAAATGTTCATCCTCGAGTTCAGTTACTAGTGGTGTACCGCAAGGATCTGTTTTTGGGGGCTCTGCTGTTTGTCATTTTTATAAATGACCTGGATGAGGGTGTAGAAGCATGGGTTAGCAAATTTGCAAATGACACTAAAGTCAGTGGAGTTGTGGATAGTGCTGAAGGATGTTGCAGGTTACAGAAAGACATAGTTAAGCTGTAGAGCTGAGCTGAGGGATGGCAAATGGAGTGTGAGGTGATTCACTTTGGAAGGAGTAACAGGAATACAGAATACTGGTCTAATGGAAAGATTATTGGTAGCGTGAATGAGCAGAGAGATCTCAGTGTCCATGTGCATAGATCCCTAAAAGTTGCCACCCATTTGATAGTGCTGTTAAGAAGGAATACGGTTAGGTTTTATTGGTAGAGGGATTGGGTTTCAGAGTCATGAGATCATGTCGCAGCTGTACAAAACTCTGGTGAAGCCGCACTAGGAGTATTGTGTACAGGCCTGGTCACTGCATTATAGGAAGGATATGGAAGCATTGGAAAGGGTGCAAAAGGTGACTTAATAGAGACATACAAGATGATCAGAGGATTAGACAGGGTGGACAGTGAGAGCCTTTTTCCTCAGATGGGGATGGCTAGCATGAGGGGACATAGCTTTAAATTGAAAGGTGATAGATATAGGATAGATGTCAGAGGTAGGTTCTTTACTCAGAGAGTAGTAGGGGTGTGGAATTCCCTGCCTGCAACAATAGTTGACTCACCAACTTGAAAGGTATTTAAAGATCATTAAATAAACATATGGATGATAATAGAAGAGTGTAGATTAGATGGGCTTCAGATTGGTTTCACAGGTCGGCACAATATCGAGGGCCGAATGGCCTGCACTGCACTGTAATGTTCTATGTCTATATCCCTGAATATTCAGCTCCCAATCCTGATCCCCTTGCTAGCCACATGTCCGTTTTCTAATTTCCTCTCCAGCTGAACCCAACACCCCTGCCATTTTTAATTTAGCTCTTGACTGTTCATACTCCCTTAGCAACACCTCCTCCTTACCTGTGCTATTTGTACCTATGTGGACCATGACCATCGGATCTTTACCCTCCCACCCCAAGTTCCTTTGTAGCCCAGATGAGATACTCGAACCCAAGCATCAGGCAGGCAACACAACCTTTGGGACTCTTGAACCTGGTCACAGAGAACATACCTCTAACTATACTATCCCCAACTATAACAATATTTCTCTTCTCTCCCCCCACTTAAATGGCTCCCTGCACTATGGTACTGCGGTCAGTTGGCTTATCATTCCTGCAGTCTCCATTCCCGTCCACAGGGGGAGCAAAACTCTTGAACGTATTGGACAAGGACAGGGGCTGAGGCTTCTGCAACTCTACCTGCCTCACTCACATGCCACACCTACTTGTGCCTGACCACTAACTGAATTTGAGTTAGTAGTCTAAGGGTTATGACTGTCTCCTGAAACACACTGTCCGTAACTCTGCCCGCCCTAATGTGTCGCAATGTTTGAAGCTCAGATTCCAGCTCATCGACTCTGAGGCAGAGTTCTTCCAGCAACCAACATTTACTACAGACATGGTTACTGGGAACCACAATGGGGTCCACTAGCTCCCACATCACGCAGGGTAAACACACCACCTGACCCTCCATCCTCATTTTAATTAATTAGTTTTGAATTTTTTTATTTTAACTGTTTTTATATCTCTGCTTATTTTATCAATTATTTTCTAAATCACCTGGACCAGATCAGCTTTGGCCTAGAACTCTGTGGGAAGCTAGGTAAGCAATTGGTGGGCCTCTTGCTGAGGTATTTTTATCATCAATAGCCACAGCTGAGGTGCTAGCAGACTGGAGGTTGGCTAATGTGGTGCCACTACTTAAGAAAATTGGGAAAGAAAAGCCAGGAAATTATTGGCCGGTGACCCTGACATCAATGGTGGGCAAGTTGTTGGAGGAGATCTTGAGGGACAGGATTTACATGTATTTGGAAAGGCAAGGACTGATTAGAGATAGTCAACATGGCTTTATGCTGGGAAATCATGTCTCATCAACTTGATTGAGCTTTTTGAAGACGTAAAGAAGAAGGTGGGTGGCATGGTGGCACAGTGGTTAGCACTGCTACCTCACAGCGCCAGAGACCCGGATTCAATTCCCACCTCAAGCGACTGTCTGTGTGGAGTTTGCACATTCTCCCTGTGCCTGTGTGGGTTTGCTCTGGTTTCCTCCTACAGTCCAAAACTGTGCAGGTTAGGTGAACTGGCCATGCTAAATTGCCCGTAGTGTTAGGTGAAGGGGTAAATCTAGGGGAATGGGTCTGGGTGGGTTGCGGGTCGGTGTGGACTTGTTGGGCCAAAGGGCCTGTTTCCACACTGTAAGTAATCTAAGAGGACTGATGAAGGCAGAGTAGTGGATATGATCTATTTGGAATTCAGTAGGACATTTGACAAGGGTTCTTATGGTATAATGGTTAGCATGTTGGGTCACAGAGAATACAAGAACTAGCCATTTGGATACAGAACTGGATTGAAGATAGAAGAATGGTGGTGGAGGATTGCTTTTCAGATTGGAGGCCTTTGACCAGCAGTGTGCCACAAGGATTGGTGCTAGGTGCACTGCTTTTCGTCATTTATACAAATGATTTGGATGTTAACATAAGAGGTATGGTTAGTATGTTTGCAGATGTCAATAAAATTGGACGTGTGGAGGACAGCAAAGATGGTTGCCTCAGAGTACAATGGGACTTTGATCAGACAGGCCAATGGGCTGGGGAGTAGCAGATGGAATTTAGTTTAAGGGACACAAGGGGCAATATTTTCATACAAAGGGTGATGCGTGTATGGAAGGAGCTGCCAGATGAAATAGAGGAGGCTGGTACAATTGCAACATTTAAAAGATATTTTGATGGGTGCATGAATAGGAAAGGTTTACACGGATATGGGCCAAGAGCTAGCAAACGGGACTAGATTAGTTTAGGATATGTGGTTGGCATGGATGAGATGAACTGAAGGGTTTCTGTGCAGTACTTCTCTATGAGCCCCATTTGGATAAATGTGAGGTGATGGACGTATACACTTAATGGTAAGATCCTGGGGACTGTTACTAAATAAAGAGACCTTGGAGTTGCAGGTAGACAGGAGAGTGAAAAAGGCATTTATTGGTCGAAGCATTGAATATAGGAGTTGGGAGGTCATGTTGCGGCTATACAGGACATTGGTTAGGTCACTTTTGGAATATTGTGGTCTCTCTACTCTAGGAAGGATGTTGTGAAACTTGAAAGGGTGCAGAAAAGATTTACAAGGATGATGCCAGAGTTGGAGGGTTTGAGCTATTGGCAGAGGCTCAATAGGCTGAGGCTATTTTCCCTGGAGTGTCAGAGGCTGAAGAGTGACCTTATACAGGTTTATATAATCATGAGGGGCATAGTTAAGGTGAATAGCCAAGATCTTTTTCCTGAGGTGTGGGAGTTTAAGATGAGGGGGGGAAACATTTACAAGAAACCTAAGGGGCAACTTTTTCACACAGAGGGTGGTACGTGTATGGAGTGAGCTGCCAGAGGAAGTGGTGGAGGCTGGTACAATTGCAACATTTAAAAGACATCTGGATGGTATATGAATAGGAAGGATTTATGGGCCAAATGGGACTAGATTAATTTAGGCTATCTGGTTGGCATGGACGAGTTGGACTGAAGGGTGTGTTTCCATGCTGTACAGCTCTGCAACTCTAAATACTCACAAAGGAGTGTATCAATACACTTGCTCGCCTTATGAGGTGTCTTCAGCTTGCACCATCTTTTAAATGTCGATGGAGAACATCCTCCAAGGGGTTTTAGAATGGCAGTCTATCTGAATGATGCTCAGGAGCTAATGCAAAGGAACATTTGGAGAGGCTAGAAGAGGTTTTGTAATGTTTTTCTGTGGCTAATGTCTGGCCAAAAAGGGAAATGAGTTGGTGTACCTTGGGGACAGGATTGACAAGGATGGAATGCATACCGTTGAAGAGAAAGTAAAGGCCATAAAAAGGACTGTGACTTTAAGGAATATAATAGAGCTGAAGATTTTTCTAGGTCACATAAGTTACTGTGGGAAATTCATACCCAACCTGGTGACCTCGCTGGAACCCTCTACGTCCCACTGAAAAAAAGCAGAAATGGTTATTGCAAATGCCTCAAGAAAAAGCCCTTACAAGTGTCAAACAACAACTATTATTAACAAACATATCAGTCCATTACAATATCCTGAGACCACTCATTGTAACCTGCAATGCCTCCCCCTAAGGGATAGAGGCAGTATTACCATATTGTTGGGACGAAAGGGCAGAATGTCCAATCATGGTAGAGGCAGAAAGATTGTGTCCAGATCGAGAAAGCAGTTTCAGCAATGGTAATCATGGTGAAAAACCAGCATGCCTACATTCAGCATTGCACAGTAGTAACTCATTACAAACCTCTAATGGGCCTCTTCATGGAAGACAAGATGATTCCTCCCATTATATCATCTCAGATCCAGTGCTGGGCACTGCTGTTAGGTGTTTATGAAAATATCTTGAAACACATAGAGTCATACAGCCAAAGTGGATGCCTTGAGCTGCCACTTCCCAGCAGGCTACCTTTAGCTCCGATGATGGATTAAATTATCATGAAGTTCATGTACACTTCTCCCAGGATCTGCCAAGCAAATCCAGGCTTAGACCCTAAAGGACCCTATTTGCAAAGCTATGTCATATCATCCTAAATGGTAGATCACAAGGATGTCCGAGGGAAGAGTTGAAACCCGAAATCTCAAAATATCAGGAGTGGAGCAGAGAAGATGACATTATCTTGTGGAGAGCCTGGGTGGTTTTCCCACATCCAAGCCAGTGACCAAAACGTCAATAATTGCACAATGACCATCCAGGAATTTCTAAAATGAAAATGGTCTTGAGGAGCCATGAAAATCTGGTCAACCAGTGCAAACTTTGCCAGGGTAACCAGAAAACCACAGCAGCTGCCTCATTGCTCACATGAGAATGACCAGGAAGACCCTGAATGTGATTGCGTGCTAATTTTCCAGGCCATTTATAGGCTCTTAATTCTTATTGATGCCACATTCAAAATGGACCGACATGTACTAAAATGGCCTCTGTTACAACTTACAACACTATTTGAAAAGCTCTGACAATCCTTTCATACCTGAGGTCTTTGTAACAGACAGTGGCACCCCGTTTACCAGTGGCAAGTTTCAGACATTTATGCAAACTAACAGAATAAGGCACATCTGCCCACCACCCTACCATCCATCCTCAAATTGTCTGGCTAGGTGAGTATTCAAAAGTACCCTGAGAAAGTTCTTTGAAGATTCTTTGGAAACAAAGCTTGCATGTCTCCTCTCCAACTATAGGTCAATGCCACATATGATGATGGGAGTAACTTGGTCAGCAAGAATGAGAACAAGGAGCCCAGAAAACGGTCCCTGATAGAGAATTGCTAGACAGATATATTAAACTGGGAGACATGGTTGACATAAAGTTCTTTGGTGACAGCTCTTCATGGATTTTGCGAGTTATCCTTAAAAAAGGAGATCAGTATCATACAGGGGTAAAACTGGGGAAGAGACTGCAAAAAAATGAATCAATCTCATCAGTCAGCTGGAACTCTCCATAGAAGTGTTTGTTTCGATGGACATGCCACCATCAGCATCATCTGCACCAACCTATGGGTAGGAAATTTCACTCACTATATGCTCAAGAGCCAGTCCGGAAGATGATAAAAGGACTCAGGCTGGGAGATGGAGACAGAGGAAGCAAAAACTCATTGGGAGGTTGCCATCGAGGATGAGACATCTGCTGCGGAAGACACAGCAAAAACATTCACCTCCTTATTGTATGCCTCTCAACCACACCCAAACAGTTTGTTAGTGCTGCAAAGGAGGATTTGAACTAGATTGGCAGGGGTGTGGGATCCTCAACATCATGGAGGCAATTGCGAGACTTTAAGGGGATACAGTAGTCAGAAACAGTAAGTTGAAGAGACAGGTTAAACTGGAGTACAAGAAGAAGTGAGGAATGCTCATTGGATTAGATTGCATCTATTTACATGAAATAGAGCTGACATGATTAGTAAATTTGCAGATGACACTAAAATTGGCAGTACTATGGACAATGAGGAAGGTTATCAGAAATTGCAGCAGGACCTTGACCAGCTGGCGAAGTGCGCTGAAAAATGACAAATGGAGTTTAATAAAGATAAATGTGAGGACTTGCGTTTTGGAAAGTCAAATTGAGGCAGGCATTTCATGGTGAATAGTAGGGACTTAAGGAGTGCAGTGGATCAGAGGAACCTTGGGGTTCAAGTACGCAGTTCTCTGAAAGTGGAGTCAAAGGTAGACAGGGCAGTGAAGAAATGTTTTGGCACACTGGCCTTTGTCAGTCAGGGCATTGCATATAGAAGTTATGTTGCAGTCATACAGGACATTGGTGAGGCCGCACTTGGAGTACAGTGTTCAGTTTTGGTCACCTTGCTATAGGAAAGATATTATTAAACTGGAAAGAGTGCAAAAGAAATTTACACGGATGTTCCCAGGACTCAGTGGTCTGTGTTATAGGGAAAGGCTAGACAAGCTACGACTCTTTTGCTGAGAGTGTAGGAGAGTGAGCAAGAATCTTGTACAAGTGTATAAGATCGTGAAGGCATGGATCGGTTGAATGCACTCAGTCTTCTTCCAGGGTTGAGGAATCGAGGACTAGAGGGCATCCGTTTAAGGTCAGAGGGGAAAGAATAAAAGGGCACCTGAGGGGCACATTTTTTACAGAGGGTGGTACGCATATGGAATGATCTGCCAGTGGAAGTGGTTGAGGTGGGTACATTAACAACACTTAAAATGCATTTAGTCGAATAAATGGATGGGAAAAGTTTAGAAGGATATGGGTCAAGTACAGGGAAATGGGGTTAGAATGGATGGACATTTTGATCGGTGTGGACCAGTTTAGGCTAAAGAGCCTGTCTCCGTGCCGTAGGACTCTATGCCTCCTTCTATGATAGTCATGATTTGCAGATGCTGGTGTTGGACTGGGGTGTAAAATCACACAACACCAGGTTATAGTCCAACAGGTTTATTTGGAGGCACCAGCTTTAGAAGCATAGAGTCATAGAGACGTACAACATAGATACAGACCCTTCGGTCCAACCTGTCCATGTCGATCAGATATCCCAACACAATCTAGTCCCATCTGCCAGCACCCGGCCCATATCCCTCCAAACCCTTCCAATTCATAAACCCATCCAGATGCCTCTTAAATGTTGCAATTGTACCGGTCTCCACCACATCCTCTGGCAGCTCATTCCATACACCCTCTGCGTGAAAAAGTTGCCCCTTAGGTCTCTTTTATATCTTTCCCCTCTCACCCTGAACCTATGCCCTCTAGTTCTAGACTCCCCAACCCCAGGGAAAAGACTTTGCCTATTTACCCTATCCATGCCCCTCATAATTTTGTAAACCTCTATAAGGTCACCCTTCAGCCTCCGATGCTCCAGGGAAAACAGCCTCAGCCTGTTCAACCTCTCCCTATAGCTCAAATCCTCCAACCCTGGCAACATGCTTGTAAATCTTTTCTGAACCCTTTCAAGTTTCACAACATTATTCCGATAGGAAGGAGACCAGAATTGCATGCAATATTCCAACAGTGGCCTAACCAATGTCCTGTACAGCTGCAACATGACCTCCCAACCCCTGTACTCAATACTCTGACCAATGCGACTCCACTTTCAAGGAGCTATGAACCTGCACTCCAAGGTCTCTTTGTTCAGCAACACTCCCTAGGACCTTACCATTAAGTGTATAAGTCCTGCTAAGATTTGCTTTCCCAAAATGCAGCACTTCGCATTTATCTGAATTAAACTCCATCTGCCACTTCTCAGCCCACTGGCCCATCTGGTCCAGATCCTGTTGTAATCTGAGATAACCCTCCTTGCTGTCCACTACACTTCCAATTTTGGTGTCATCTGCAAACTTGGTAACTATACCTCCTATGTTCATATCCAAATCATTTACAATAAATGACAAAAAGTATAGGACCCAGCACCGATCTATGTGGTATTCCACATGGCCTCTAGTCTGAAAAACAACCCTCCGCTACCCCCTTCTGTCTTCTACCTTTGAGCCAGTTCTGTATCCAAATAGCTAGTTCTCCCTGCATTCCATGAGATCTAACCTTGCTAACTAGTCTCCCATGAAGAACCTCATCAAACGTCTTACTGAAGTCCATATAGATCACGTATATCACATATATAGATCTGCCCTCATCAATCCGCTGTGCTTCTTTTTCAAAAAACTCAAGTTTGTGAGACATGATTTCCCATGCACAAAGCCATGTTGACTATCCTTAATCAGTCCTTGCCTTTCCAAATATATGTACATCCTGTCCCTCAGGATTCCCTCCAACAACTTGCCCACCACCGACGTCAGGCTCACTGATCTATACTGCCCTGGCTTGTTCTTACCACCCTTCTTAAAGAGTGGCACCACATTAGCCAACCTCCAGTCTTCTGGCACCTCACCTGTGACTATTGATGATACAAATATCTCAGCAAAGGGCCCAGCAATCACGTTCCTAGCTTTCAACAGAGTTCTCAGGTACCCCTGATCAGGTCCTGGGGATTTATCCACTTTTATGTGTTTCAAGACATCCAGCATTTCCTCCTCTGTAATATGGACATTTTTCAAAACATCACCATCTATTTCCCTACAGTCTATATTTTCCATGTCCTTTTCCACAGTAAACACTGATGTAAAATACTCGTTTAGTATCTCCCCCATCTCCAGCAGTTCTACACAAAGGCTGCCTTGCTGATCTTTGAGAGGCCCTATTCGCTCCCTAGTTACCCTTTTGTCCTTAATGTATTTGTAAAAACCCTTTGGATTCTCCTTAACCCTATTTGCCAAAGCTATCTCATGTCCCCTTTTTGCCCTCCTGATTTCCCTCTTAAGGATACTCCCTAGTTCCTTTATACTCTAATGATTAGTTCGATCTATCCTATCTTGACCTGACATATGCTTCCTTCTTTTTCTTAACCACATCCTCAATTTCTCTAGTCATCCAGCATTCCCTACACTTACCAGCCTCTCCTTTCACCCTAACAGGAATATGCTGTCTCTGGACTCTGGTTATCTCATGTCTGAAGGCTTCCCATTTTCCAGCAGTCCCTTTACCTGCGAAGATCTTTCCCCAGTCAGCTTTTGAAAGTTCTTGCCTAATATCATCAAAATTAGCCTTCCTCTAATTTCGAACTTCAACTGTCTATCCTTTACCATCACTCCTTTAAAACTAATGGAATTATGGTCGCTGGCCCCAAAGTGCTCCCCCACTGACATCTCAGTCACCTGCTCTGCCTTATTTCTCAAGAATAGGTCAAGTTTTGCACCTTCTCTATTGGGTACATTCCCATACTGAATCAGAAAATTGTCTTGTACACACCCCCACCTTACTAGTTTAAATTCTCCCAAGCAGTTCTAGCACATTTCCCTGCCAGTATATTAGTCCCCTTCCAATTTAGGTGCAATCCGGCCTTCTTGTACAGGTCACTTCTACCCCAAAAGAGATTCCAATGATCCAAAAATGTGAATCCTTCTCCCATACACCAGCTCCTCAGCCATGCATTCATCTGCTCTATCCTCCTATTCCTGCCCTCACTAGCTCGTAGCACTGGGAGTAATCCAGATATTACTACCCTTGAGGACCTCCTTTTAGTGGGCAGCATGGTGGCACAGTGGTTAGCACTGCTGCCTCACAGTGCCAAAGACCTAGGTTCAATTCCCACCTCAGGCGACTGACTGTGTGGAGTTTGCACATTCTCCCTGTGTCTGTGTGGGTTTCCACCAGGTGCTCTGGTTTCCTCCCATAGTCCAAAAATGTGCAGGTTAGTTGAATTGCCCGTAGTGTTAGATGTAGGGGGGTGGGTGTGGACTTGTTGGGCTGAAGGGCCTGCTTCCACACTGTAAGTAATCTAATCTAAATTTCTGCCTAACTCTCTAGAATCTCAACCTTTTCTCTTCCTATATCGTTGGTTCCAATGTGGACAATGACCTCTTGCTGGCCCCTCTCCCCCTTGAGAACATTCTGCACCCTCTCTAAGACATCCTTGATCTAGGGAAATAACACACCATTCTGCTTTTTCTTTGCTGGCCACAGGAACATCTGTCTTTACATCGGACTACAGAATTCCCTAACACAATTGATCTCTGGAAGCCGACGTACCCCTCGTTGCATTAGAGCCAGTCTCAATACCAGAATCTTGGCTTTTCATGCTATGTTCCCCTGAGAATCCATCACCCCCTACATTTTCCAAAACAGCATACCTGTTTGAAATGGGTATATCCACAAAAGACTACTGCCCTTGGTGCCTACCTTTCTTACCCTTCCTGGAGTTAACCCATCTATGTGACTGTGTCTGAGAATTTCCCCCCTTCCTATAATTGCCATCCATCACATACTAGGTAAAAACAATGACTGCAGATGCTGGAAACCAGATTCTGGATTAGTGGTGCTGGAAGAGTACAGCAGTTCAGGCAGCATCCAAGGAGCTTCGAAATCGACGTTTCGGGCAAAAGCCGAAATATCCTGATGAAGGGCTTTTGCCCGAAACGTTGATTTTACTGCTCCTCGATGCTGCCTGAACTGCTACGCTCTTCCAGCACCACTAATCCAGAATCCATCACATACTGTTGCTGTTGCAAATTCCTCATCGCTTCTATCTATCTCTGCAACCGATCCACTCGATCTGATATCCTGATGAAGGAGCAGCACTCTGAAAGCTAGTGCTTTCAAATAAACCTGTTGGACTATAACCTGGCGTCGTGTGATTCTTAACGTTGTACATCCTTCTATGACACGCCCCAAGCCAAGTGCAAACATGCCACCTGCTTGGAGTGAAGACACCCCACCAATAAGAATCAATCACATGCCCCATCCCCACCTACTGCTCACAGTCAAGATAGGCCAGTCCCTTTCACCAGCACCACTCCAATCTAGACTGTGGTTTCCAGCATCTGCAGCCCTTGTTTTTACCCAGTTCCCTCGCTCAGCTCAGAGTCAAGATCCATTCTGGCCCAGCGAACAGTCTACACTCACCTAGGGGCGGCACGGCAGCACAGTGGTTAGCACTGCTGCCTCACAGTGCCAGAGACCTGGGTTCAATTCCCGCCTCAGGCGACTGTCTGTATGGAGTTTGCACATTTGCACATGCACGTGTCTGCATGGGTGTGCTCCGGTTTCCTCCCACAGTCCAAAGATGTGCAGGTTAGGTGAATTGGCCATGCTAAATTGCCCGTAGTGTTAGGTATGGGTGGGTTGAGCTTCGGCGGGTCAGAGTGGACTTGTTGGGCCGAAGAGCCTGTTTCCACACTGTAAGTAATCTAATCCAAAACTAACAGTCTACACTCACCCAATCACAATGAAGACCCACGGGAGGGAGAAATGGGGCGGAGCTATCGCCAGGTTGTGATTGACAGTCACTTCTGACCAATCAGGCGCGGCTCCGGGCTGCAGTCCCCGCCCAGGAGGCGGCTCGAGCTTTCACCGCTTTGAAAACAGCAACGGGCGGCTCGCGCGGAGCAGTTTTTGGAAATTTCAGGCGGTTTTATTTTGTCTGAAGGACAATGTCGCTTCGCTTGAACTGTGAAGTTTGTATCCCTATGATCGGCCTGGGCACTTGGCAGGTGAGGGAGGGGACGTTAGGGTCTTTACCAAAGTTGTATGACGGGGTTGGGGATGTTGTCAAATGCCAAATCTTACCGAGGACGTTTGTAATTACTCTCTAAATACAGAATAGTGTATGATGTGATTTTGTTTGAAGTTTCCAGAAGTAAATGGATTCACATTCGCCAAGATTTCGAGATGATTGAATTGAATTAGCAATATTGTTTAATGTGCTACAATCTGACAGTGTAGAGACAGGCCCTTTGGCCTTAACTGGTCCATGCTGACCAAAATGTCCATCCACGTTAACCCCATTTCCCTGCACCTGGTCCATATCCTTCTAAATATTTCCTATCCGTGTTTTTGTCCAAATGCCTTTTAAATGTTGTTAACTAACCCACCTCAACCTATTCTGCAGGCAGCTCATTCCATATGTGTGCCACCCTCTATGTAAAAAAGTTGCCCCTCAGGTGCCCTTTTAATCTTTCCCCTTGAATTATTTATTCTGACCCCTCTTATATTAAACTGATGTCCTCGATTCCCCAAACCTGGGAAAAAGACTGAATACGTTCCTCCTATCCACACCCCTCATGACCTGATGCACTTTTATAAGGCTCTCCCCCCGAAGAGTAACCCACCTAGAACCATTTCCCTCTAACGAATACACCTAACACTATGGGCAATTTAGCATAACCAATTCACCTGGCTGGCACATCTTTGGACTGTGGGAGGAAACCCACGCAGACACAGGGAAAATGTGCAAACTCCGCTTAGACAGTCACCCGATGCTGGAATCACTGTGCCGCCCCATCCCTATGCTGTAGGGAAAAGAGTTGTAGCCTGTACAACCTCTCCCTATAACCCCAACTGTTGAGTCCTGGCTACATCCTTGTAAATTTCTTCTGCACTCTTTCCAGTTTAATTACATCCTTCCAATAGCAAGGTGACCAAAACTGAACACAATACTCCAAGTGTGGCCTCACCAGCATCTGTACAAATGCAACATAATTTCTATATGGTAAAAACAAGGACTGCAGATGCTGGAAACCAGAGTCTAGATTAGAGTGGTGCTGGAAAACCACAGCAGGTCAGGCAGCATCCGAGGAGCAGGAAAATTGACGTTTCGGGAATCGGGGCAGGGTGCCTGCAGAGTGGAGAGATAAATGAGAGGGGGTGGGGATAGGGAGAAAGCAGCATAGAGTACAATAGGTGAATGGGGGTGGGGATGGAGGTGATAGGTCAGAGAGGAGGGTGAGGGAAGGTAGCAAAGAGTACAATAGGTGAATGGGGGTAGGGATGAAGGTGATAGGTCAGAGAGGAAGGTGGAGTGGATAGGTGGAAAGGAAGATAGGCAGATAGGACAGGTCATGAGGGCGGTGCTGACCTGGAAGGTTGGAGGTGGGGAAGGAGAAATGAGGAAACTGGTGAAATCCACATTGATGCCATGGGGTTGGAGTGTTCCGAGGCGGAAGATGAGGCGTTCTTCTTCCAGGCGTCGGGTGGTGAGGGAGCAGCAGTGGAGGAGGCCCAGGACCTGCATGTCCTCGCAGAGTGGGAGGGGGAGTTGAAATGTTGGGCCACAGGGTGATGGGTTGGTTGGTGCAGGTGTCCCGGAGATGTTCCCAAAAGCGCTCAGCTAGGAGGCATCCAGTGTCCCCAATGTAGAGGGTATCGCATCGGGAGCAACGGATACAATAAATCATAATGGTGGATGTGCAGGTAAAACTTTGGATGTGGAAGACTCCTTTGGGGCCTTGGATGGAGGTGAGGGAGGAGATGTGGGTGCAGGTTTTGCAATTCCTGTGGTGGCAGGGGAGGGTGCCAGGGAGGGCGAGTGGGTTGTTGGGGGGCGTGGACCTGACCAGGTGATCACGGAGGGAACGGTTTGCGGAAAGCGGAAATGGGTGGGGAGGGAAATAAATCCCTGGTGGTGGGGTCCGTTTGGAGGTGGCGGAAATGTCGTCGCATGATGTGGTTTATGCAAAGGTTGGTGGGGTGGAAGGTGAGGACCAGGGCGGTTCTGTCTTTGTTACGGTTGGAGGGAGTGGGGTTTGAGGGCGGTGGTGCGGGATGTGGATGAGATGCGTTGGAGTGCATCTTTAACCATGTGGGAAGGGAAATTGCTGTCTCTAAAGAAGGAGGACATCTGGTGTGTTATGTGGTGGAACTGGTCCTCCTGGGAGCAGATACGGCAGAGGCGGAGGAATTGGGAATACGGGATGGCATTTTTGCAGGAGGTAGGGTGGGAAGAGGTGTAATCCAGGTAGCTGTGGGAGTTTGTGGGTTTGTAGAACATGTCAGTGTCAAGTTGGTCGTCATTAATGGAGATGGAGAGGTCCAGAAAGGGGAGGGAGGTATCAGAGATGGTCCAGGTGAACTTAAGGTCGGGGTGGAATGTGTAGGTGAAGTTGATGAATTGCTCAACCTCCTCGTGGGAGCACGAGGTGGTGCCAATGCAGTCATCAATGTAGCGGAGGAAGAGGTAGGGAGTGGTGCCGGTGTTACTACAGACGATGGACAGTTCTGCATAGCCGACAAAGAGACAGGCATACCTGGGGCCCTTACGACTGCCTATGGCTACCCCTTTGGTCTAGAGGAAGTGGGAGGAATAGAAGGAGAAGTTGTTAAGGGTGAGGACCAGCTCAGCCAAACGAATGAGAGTGTCGGTGGAAGGGTACTGTTGGAGACATCGGGAGAGGAAGAAACAGAGGGCTTGGAGGCTCTGGTCATGGCGGATGGAGGTGTAGAGGGATTCGATATCCATGGTGAAGATGAGGCATTGGGGGCCAGGGAAACGGAAGTTTTGGAGGAGGTGGAGGGCGTGGGTGGTGTCTCGAACATATGTGGGGAGTTCCTGGACTAGGGGGGATCGGACAGTGTCAAGGTAGGTGGAGATGAGTTCAGTGGGACAGGAGCATGCTGAGACAATGGGTCGGTCGGGATGGTCAGGCTTGTGGATCTTGGGAAGGAGGTAGAATTGGGCGGTGCGGGGTTCCCGGACTATGAGGTTGGAAGCTGTGGGTGGGAGATCTCCTGAGGTAATGAGGTTCTGTATGGTCTGGGTGATGACGGTTTGGTGATGTGGTGGGGGTGGGGTCATGGTCGAGGGGGCGGTAGGAGGAGGTGTCGTTGAGTTGGCGTCTGGCTTCTGCGGTGTAGAGGTCAGTGTGCCAAACTACCACTGCACCCCATTTATCTGCTGGTTTAATGGTGAGGTTGGGATTGGAGCAGAGGGAGTGAAGGGCTGCATGTTGTGAGGGTGAGAGGTTGGAGTGGGGGAGGGGTGTAGACAGGTTGAGGTAGTTAATGTCTCGGTGGCAATTGGAAATGAAGAGATCGAGGGCAGGTAATAGGCCAGCACGGGGTGCCCAGGTAGATGGAGTGTGTTGGAGGCAGGCAAAGGGGTCCTTGGAATGTGGACGGGAGTCCTGATTGTAAAAGTAAGCGCGGAGGCGGTGGAAGAAGTGTTCAAAGTCACAGCGTGTATTAAATTCATTGATGTGTGGATGGAGGGGGATAAAGGTGAGGCCTCTGCTGAGGACTGATCATTCATCCTCAGTGAGGGGTAAGTCTGGGGGGGTTGGTGAAAACTCGGCAGGGCTGGGAGCTAGGACCTAGGATCTAGGACCTGATGAAGATGTGGAGCTGGGAGTTGAGGGCGGAGCCTGTAACTGGAGTGGGTGTGGTGGTCGGGGGAATGGGGGTGGAGTCATGAGCAGGGGTGATGTTCTTTTCAGGGTTCTGGGGGCGGGGATGGTGACAGTGGGATCTGTGGGGAGTGTGTCAGCAGAATGCACGTGAGTCGTATTGGTGGGGTTGGAAGTGGTGATGACTACGGCAGTGGGGGGCGTGGAAGTCACTGAGCGTGTGACTTCAGCGATGATGTGGAGGCAGAAGTGATGTCACGTGTGGTGCATGAGGAATTGTGAGGGACGGAAGTGGCTGTGGAAGTGGCCATGATGGGGGCGGAAGTGACGTCATCAATCACCGTGGGGATGGTAGCTGCAGCAGCCGCATGACTAATGGCGTCTGAGCAGTTCCACAGGCCGGGGGAATATAATTTCTATATGCAGTGCTCTGACTGGTTTTGGCACACTGGCCTGCATCATTCTCAACTGTCTGCCTGTGATTCCACCTTCAGTGAACCATGCATCTGAACTCCAAGGTCCCTTTGTTCCACTGCACTCATTAGGCCCTACAATCCACTATGAAACCCCTGCTTTGATTTGACTTTCCAAAATGCAAGACCTCACATTTATCTATGTTAAACTCCATTCCCCATTTCTCAGCCCACTACCCCCACTGTTCAAGGTCATACTGATATAGTACAGATGGCGACCCAGCAAGTCTGAGTCTACAGTGCTCCTCCCAAGACTTGGGCAAAGTGGGCCACCCACCCCAGCACACTCACCAAATCATTTAAAATAGTTTTTTAATTTAATTAGTTGCTTAGTATTAAATTTAAACAATCTAATCTTTAGTAAAAATGACTAAAGGGAAGGGAGCCCGCAGCTCTCAGCAAGCAGGAACCCCTTCCCCCACCCTCTCCAGCTGCAGCAGAGGCGTCCACAGCCGCCCCGGGGGACTTACCTACGAGGCAAGCCTCGTGGAAATCATCTCTAAACTGGATGTGAAGATTGACGTTTTTATTGAAGAATCCAGAAGTCGATGGGACTCACTCTCAGCCGCGCTGCAAAAGCACGACCAAGACATCAAGGAAATCGAGCGCCGAGTCGGAGGGGTGGAGCTAAAGGCTGTGACCTCCGAAACTACAGCGCAAACGGCCGTGGATCAGGTCCGGACTCTCGAACAGCGAGTCTGGACCTTAGAGAATCATATTGATGACCTCGATAATCGAGGTCGTCGAAAAAATATTCGTTTGCTGGGCCTTCCTGAACGGGAAGAGGAAGGCCAGCTTACAGCGTTTCTCGAGCAGTGGCTGCCACAGCTTTTAAATCTGGAAGCTGGATCAGGCCAGGTAAGGGTAGAATGGGCCAACTAGGCCGCAATACGCGGGCCCGGCTTAAACCAGCGTCCCCACGTGGTCCTGTTCCGGCTGCAGAGCTATAGGGAGAGGCAGATACTCCTAGAAGCCTTAGAAATCTTGGAAAAGATTCCCAAGCCATGATCTACAAAGGATCCAAGATCATGTTATTCCAGGACTTTTCCCCAGCTCTGGTCCGAAAGAGGAAGGCATTCGATGAGGCGAAGAAGTGTTTAAGGGACTTAAATATTCAGTACTCCTTACGCTACCCAGCGACGCTACGCTTTAACCATGAAGGATCCGTGTATAACTTTGGATCGCCAGAAAAGGCTCAGGAATTTTTGGACTCTCTTAGATAAACTGTAAGAGATAATGGATTTGCCTTTCCCCCACTCCGGTTTATATTCCCCCCCCCCCCTTTTTCTTTTTTCTTACCTTACTGTTTAATATTATCTTGGGGGTGGGGAGAGGGATATATATATATAAAGCCGGGGGGGGTTTAGTTAATGTTGGTGGGGGGAGGTGGTTACATTATTCTATTTTACCTCTGTCTCTAGGAGCGGGGTTGTTTTCCCTTGTTATTTTGTATTATTATATTTAATTATTATTTGTTGAGGTTGTAATTTTATAGTTATATATGTTTATACATGGTATTAACATTACCAAATATATCCTTGGGGCATTGGTTGGGCGAGGATACGATGGACCTTTGGAAAGGAAGTGACACTCCCTGGGAACAAGGGGGAAAATCTCCATTTCAATATGTTTTTTTTATTATTTAGAAATAGTTTTTTATTATACTGTTGTGAGTGTATTAGAGAGCCTTTATTTTTGTGAATTTTATATGCTCTATGCTCAGGATATTTTGGATGGGGTTTCCCCTCCCGAGGGGTCTCGGATTTGCCCGGATGATTATGGTTGATCAGTCGGTTAAGTGGTGCACCTGGAATGTCAAGGGGAGTAATTCACCAGTCAGAAGGAAGAAAATATTATCAAATCTCAAGAAAGAAAGAGTTGATATAGCTCTCCTACAGGAGACACACCTGTTGGATAAAGAACACTTGAAATTACGACAGGGTGGATTTGATGAGGCCTTTTGTTCTTCTTTTAGCTCAAAAAGTAGGGGAGTTGTTATTCTTATTCGGAAGAATTTCCCTTTCAAAATTCTAAATCAGACAAAAGACGAATCTGGACGCTATATTCTGATTAAAGCCCTTATAAATGGAGAGGAATATGGGATTTTAAATTTGTACTGCTCCCCGGCACACCCCTTTAAATTTATAATGGAAGCCTTCTCAAAATTGATGGCTCTTGATGCCCGTCATGCAGTTATAGGGGGAGACTTTAATTGTATTATGGATCCAGAAATAGATAGGATTCCCAAGAGTACTGTAGGAGTATCTCACAGATCTAGACAATTGGTGGATCTGAACAAAGAATTAGGATTAGTAGATGTATGGAGATGTCTTCATCCACAGGGCAGAGATTTTTCTTTTTACTCCAATCCACATAAATGTCATAACAGAATTGATATTTTTTTTGCCCCCTTGATGGAATGTATTCCCCTTGACCTCCTTACAAATATGGTGCACAGAAAGACCGAATTATTTTATAAAATATGGCAACCCTTCTTGAATTATATGAATACAGATATTTCGGCTTTCCTAACAAGGGCTTTTATTTAATTGAGATTACGAACCTGGCTGGTCCAGGGCCCCTTGGGAGAGGAATCCCGCACGAATACGGGTTTTGTTACATTTGATGTTAACACATTCCAAGCATGTATCTCACTACCCAATTTCTATGTTATCCGCTATTTTTTTTTGTTTTTTTCTCTTTCTCTTATTTGAATAATGTAAGAGACTTAACTATACACTCTGGTTAGTTGTAGGTTAGATTAGTAGTTAGTTGAGTTTTGTTTTTTTCTTTCTCGGTATTTTTCTTTTGTTAAATTTTGGTTATTACATATTTAAGATTTAATTGTATATCAATGTTTGTACTTGAGAGTTTTGTTTATTTTTGTAAACTTGTAAAAATGTTAAATTTCTAATAAAAATATCTATATATATAAAAAGTACAGATTTGAAACGGCCCAAGGAATTCCTCGTGAACTCAACCTGTAAGCCTCTCTTGGTTTATCCGAGAGATTGTACTTTTTGGTCGTTTGGAATAAAAAAACCTCTTACAGATAGTTTAGTTTAATTTTAATCATTCCCTTTATTTATTAATAGCATCACTGTTCTAACATAACACTACCTATATACCAGGCGAACTGGATTCTAATATCCAAAAACAGTAAGACATTGTTCTTCCTTCAAGAGCCCTGGTAAGCTATTCTGTTGTACCATCACAAACAGACTACCTTTATACACAAGTTTACAAAAGCTGTACTGTCACAAGCACAAAAAGTTAACGAAAGCACTGCATATTCTGAACTAGACAGAAAATAGAGAAAGATGATAATTCGGGAGAGAAGTTAATCAATACTGAATTTCGTTTCGAGGTCAGAATCAAACATTGTTATTAACTTCACAAAGAAACAGTCGTGAATGTTATCACTCAGTGTCCTGTTTATACAGATTCACTAATGTTAAGGCAAGTGTTCTTAATTTTCTTACCCTTCCTGCCTGACTGTTTTTCTAGTGTGCAGCAAATGTGTTCCATAATTCAAAGTTACATTTTAGTCTAAATGTTTAAGGGCAAGTTTTAAGGCTGTAAACTTTCTCAATACTGCAATTTCTGATAATCATCTTCACTGTCCACGAGACTGGCTTTTTAGTGTAATTTGTAAACTTAATTAGCATGCCTTTGTGCATTCTCATCCAAATCACTGATACAGATAACAAACACTGACTGGCTCAGCACCAACCCCTGAGGCACTCAACTCGTCACAAGCCTCCAGTCCGACAAATATCCTTCCACTGTTACCCTCTGCTTTCTCCATCAAGTCAATTGTGTATCCAATTTGCCAGCTTCCCTCGGATTCCACATGCTCTAACCTTCCAGAGCAGCCTACCATGTGGAAGTTTATCAAAAGCCTTACTAAAATCCATAAAGACTATGTCCACCACTTTGCCCTCTTCAACCTTCCAGGTCACTTGATCAAAGAGCCCTAGGATAAAGTGAGGACTGCAGATGCTGGAGATCAGAGTCAAAGAGTGTGGTGCTGGAAAAGCACAGCAGGTCAGGCAGCGTCCAGGGAGC
The DNA here is from genome assembly GCF_047496795.1 of Chiloscyllium punctatum. NCBI lineage: Eukaryota > Metazoa > Chordata > Chondrichthyes > Orectolobiformes > Hemiscylliidae > Chiloscyllium > Chiloscyllium punctatum. Next base: position 57,151,911 of record NC_092770.1, on the reverse strand, counting down.
AGGACAGTTGACGGTTCAGGCATAAGACCTTCATCGGGAATGCTGATGAAGGTCTTATATCCGAATCATTGACACTCCTGTTCCTCCATGCTGCCTGACCGTCAAATAACTCTTAACAAATTTGTGAGGGATGATCTCTTCCGCACAAAACCATGCTGAGTATTCCTAATCAAACCCTACCTTTCCAAATGCATGTAAATCTTATCTCAGAATCTTCTCAAGTAACTTGCCTAGCACAGATGTTTGGCTAACTTAGTCTATAGTTCCCACGTTTTTCTTTGCAGCCCTTATTGAATAGTTGCACAATATTCACTCCCCTTCTTTCTTCCAAAAACTCACCCATGGTTAACGATGATGCAAAAATATCAGCCAGGGCCCCTGCAATTTCTTCTCTAGACTCTTGCCATATCCTTGGAAATATCTGATCAAAACAAAGAGATTTATCCACCTTTGTACATTCTAATACGTCCAACGACCTTCCCTGCACAAAACCATGCTGCCCATTACTGATAAGCCTATTTTCGTCCAAATGGGAATAGATCCTATCCCTCAGTATCTTCTCCAGCAGCTTCCCTACCACTGACGTCAGGCTTACCGGTCTATAATCACCTGGAGTATCCCTGCTACCCTTCTTAAACAAAGGAACAACATGAGCAATTCTCCAGTCCTCCAGGACCTCACCGTGTTCAAGGATGTTGCAAAGGTATCTGTTAAAGTCCCAGCTATTTCCTCTCACTTCTCTCAGTAACCTGGGGTAGATCCCATCAAGACCTGGGGGCTTGTCTACCTTAATGTCTTTTCGAATACCCTAAACTTTCTCTCTCCTTATGCCGACTTGACCTAGAGTACTCAAAGATCTATCCTTTAACCTCAACATCCGTCATGTACCTCTTCTCAGAGAATATTCATGTAAAGTACTCGTTTAGAATCTCGCCCATTTTCTCTGACTCCATGCTTAACTTTCCTCCTTTGTCCTTGAGTGGGCCAACCCTTTCTGTAGTTACCCTCTTGTTCCTTTGTCGCGGAGATTAAATAGACTTGACTCAGCTGTTAGCAAGAGCAAAGAAAGGAGCTTTATTTAAATTCTGCAGAATTGACCCAGTACATTCAGCTAGATGCCTCAATGTAAGGGGTACCTGAGCATTATTCAGATACTTGCCTTATATTGTTTCTTATCATGCTCTTAGGGGCAAAGACTGGGAAAACTCAAGTTGTTATTCTCTCATCCCCTGGTCTTAGACATAACAGTTCTTCAGCTTTCGCTGAGTTGACTGTCGCAAGGTCCAACTGAATGTTAACAAAATTCAAACAGAGACAAGCTGGCTGCAAACCTCATCAAAGTATGGTTTACAAAGCTCAGCACAGTATTAACTTTTCAAAACATATTCTCTTTCAAATTTCACAGTAAATGTAAAATTTGTTAATTTTCCATTATGAAAAAAGATCTTTTTCCTTTAATATACTATAATAACCTCTTTGGATTTGCCCTCATTGAAGGTTTTATTCCCTGTAGTGTTGGAGACTGTGCCATTTATAAATTCATAAGGGGCTTGGATCAAGTGAATCAATGCAGCAATATCATTGCTGAATGCAGATGACAAAATCCTGTCTAAGGTCATCGCCAACAGGATCAAGTCCGCTGTGGGATCGGTGATTCACCTGAGCCAAACCTGTGCAGTACCAGACAGGACAATGTCTGAGAACCTTGTGCTCCTCAGGGATGTGATTGCCTACATGCAAGACAGAGGGGGCTGGATGCCAGCATCATCAGTCTGGATCAGGCCGATGACAGGATATTACAAACGCACATATGAGACATGCTGTCTGAAATTGGCTATGTGGAGGGAATCGGCAATTGAATCTGACTGCTCTACACAAACATCGTTAGCACAGTCTCAATCATCCAGTGGGAATCAGAAAGCTTCACGGTCAGATCTGGAGTCAGGCAAAACTGCCCATTCTCTCCTGCCTTGTTTATGTTTGTATAGAATCCTTTGCTGAGTCCATAAGGAAGGATGCAAGCCTGAGAGAGGTGACTGTTTCAAGCAGTGGAGAAAAGCAGGTGAAAGCCTCTCTGTACATGGATGATGCCGTTTTCTGCTCAGATCTGCTGTCAGTACACAGACTCATGAGCATCTGTGACCAGTTTGAACTGGTCTCAGGTGCTAAGGTAAATCGGGACAAGAGCGAGGTCAGTTTTCTTTGGGAATTGGGCTGACCAATCCTTCATTTCCTTCACCATCAGGACAGATTACATGAAGGTACTTGGAATATGGTTCAGAGGGGCCAGGGAGCACATCGCCAAAATGAAGCAGAAACAGGTCCTGCGGGAGCACTACTCTCTCTGCGAGTTAAAAACCTGATTATCAGATGTGAAGCGCTCTATCTGTTGTTGGACATAGCACAGGTCTTGCCCATCTCCAAAACTTGCTGTTTCAATCGCCTGAGTCATCTTCCATTTCATCTGGAAGCCTCAGATAGACTGGGTCTGCGGGAGCTCTGTATACAAAATATCTGGATAAACAGGGGGAAGAACATAAGAAATAGGAGGGCAACGCTGGATATGTTCAATAAGATCATGGCTGATCTGTTTGAGGCCTCAGCTCCACTTACCTGCCCTCTCACTATAACCCTTAATTCCTTTTACTATTCAAAATAATTATCTATTTTAGATTTTAAAATATTCAATGAGGAAGCCTCAACTATTTCTCTGGGCATGGAATTCCACAGATTCACAACGCTCTGGGTGAAGAAGTTCCTTCTCAATTCCATCCTAAATCTGCTCTCCCTTATTTTGACGCTATGCCCTCTTGTTCTAGTTTCACTCGCCAGTGGAAACAATCTCTCTACATCTATCTTATCTATTCCCTTCATAATTTTATGTTTCTATAAGGTCCCCCCTCACTCTTCTAAATTCCAATGAATATAATCCCAGTTTACTCAGTCTCTCCTCGCATGCCAACCCCCTCAACTCCGGAATCAACCTACTGAACCTCCTCTGCACCCCTTCTCATGCCTGTATACCTTTTCTCAAGTAAGGAGACCAAAACTGCACATAGTACTCCAGATGTGATCTCATTCACAACCTATGCAACTGCAACATAACCTCCTTTTAAACGCAATCCTTTCAGCAATGAAGGACAAAATTCCTTTTGCCTTCTTAATTACCTGTGGCAACTGCAGACCAACCTTCTATGCTTTATGCACAAGGATACCTAGGTTGTCCCTTTCTACAACAGCATGCTGCAATTGTTTATGATTCAAATAATAGTCCTTTTTACTGTCTTTCCTACCAAAATGGATGACTTTACATTGATAAACATTGTACACCATCTGCCACACCTTTGTTCACTCGCTTAACTATTTGTGTCCCTTTGCTAAATTCCACAGTCCTCTGTACACTTTGCTGTAGCAATCATCTTTGTGTCATGCACAAACTTTGGTACTCTACATGTGGTCCCCAGTTCCAAATCTTCTATGTAAATTTGAGAGTAATTGCAGTCCCGAAATTGATCCCTGAGGCACACCACTAGCCACTGATCTCCAACCATAATAACATGCCTTTATCTCCACTCATTGCTTCCTGTTATTAAACCAATCCTCTATCCATGCTAATACATTAGCCGTAAAGTCATACATCTTTATCTTATGCAGCAGTCTTTTGTGTGGCACCTTGTCGATACACTACATCTACTGAGTCCCTATTGTTCATCGTACTTGTAATGTCTTCATAGAATTCCAGTAGATTAGTTAAGTGTGACCTGCCTTTCATGAACCCATGCTGCCTCTGCCCAACGGAGCAATTTCTATCTAGATATCTTGCTATTTCTTCCCTGATAATAGATTCAAGCATTTTCCCCACTATAGAAGTTAAGCTAACCAGTCTGTGATTCCCCATCTTTTGTCTACTTAAACAGTGGCATCGCATTTGTTGTTTTCCAATCTGCTGGAACTAACCCGGGGTGCAGCAAATTTTGAAAAATTACAAGTGCATTTGCTATTACTCCCGCCATCTCTTTTAGTACCCTGAAATGCATTCCATCAGGACCAGGAGACTTTTCTACCATTAGAATACCCAATGTTGCCCTCACCTTGAAGGCCACCTTGGTATGCAGCTGTATCAAGCTCTGTATAGACCCTTTGTATGCAAACACTAAGTGTCAGTACATACTGAAGTTCTACCTCTCCCTGGTGTCACAAAAGGTCGGACTGGCTTCTCTTTCACGGAAGTAGTTGGACTTTTCTGTATTACCTGTCCTTTGCAAAGAGATTTTGCAAAGAGAAACATCTTTGACCACAAGTCCATCAGGAAGTGGTCAGCACGTAGCGTCCTCAAGACCCTGAGGGAAAAAGAGCTTAGTACAAGCATCAAGACATCGCTTGGCAAGTGGTCAGAAGGGTACCTGTGAGATCCTATTATGTACTCCCGATCAGCTTGCGCCAGCACACACTGTCCATGAAGTGGCTATGGGGACGTTGAGACTGTCACACATCTCCTCTAGAATGTGCCTTTGCACAGGAAGTCCGGAGGAAGATGCAGTAGTTTTTGTCAAGGTTCATCTCGAGCATCTCCGTGATGCTCGACTGTGCACTTTGGTCTGCACGAACATTGCTGGTCTTCCAGAACAAGGAGTTGACCCCGACCGAGTGTTGCAGTCTGGCATATTTCAAAAATAAAGTGAGGACTGCAGATGCTGGAGATCAATAGACAATAGACAATAGACAATAGATGCAGGAGTAGGCCATTCAGCCCTTCGAGCCTGCACCGCCATTCAATATGATCATGGCTGATCATTCCCAATCAGTATCCTGTTCCAGCCTTATCTCCATAACCCTTGACTCCACTATCTTTAAGAGCTCTATCCAATTCTTTCTTAAATGAATCCAGAGACTGGGCCTCCACTGCCCTCTGGGGCAGAGCATTCCACACAGCCACCACTCTCTGGGTGAAGTAGTTTCTCCTCATCTCTGTCCTAAATGGTCTACCCCGTATTTTTAAGTTGTGTCCTCTGGTTCGGCACTCCCCCATCTGCGGAAATATGTTTCCTCCTGCCAGAGTGTCCAATCCTTTCATAATCCTATATGTTTCAATCAGATCCCCTCTCAGTCTTCTAAACTCAAGGGTATATAAGCCCAGTCGCTTCAGTCTTTCCGTGTAAGGCAATCCTGCCATTCCAGGAATTGACCTTGTGAACCTACGCTGCACTCCCTCAATAGCCAGAATGTCTTTCCTCAAATTTGGAGACCAGAACTGTACACAGTCCTCCAGGTGTGGTCTCGCCAGGGCCCTGTACAGCTGCAGAAGCACCTCTTTGCTTCTATACTCAATTCCTCTTGTTATGAAGGCCAGCATGCTATTAGCCTTCTTCACGACCTGCTGTACCTGCATGCTTGCCTTCATTGACTGGTGGACAAGAACACCCAGATCTCTCTGAACAGCCCCTTTACCTAATTTGATACCATTGAGGTAGTAATCTGCCTTCCTGTTCTTGCCACCAAAGTGGATAACCAGACATTTATCCACATTAAACTGCATCTGCCATGCATCTGCCCACTCACCTAACTTGTCCAGGTCACCCTGTAATCTCCTAACATCCTCATCACATTTCACCCTACCACCCAGCTTTGTATCATCAGCAAATTTGCTAATGTTATTGCTGATACCATCTTCTATATCATTAACATATATTGTAAAAAGCTGCGGTCCCAGCATGGATCCCTGCGGTACCCCACTGGTCACTGCCTGCCATTCCGAAATGGAGCTGTTAATCACTACCCTTTGTTTCCTATTAGCCAACCAATTCTCTATCCAATCTAGTACTTTGCCCCCAATACCGTGCACCCTAATTTTACTCACTAACCTCTTGTGTGGGACTTTATCAAAAGCTTTCTGAAAGTCCAGGTACACTACATCCACTGGATCTCCCTCGTCCATCTTCCGAGTTACATCCTCAAAAAATTCAAGAAGATTAGTCAAGCATGATTTCCCCTTCATAAATCCATGCTGACTCTGTCCTATCCTGTTACTATTATCCAGATGTGCCGTAATTTCATCCTTTATAATAGACTCCAGCATCTTTCCCACCACTGAGGTCAGACTAACTGGTCTATAATTTCCTGCTTTCTCCCGCCCACCCTTCTTAAAAAGTGGCACAACATTAGCCGCCCTCCAATCCTCAGGAACCGACCCCAATTCTATTGAACTCTGGAAAATAATCACCAGCGCATCCACAATTTCCCTAGCCACCTCCTTCAGTACCCTGGGATGCAGGCCATCAGGTCCCGGAGACTTATCAACCTTCAGACCTAACAGTCTCTCCAACACGAAATCCTGGCAAATATAAATTCCCTTAAGTTCAGGTCCTTCAGCCACTGTTACCTCAGGGAGATTGCTTGTGTCTTCCCCAGTGAACACAGATCTGAAGTACCCGTTTAATTCCTCTGCCATTTCTTTGTTCCCAGTAATATATTCCCCTGTTTCTGTCTTCAAGGGCCCAATTTTTGTCCTAACCATTTTTTGCCTTGGACATACCTAAAAAAGCTTTTACTATCCTCCTTTATATTCTTGGCCAGTTTACCTTCGTACCTCATTTTTTCTCTGCGTATTTCCTTCTTACTAATCCTCTGTTGTTCTTTAAAAGCTTCCCAGTCCTCAGTTTTCCCACTTATCTTCGCTAAGTTATACTTTTTCTCTTTTAACTTTATATGTTTCTTTACTTCCCTCATCAGCCACGGCCGCCCATGTCTCCTCCTGGGATCTTTCTTCCTTTTAGGAATGAACTGATCCTGCAACTTCTGCATTATACACAGAAATATCCACCATTGTTCCTCCACGGTCTTCCCTGTTAAGGTATTGCACCATTGAACTTTGGCCAGTTGCTCCCTCATAGCTCCATATTTCCCTTTATTCAACTGAAATATTGTCACTTCAGATTGTACCCACTCCCTCTCAAATTGCAGATTGAAGCTTATTGTATTATGGTCACTACTTCCCAATGGCTCCTTCACTTCGAGGTCACTGACCAATTCTGGTTCGTTACACAATACCAGATCCAGAATCGCCTTATCCCTGGTCGGCTCCAGCACCAGCTGCTCTAAAAATCCATCTCTGAGGCACTCCACAAAGTCTCTTTCTTGAGGCCCAATACCATCCTGATTTTGCCAGTCTACCTGCATGTTAAAATCCCCCATAACAACTGTAGTAACATCTTTGCGACAAGCCAATTTCAGCTCCTGATTCAACTTACATCCGACATCCAGACTACTGTTTGGGGGCCTGTAGATGACTCCCATGAGGGTCTTTTTACCCTTAGTGTTTTGAAGCTCTATCCACACTGACTCTACATCCCCTGACTCTAGGTCCCCCCGCGCAAGGGACTGAATATCCTCCCTTACCAACAAGGCCACCCCACCCCCTCTGCCTGTCAGTCTGTCCTTACGATAGCACGTGTACCCTTTAATATTCATTTCCCAGGCCCTGTCCCCATGAAGCCACGTCTCAATTATCCCCATAATATTATATCTGCCAATTTCCAAAAGAGCCTCAAGCTCATCCACCTTGTGTCTAATGCTTCGTGCATTCATATATAGAATTTTTAATTTGTTACTGCTCTCACCCTTCCCCTCAACCCTTATTTCACTCAACTTTACAGCATGATGCCTTTTCCAGTTTTCTGCCTCCTTGATACAGTTGTCTTTCTTGATTCTCTTGTTCTAACTACCCCTTCAATTTCCTTTTTAAACATCCAGCTTGTCCCCTCCCCCCCGCTACTTAGTTTAAATGTAGCGGTGTTGCAGCAGAAAATCTGCCTGCCAGAATGCTGATCCCTGATCTATTAAGGTGTAAGCCGTCTCTCTTGTAGAATTTATGGTTACCATAAAATATACCCCAGTGATCCAAGAACTTGAAACCTTGCTTCCTGCACCAGTTCCCCACCCACACGTTCAAGTCCATTATCTCCCGGTTTCTGGCCACACTAGCCCGAGGAACTGGAAGCAAACTGGAGATAACCACCTTGGACGTCCTGCTTTTTAGCCTTCTTCCTAGTTCTCCGAAGTCTCGCTGTAGTATGTTCCTCCTTTTCTTCCCGACATCATTTGTGCCGACGTGTACCACCACCTCGGGCTCTTCACCCTCGTCCTTGAGGATGTCCTGCACTCTGTCCGCGATGTCTTTCACTCAAGCACCAGGAAGGCAACACACCATCCTTAAATCCCGTCTGCTGCCACAAAAACCCCGGTCAGTTCCTCTCACGATGGAGTCCCCTATTACCACGGCTCTGTGCGATGTCCAACTCTTCCGCTCTGCTTCTGCGGCACCTTTTGATTGACAAACATGGCCGCCTTGCGAACTGGCAGTATCATCAGACTCTACTGTTTCCAAAAGCTTCAACTTGTTCCTGACAGGTACTTCTCCCGGCGTCTCTTGCACCTGTCTCCTCTCTGCCTTCCTCATCGTCTGCACTCTTCTGCTCTCTTCTGGCATGATTGGTGTAATAACATCACTGAAGGTCTTGTCCAGAAAGATCTCGTTCTCTCGGATGAGCCTAAGGTCTTCGAGTTCTTTCGTCAGTGCTGCAATATGCTCGGTCAATTGCTGAATGTGCGCACACTTTCCACACATATACGAGCCGAAGGCTCGAAGAGGGACGAAGAGTGGTGCTGGAAAAGCACAGCCGGTCAGGCAGGATCTGAGGAGCAGGAGAGTTGACATTTCGAGCCCTTCATCAGGAATGAGGCTGGCACATTTCAAGGTCCACGATTATGGGCTGAGGGATGCACTAAAACATGGGGCAGCTGCTGCCCAGGCACATTGGGGGAAGACCACTGTCTGCGATCTTTTCTGCTGAAGGTAAATGGGGGTCCATTCAGTTATTGGACCCTCCTACCGACTCAGATGTATGTAAATATTAGTTTTGTGTAAGAGAGGTCTTTGGCTTTTTTGGGATACAAGTTATAGGTTCATAGAAAAATAATTAGAAAAATAAAGCAATAAATTGTCCAGCATTACAGATCATAGGAATAAAAGAGAAAATAAAGAAAGAAGTTCAGAACAAAAGTCTTTCCCAAACCAGTCCACACCGGCAGTGCCCTCCAGTCTGCAGCAGACCTTGGCTCTAGACTACTGGGCTTCACCTCAAGGCTTTTGAGGCTGCAGGACAGCTTTTCAATCTCCTTGAGAGACCACGCTGGGCTGAAAGACAGCCATGCCAGGTCTGTGTTGAGGATGGGAGTCTGACGCTGGGAGTTTGGGATGCCACAGAGAAGGAAGAAGAGAGAAACATAATGCAAAATAGAAGGAACCAGATGGAGTGGCTGAACTCCAGCTGCAGTGCACTAGCCTGCCATCAGCTTGGAGGAGACATCTGAAAGATGCTGTGTTTGGGTATGAATTTACCCCTCTTCTTCTGTACCGAAACATGCCCAAGGCACTTCACATGCGAGAGATCAGTAGTTGTGCTTATTTTCAGCACTTAGTATTGATTTCATTTGAGCGTTAATTTGTTTGCTCCCACTGCTCTTCTAGAGAAGTCCAATTTAAAGTTCTTGTCTTCTCTCTGATGGGATTCCATTTTAATTCTACAACTTGTTTGTTTTCATTCACTGTTTTCTATTTCTCTTGTAATGTTAGATAAAGTGTTTATTAAAAGTAGTTTTCACCACTGCATCTTTCCTTTATTGACTGCCTCTGTCTTTGGTTCTGCTTTACACCACTTGGATTCCAATTGACGATTCACCTTTGTGCTCCCAATCCAATCCACCCAGCAAGATTTACAGGGATTTCTGAAACAGGTCGCACTCCTAGAACACCACATCCTGAGGTCATACTCTGTGCCAATTCTCCAATACATGCACACTGTTGACTTCTCCATCAGCACTGCGTTACTATCTCAAAGCTATCCTAGTTCCCTGTTCCATTTCATGCTTTATCTCACCTGTACCTTACAGAAACTGTTTTCTTTTGGGTGTTAAAAACCACTGGTTCTGAAATCCTTCAGAACCCTCTGGATTCTTTCGTCCTTCACTCCTCACCGCCACCTCTAACTCCCTCTCTTCTTGCAGTTCTACCTCGTCCTGTCTTCATGATACCTTCTGACACAGGTTCTTCCAGACTGGAGAAATTTCAGAGAGAATCATCTGCTGAAGCTTGGAACCTTTCTCTGGACTGCAGCAGCTTCTCTGCTACAGCTGAACCATCAGCTTCTCACTGTTACAACTGAATCAAACTAGAAGAAAACCTCAACTGGGAGAACTAGCCATTCCTCTGCCACTGTTAAAGTAGACATTTTAGCATCTCTACCTTTATGACCACTCTTGGTTCACAGATCAATCAAATCAGGAAGGGAGGGTCAGAGGGTATCATGAGGAGAGGACAAGAGGTAGAACTGCAAGAAGAGATGGAGTTAGAGGTGGGGGTGAGGTGTGAAGGAAGCTAATGGTGTCTTCATCAAGCACAATAAATCTAACCTACCCAATTATCAGCCCATCAGTCTGATCTCATCAGTAAAGTGATGGAAGGTATCATCAACAGTGCTCTCAAGCAGCATCTCCTCAGCATTAATTTGCACAGTGGCAGCCAGTTTGGTTTCTACCAGGGCAACTCCATTCCTGACCTCATTACACCCTTGGTTCAAACATGGACATAAGAGCTGAATTCTAGAAATAAGATGACACTGACAGCTCTTGACATCAAGGCTGCATTTGATTGAGCATAGTATCATGGAGCCCTGGTAAAATTGGAATCAGTGGTATGAGGGACAAACACTTTAATGGTTAGAGTCATAACTCACAGGTAGGAAGATGGTAGGGACAGCCAGCACGGACTTGTGAAGGGTAGGTCTTGCCTTACAAGTCTTATTGAATTCTTCGAGGAGGTGACCAAGCATGTGGATGAGGGTAGAGCAGTGGATGTAGTGTACATGGATTTTAGTAAGGCATTTGATAAGGTTCCCCATGGTAGGCTTATGCGGAAGTCAGGAGGCATGGGATAGAGGGAAATTTGGCCAATTGGATAGAAAACTGGCTAACCGGTCGAAGTCAGAGAGTGGTGGTAGATGGTAAATATTCAGCCTGGAGCCCGGTTACAAGTGGAGTTCCGCCGGGATCAGTTCTGGGTCCTCTGCTGTTTGTAATTTTTATTAATGACTTAGATGAGGGAGTCGAAGGGTGGGTCAGTAAATTTGCAGATGATACGAAGATAGGTGGAGTTGTGGACAGTGAGGAGGGCATTTGTCGTTTGCAAAGGGACTTAGATATGTTGCAGAGCTGGGCTGAGGAGTGGCAGATGGAGTTCAACCCTGCCAAGAGTGAGGTTGTCCATTTTGGAAGAACAAATAAGAATGCGGAATACAGGGTTAATGGTAGGGTTCTTAGTCAGGTGGAGGAACAGAGGGATCTTTGGGTCTATGTACATAGATCTTTGAAAGTTGCCACTCAGGTGGATAGAGTTTGTAAGAAGGCCTATGGAGTATTATCGTTCATTAGCAGAGGGATTGAATTCAAGAGTCGTGAAGTGATGTTGCAGCTGTACAGGACTTTGGTTAGGCCACAGTTGGAGTACTGTGTGCAGTTCTGGTCGCCTCACTTTAGGAAAGATGTGGAAGCTTTGGAGAGGGTGCAGAGGAGATTTACCAGGATGTTGCCTGGAATGGAGAATAGGTCGTATGAGAATAGGTTGAGAGTTCTCGGCCTTTTCTCGTTGGAATGGCGAAGGATGAGGGGTGACTTGATAGAGGTTTATAAGATGATCAGAGGAATAGATAGACAGTCAGAAACTTTTTCCCCGGGTACAACAGAGTGTTACAAGGGGACATAAATTTAAGGTGAAGGGTGGAAGGTATAGGGGAGATGTCAGGGGTGGGTTCTTTACCCAGAGAGTGGTGGGGGCATGGAATGCGCTGCCCGTGGGAGTGGTAGAGTCAGAATCATTGGCGACCTTTAAGCGGCATTTGGATGGGTACATGGATGGGTGCTTAATCTAGGTTAGAAGTTCGGCACAACATCGTGGGCCGAAGGGCCTGTTCTGTGCTGTATTGTTCTATGTTCTATGTTCTATGGTTGTGTTATTGGCTGTCAGTCATCTCAGCTCAAGGACATCTGTGCAGAGGTTCCTCAGGACAGTGTCCTAGCCCCAATCAACTTCAGCTGCTTCATCATCAGGTCAGAAATGGGGATGTTTAAACAATGTTCAGCACCATTTGTGATGACTCAGATATTGGAGCATTCCATGTTCACATGCAACAACGTCTGGACAATATCTAGGCTTGAGCTGACAAGGGCAAGTAACTCTCACAACATACAAAATGCCAGGCAGTGATCATCATTAATAACAGACAATCTAACAATTCCCCCCTTAATGTTCTATGGTATTACTGAATACCCCCACTATCAACATCCTTGAAATTACCATTCACCAGAAATTCAACAGGAGTCGCTACTTAAACACAGTGGCTGTAAGAGCAGATCAGAGGCAGAGAGTACTCAGCATCTGACTCCCCAAAACCTGTCACCAGGCACAAGTTAGGAGTGTGATGGACTGCTCCCCAGTTGCCTTGATGGGTTCAGCTCCAACAACACAAGAAGCTTGGCACCCAATCCCTTTGTACATATACTCCCTTCAATATCAATGCTCAGTAGCAGCGGTATGTACTGTCTACAAGATGCACAGTAGAAATTTAGCAAAGATCCTCAGACAGCACCTTCTAAACTCACGACTGCTTCCATCTAGAAGTGCAAGGATAACAGATACCTGGGAACACCACCACTTGCAAGTTCCTCTCCAAGTCACTCACCATCCAACGTGGACATATGTTTCTGTTTCTTCACTGCCACTGGGTCAAACTCCTTGAATTCCCTCCCTAATGGCATTGTGGGTCAACCCACACCAGGTGGACTTGCAGCAGTTCTAGAAGGCAGCTCACCACCACCACCTCAGGGAACTATGGGCAGACAAGAAATGCTGCCAGTTGGTGATGCCCACATAGAGTCATAGAGATGTACAACACGAAAACAGACCCTTCGGTCCAACCCATCCACGCCGACCAGACATCCCAACCCAATCTAGTCCCACCTGCTAGCACCCGGCCCATTTCCCTCCAAACTCTTCCTATTCATATACCCATCCAAATACCTCTTAAATGTTGCAATTGTACCAGCCTCCACCACATCCTCTGGCAGCTCATTCCATACACGCACCACCCTCTGCATGAAAAGGTTGCCCCTTAGGTCTCTTTTATATCTTTCTCCTCTCACCCTAAACCTATGCCCTCTAGTTCTGGATTCCCTTACACAGGGAAAAGACCTTGTCTATTTATCCAATCCATGCCCCTCATAATTTTGTAAACCTCTATAAGGTCACCCCTCAGCCTCCAACACTCCAGGGAAAACAGCCCCAACCTGTTCAGCCTCTCCCTGTAGCTCAAATCCTCCAACCCTGGCAACATCCTTGTAAATCTTTTCTGAACTCTTTTAAGTTTCACAACATCTTTCTGACAGGAAGGAGACCAGAATTGCACGCAATAATCCAACAGTGGCCTAACCAATGTCCTGTACAGCCGCAACATGACCTCTCAACTTCTGTACTCAATACTCTGACCAATAAAGGAAAGCATACCAAATGCCTTCTCCCAAGAATTAATTTTAAAAATGATATTGTTAGTAGACTATTAATCCAGAAACTCAGGTAATGTAAGTTTGAATCCTGCCTTGGCAGATGATGGAATTTTAATTCCATTCCAGATATTCATTGAATTTATGATGACCACGAAATCACTGTTGGTTGTTGGAAAAGCCTATTTGATTCACTAATGTCCTTTGCAGAAGGAAATCTGCTGTCTTTACCTGTTCTGGCCTATATGTGACTGCAGTGTGGTTAACTTTCAACTGCCTTCGGAGATGGCCTAGCAAGCCACTCAGTTGTATCAATTGCTACGCAGATTCAAAAGCACAGAGACTGCAGCAGTTCAACAAGGCAGCTTGTTACCACCTTTGCAAGGGCGACAACTGCTGGTCCAGTCAGCAGTGCTGACATCTGCAAATGACTTTTTTAAAAAAATTGTTCCAAGAAGTTAATATGCCTCACCATTTCAATGGAAGAGATTAAAAATAACAATAGCTACTACAAATGTCATCTCCACAATGACGGGATTCCAGATTTAGTGCACTGAAAGAGGCAGCCAGGAATGATGTAACTGGGGAGCAGACGTTTTTGATGACCAAAATTGACCTGTGTTATTCTGATATAAGTATAAAATACTGCAGTATAAAATCAGATGTAAATCAACATGCAGGAAATACTCAGCAGGTCAGGAAGCATCTTTAGGAGGTAGAAAAAGAAAAGATCATTGTTAAGTTATGCTAATTATGTTCCTTTCTCCACAGCATCTGCCTGATCTGAATATTACTAATCTTTTCTTTTTTTCATTTTACCCTTTTGGATTAGTTGGACAAAACTTCCATTTTGTTCGCGTCTCAGTGTTAGATACGCAGCCAACATGTAGGTGGGAAAAAGTTGAAGGTAGCATGTAAATAATAATAAGTTGGTACTGGAGATATATGTTATTAAGCAAAGGATCAAAAATAGATTTTCAGGAAACTCAAGTTGTATCCTGTTTCATGAAGGCAGGACTAAACATGTCAACACTTTCTTAATCTTTCTAACAGGTTGTTGAGTATCAGGAAACAAGAGAAAACACACTTTCAGAAAGATGCATTCAAACATAGACTTTTTTTTTATTTAGTCATGGGATCTGGCATTACTGGATAAGTTAGCATTTATTGGCCCTCCCTAATTGACCAAAACTGAATTGCTTATTTAGTCATTTCATACGGTTGTTAATAGTCAACCAAGATGCTGTGAGATGTGAGAAAATTACAGGGACTCTGACCCAAATTTGTAATTCCCTTTTGGCCTCGAGGGAGGTGCCAGCAGATTGGAGGACAGTTAATGTAGTTCCACATTTCAAGAAGGGTGGTAGTTTATACGAAAGTTTTCAGAAGATAAAAATTGGCTGGATGGTTAATAATGATGAAGAAGGTTAATCCAATGAGCAGATCAGTTGCAGATGGATTTTACCCTGATAAATTTGAGGTGATGTTACTCTTCCAACTACATAATAAGGGACTAGTGTATGAATGGCAGGACAGTAAAAAGCTCAGAGGAACAAAGGAATCTTAAGGTGCTTGTCCACAGATCCCTGAAGGTACTGGGACAGGTTAACATTAGATAGGAAGACATTTCGGATGTTTGCCTTTTTCAGTTGTAGCACAGGTTATAAGAGCAAGGAGGTTATGTTTGAGCTGAATAGAACTTCTGTTAGGCTTTGTATCGCTATTTATCAAAAGCGAAGGAAATGGTGGAGGATGATCTCTGGGAAGGCACTTTTGAATTTGTAAGCCGAATTGCTATTAAAAAGAACAAGATGTGCATCTTGAAAAGTATTAAGTAAATGAATCCCTGAGTCTTGTTGGGATCTATCCCAGAATAATGTGAGAGGCAAAAGAACAAATTGTTGGAGCACTGACAGGCATACACTTAATGGTAAGGTCATAAGGAGAGTGGCTGAACAAAGAGACCTTGGAACGCAGTTCATAGCTCCTTGAAAGTGGAGTCGCAGGTAGATAGGATAGTGAAGAAGGCGTTTGGTATGCTTTCCTTTATTGGTCAGAGTATTGAGTACAGTAGTTGGGAGGTCATGTTGCAGTTGTACAGGACATTGGTTTGGCCACTGTTGGATTATTGCGTGCAATTCTGGTCTCCTTCCTGTCGGAAAGATGTTGTGAAACTTGAAAGGGTTCAGAAAAGATTTACAAAGACGTTGTAGGGTTGGAGGATTTGAGCTACAGGGAGAGGCTGAACAAGTTGGGGCTGTTTTCCCTGGAGTGTCGGAGGCTGAGGGGTGACCTTATAGAGGTTTACAAAATTATGAGGGGCATGGAGAGGGTAAACAGACAAAGTCTTTTCCCTGGGGTCGGGGAGTCCAGAACTAGAGGGCATAGGTTTAGGTTGAGAGGAGAAAGCTATAAAAGAGACCTGAGGAGCAACCTTTTCACGCAGCGGGTGGTACGTGTATGGAATGAGCTGCCAGAGGAAGTGGTGGAGACCGGTACAATTGCAACATTTAAGAATCATTTGGATGGGTATATGAATAGGAAGGGTTTGGAGGGATATGGGCCGGGTGCTGGCAGGTGGGACTAGATTGGGTTGGGATATCTGGTCAGCATGGACGGGTTGGACCGAAGGGTCTGTTTCCATGCTGTACATCTCTATGATTCTGTGATTTTACCTTTGTATCCTTTGGCCACGGGTTAGGTTGCAAAGGACTGGAGAATAGCTAATGTTGTTTAAAAAGGGTAATAGGGATAATCCAGGAAATTACAGGCCTGTGAGCATCATGTCAGTGTTAGGAAAATTATTGGCAAAGCTTGTCAGGGACAAGATCTATCAGCATTTAGAAGGAAATAGACTTTTTAGTGATAAACAGCACACTTTTGTGCTGGGGAGGTCATACCTCACTAATTTGATTGAGGGTTTTGAGGAGGTGATGAAGATGATTGAGGGAAAAACAGTTGATATTACCTACATTGACTTCAGTAAAGCCTTTGACAAAGTCCCTCATGGCAGACTGGTACAAATGGTAAAGTCATATGGTATCAGGGTGAGCTGACAAGATGGATACAGAACTGGCTTACTCAGAGGAGATAGAAGATTGCATTTCAGAATGGAGGATTGTAACAAGTGGTGTTCCACAGGGATCAGTGCTGGGACTTCTGTGTGTGATCTACATAAATGATTTAGAGGAAAGCGTAGCTGGTATAATCAATAAGTTTACGGATGATACAAAGATTGGTTAAGTTGTAGACAGTGAGTTGGATTGTCAGAGGATACAGCAGGATATCGATCAGTTGGAGGCAAGGTTTGAAAAATGGCAAATGGAGTTTAATCCAGACAAATATGAGGTGATGCATTTTGGAAGGTCAAGTACAGGTGGAAATTATACAATGAATAGCAGAATCCTTAGGAGTATTGATATGCAGAGAGATCTGGCTGTGAAGATCCACAGATCACTGAAGGTGGCAGCGTAGGTAGATAAGGGAGTAAAAATGGCTTCTGGCATACTTGCCTTCATTGGAATGGGCATTGAATATAGAAATAGACAAGTTATGGTTCAGCTTTAAAGAACTTTGGTTAGACCACTCTTGGAATATTGCATACGTTTCAGGTCACCAGAAGGATGTGGATAATTTGGAGAGAGTACAGAAAAGGTTTATCAGGATGTTACCAGTTATGGGGGATTTTATCTATGAAAAAAATAGAATAGACTGAGTTTGTTTTCACTGGAACACAGGAGGCTGAGGGGCGATCTGATAGAAGTTTATAAGATTGTGAATGGAATGAAGAGTGTGGAAGGTATGAGCCTTTTTCCAGGCTGGAGGAGTCAATTACTAGGGGACACAGGTTCAAAATGCAAGGGGAGAAGTTTAAAAGAGATATACGAGACACATTTTACACGCAAACGGTGGTGAGTGCCCGGAAAGTGCTGCCAGAGTTGGTGGTGGAAGCATACACAATAGTCGCAAAAAAGAAGCACCTAGATGAATATATGAATGAGAAGGGAATAGGGGGATACAGTTCCTGTAAGTGAAGACAGTTTTAATATAGAAGGGCAAAATGTAGTGGTGCAGGCTTGGTGGGTTGAAAGTGCTGTTCCTGTGTTGTGTTCTTTGTTCAGCAGTAGTACAGAGTGCAGAGCTAGCCACCTCACTACAGAAGGGTTGTGTTCCACTGGGTGGGAGTGTAGAGGAGATTCACCAGGATGTTGCCTAGGATGAAGCATCTCAGCTATGAAGAGAGGATGGAAAAGCTTTGGATATCGTTTGTTTTAGGAGAAAGTGAGGACTGCAGATGCTGGAGATCAGAGTAAAAAAATGTGGTGCTGGAAAAGCAGAGCTGGTCAGGCAGCATCCAAGGAGCAAAGAGTCAACATTTCAAACATAAGCTCTTTATCAGGCTGTGCTTCTTGTGTTTTGTTTTAGAGCAGAGAAGGCTGAGGGAAACATAAGGTATGTAAGATTGAGGGTCATGGCAAGGTAAATAGGAAGCAGTTGTTCTCCTTTGGTTGAAGGGTCAGTAATGAAGGGGTATAATTTTATGGGGAAGGGTGGGAGGTTGAGAGGGGATTTGAAGAAAAGTTATTTCACTCCAGTGGGTGTTAAGAATCTAGAATGCGCTGCCAGGAAAGTAGTAGAGGCAGAAAACCTAACAGCTTTTCTTTAAAAAATGTATGTGGATAAGCACTTGACATGTCATAACACTTAAGGCTATCAGCCAATGAGTGAAAGTGGGTCTAGAGTAGATAGGTCAAAGGGCCTCTTCACTGGTGTATGGCCTGACACATTGCTGTGTGTCTGATGTCACATGTAGGCCAGACCAAGTGGGAATGGCTTATTTTCTTCCCTAAAGAGTTATTGAACTAGATGAGATTTTACAACAATTGACAGTGGTTACACGGATGTTATTAGGCAAACTTTTCATTTCCAAATGTTTTAATTGATGTAAAATTTTGCCATCTATCATGGTGATATTGAAGCCTGGGTTCACAGAATGTTAGCCTGATGCTTTGGGTTACTAATTCAGTCAACACAGCACTATTGCCTGTGGCAGGGAGGTGTTGAATGTGCAGTGGTTGGGAATTATGTGTTCAAATAATGTTTGCAATCAGAGGCTGGGACAGATGTACGAGATGGTACAGAGATGAGGAATGTGTTCAGTGTGAGGCTACTGGCAGGAGAGATGGGAGTGTGTAAGAAATTATGAATGTTTTCCGATGGAGTTTCAAATTTTGAATGAGAATGGTGTTTGGGCTAGAAGAGATGGATAAATTTAAAGTGGGGCTAAGAGAAGGAGACAATGAATGTGTAAAGGTTTGGAGTCACAGGTGAAATATGTTAGGCATGTGTATACAGGGCAGATTGCATGTTTGCAGAGATTGGTGAAGTATGCTGAGTGTGAACAGGCATTATCTTGAGAAAAAGAGACAGTTGAAAAGTGATGGGAAAGATTACATGCAATTGTTCACCTGTGTTCCAGACATTCTTTGCTTTTAGTTTGATTTTGATTCTGATGAATATTTTGTTCAGTCCCTTAAAGATCAAGCGATTGAAGCAGTGAAGGAAGCAATTTCCATAGGATATCGTTACATTGATTGCGCATACTTTTATCAGAATGAGAAAGAAGTGGGTGAAGCTATAAACCAGAAGATTAAGGAAGGAGCAGTAAAGCGTGAAGACCTCTTTATTGTCAGTAAGGTAAAATGGAGAGTTTTGAAAGTCATTAACAAACTTAAGCATTCATTCCTTCCACCACAATTCAGGGGCATGTACTATATACAACCAAAGGAGAACTTCTCCAACAACAACTTCTAAATCTGTGGCCGACCTCCACTGCATAGGAGAACAAGTGTAGCTGATGTATGGGACCATTGCAACCTGCAAGTTCCCCTACAAACCACATACCACCTTAACACAGCCATGTTACCAACCCTCCACTGTCTCTGGGTCAAAGTCCTGGAACCTGATCTTGTTAGCACTCTGGATGTACCTACATCACACCTACTACCCAAAGGCAATTGGAGATGGACAGTAAAAGTTGAATTTTTTAGTGACAACAAAAGCACTTCTAAAAATATTGTTTTGAGAAAAAAATTTCATTTTCTCCCATTAAATGTTAGGCCCTTTTATCTTTCTCCAAAATATTAATATCTGTTATAGAGGAATTCCACACTTTAGAGAAGGAAATGAGTTGTCTGAGAGGATGTTGGGAGAAGGTTAAAAGAGCAATTTATTTTTGATGCATTGATCTTGACATTGTACTACTTTCTGTTGTCCTATTAGCTCTGGTCCACTTTTCATGCAAAAGATAAAGTGAAAGAGGCCTGTTGTAAAACACTGTCTGAGCTGAATCTGGAATGTGTGGACCTCTACCTTATTCACTTGCCAATGGGATTCAAGGTATAGTTTCCAACTCTGATATTTTGCTACATTTTTCACTTAATTTAGACTTGTTACCTCCTGAGTAAAGTTCCTATTGCATATAAAATTGATTGATTTTAAAAGCTTGAGATGTGAGAGCAGTTTCATTTCAGTCTCAAGAGACTCCAGGTATTTATTACTATCCCATTCTTCTCATGTCAAGAGAGAGCCTAATATCTCATTTTAACCAACAGAATTATGCAATGAGACTTTTTTAGGCAAAACTCAACTCCATTGTATGTAAATAACTTAAACTTAACAAGCACTGTTAACTTGACAATGTGATTGCTAACTATGTATGCTGTGCAGTCAGTTTTTCTGCTTGCTGTCTCCATAAGTTCTCTTTGGAGTTCATATCTTAAAAACTATTTATCTTAGTCATAACCAGGCAAAGGTAGGCTACAACCTAATAGTAAGTCTTTAATTTTCTTCAATTCCAGTTATTTTCAGAGATATACCTTTCATTCATTGTCTCTTGACTGTGGATGCAACAGGGTGATTTACAGTTTGTACCCTGAGCATGTTACCCAAGTTGCACAATGATCAAGATATTCCTCTTGGTCTATACTTTGATTATGAAGTTGAAGACCTTCTCCAAGTTACACCTGTAAGAGCCAGTGTGGGCAACTGCTAATTGATGCCAACTACAAGAATTGCAAAAGATATTATAAAGGAGTGACTTGACAATATTACAGGTACCTGAGAAGATTTGTTCATTTTGGTCATACAGAGCTGAGCTTTGGTGTGTATTTTCAAAGGCAAATCGGTCCTAATACAAGAAACATTATGTCGAAAAAGACAACGTGGTCAAGGAAAATACTGAGATACAGGCTATTAGACTAGATGGGATTGGGGTTCACAGGAAGAGGTGTTAGCAAGTGTAAAAACATAAGTCCCCTGGGCCGAATGGGATTTATCCTAAGATTCTCTGGGATGCCAGGGAGGAGAGTGCCAAGCCATTGGTTTTGATCTTTATGTCATCATTGTCTAGAAAAATAGTGCCAGAAGATTGGAGGAGAGCAGATCCCATCTAGTCTAGTAGCCTGTATCTCAGTATTTTCCTTGACCAAGTTTCTTTTTCTACTGTGAATACTGAGAAAAAAAGTATTCATTTCCCACTATGATCCTTGGTTGGCCATAATTCATGATGAAGGTATCCGGCTGGAAATGTCAATTTTCCTGCTCTTTGGATGCTGCCTGATCTGATCTCCAACATCTACAGACCTCACTGTCTCCTGGCCCTAATCTTACTCTAGTCATTCTTTTATTCATGATATTACTTGTTGAAAGCCTTAGGGTTTTCCTTGATCCTATACACCAAAGACTCCTGGCTCCGCTGAGCTCTCTCTTTCGGTCTCTCCTGGCTAACTTGTAACTCTGAATGCCTCAACTGAGCCATCACATCTCATCCTAACATAAGCCATCTTCTTCCTCTGGACGAGAGATTCAACCTCCTTAGTAAACCACGCATCTCCTGCGCACAACAACTTCCTCCCTGCCTGATCGCTGCATATTTATCAAGGATCCACAGTAGCTGTTCCTTGAAGAAGTTCCACATTTCAATTGTGCCCAACCCCTGCAGCTTCCTTCCCCATCCTATGCATCTTAAATCACATCATAATTGTCTTTCCTCTCACTATAACTCTTGCCCTACCTAATATACCTATCCCTTTCCATCACTAAAGTAAACATAACTGAAATGTGATCACTATCACCAAAGTGCTCATCTGCCTCCAAATCTAACACCTGGCCGGGTTCATTACCCAGTACCAAATCTAATGTGGCCTCACCCTTGTTGGCCTGTCTGCCTATTGTGTCAGGAAACCCTCCAGCACACATTTGACAAAAACTGACCCATCTGAAGTACTTGAACTACAGTATTCCCAGTCAATATTTGGAAAGTTAAAGCTCCCCCATAATAACTACCCTGTCACACTTGCTCCTATCAAGGATCATCTCTGCTATCCTTTCCTCTACATCGCTGGAACTATTCAGAGGTTTATAGAAAACTCCCAATAGTGTGACCTCTCCTTTCCCGTTTCTAATCTCAGTAGAGGAGTCCTCAAATGTCCTTTGTGCAATCATAATACTGTCCTTGACTAACAATGCTGTAATCTTATGTCATTATGTATTACCAAATGGTGGTACATTGTGAAGGAAGTGAAGCCAGCCCAAATCAAAGCACACCCATCATGCAAGAGGTGAGTCAGGAAGAGCACGCTGTGTGGGTTTGTGACAACGATGAGCAGCAAGACAATCTGTCAGACAAATGCAACAAAGAACCTCTTCCGAACACTTATGAGCATCAAGTCAGAATATGAGAATTCCACATAAGGCAAATGGTTAGTTTATACATTGCCTCAATTGAACCTGCTTTCATCACACTGTAATCAGAGCATTAGATTCCTGTGATTCTATTGAATGTCCTACTACCTTGCTCTTTGATTCCTTACTACCATAGCTCTGCAAATGTTTCCTTTTTTTTAAGCATTAATCTATTTTTCCCTTTCGGAAGTTACTCTTGGATCTGCTTTGTCCCTCTCTTGGGCAGTTTGTTCCTAATCACAACCCGTGAACAAATTTTGAAATACTTGCACCAACTGTCCTGAATATTTTAATCAATATGATCCTCAGGAATTTATATCACTGTTCTATAAGCTCTCACATGACCTGAAATATTAACTCTGCTTTTTCTCCACAGATGCTACCAGACCTGCTGAGTTTTTCCAGCAATTTGGTTTTGTTTCTGATTTCCAGCATCCACAATTTTTGAACACAAACTCTCCTGTAGAAAATTACCTAGATCTCTCCTGTCCATAAAAAGCCTCATCAGTCTACTCTCCATTATCAATACTTTCTCAACAATACTCTGTTCACTTGTCAGTTTGGGTACTGCTATGCTCATGAGCTCCTTACAAACATGAACAAAAGAGCTGAATTTCAGAAGGAAAATGGTGGGGTCAACAATTGGCTATTTGTGAGATTTCGGAAGCCAAAGCAAAACTGCAGTTATTCCTCAATTCCCATCAACTCTTATCTTGTTAGAGTCATACCCAACAAAAAGAAAGGTAGTTGTGATGATTGGAAATCAAACATCTCAGCCACAGCACATGCTCCAGGAGATCCTCAGTGTAGTGTCCTTGGCCCAACCATCTTTCTGCTGCTGAATCAATGATATTTCCTCCATTGTGAGGTCAATGTGAGGGATATTCCTTAACGATTACACAATGTTTAGCATTTTAGTGATTCCTCAGCTACTGGAGCATTTCATCTTCAATTGCAAGAAGAGCAGGACAACTTCTAGGCTTGGATTGATGAGTGGCAAGCAGCATTTGTGCAAGATAAGTGCCATTCAATGACCATCTCCAAGAGAATCCAACCATTGCCCTCTGATTGCATCACCATCTCTGAACATCCCATTGTCAACATCTCTGAGATTAACACTGATCAGAAACTGATCTGACCCAACATAAAAACACTGGATTAGAATCGTATGGTGAGTAACCCATCTCCTGACTTCACAGAACAAACTCCACCAAGGACAAGGCACAAATCGGACGTGTGATTGACTACTGCTCATTTGCTTGGATAAGTGCAGCTCCAGCAATACTGTAACCCTCAACCCTATCAATGACAAAACAGCTTATGTCATTGGTATTTCATCTATCACCTGCAATATCCATTCCCTTCATCGCCTATGCTCAGTAGCTGCAATGTATTCAATGTACAAAACGCACAGCAAAATCTAACCAATACTGCTGTTGAAAGCATCTTGACAATCAATGACCATTACCTTTAGAAAAACAAGAGCAGCAGATGTATAGGAAACACAATCTGCAAGTTCCCCTCCCAAGCCATTCTCCATCCTGACATGGAATTGTATCACCATTCTTTCACTGTCCCTTTAACCTACACCATGATTCAAGAAATACCTGGCTGAATGAGGGTGCATCATTGATTACTGTCATTGTATTTTACTAATATAAGATCTTTATTGATCTTGTTTCATTAGCATTCAAAAAAACCAAAAATAAATCAAAGTTAAAGATCACACAACACCCGGTTATAATGCAACAGGTTTAATTGGAAGCACACTAGCTTTCGGAGCATCGCTCCTTCATCAGGTGGTAGTGGAGGGCTCAATCCTAACACACAGAATTTATAGTAAAAATTTACAGTGTGATGTAACTGAAATTATGCATTGAAAATTTGATTGTCTGTTAAAATACCGCGATAGTTTCACTTCTTTCATATATAAATCACAAAACCTTTTGCTATAAATTCTGTGTGTTACAATTGAGCCCTCCACTACCACCTGATGAAGGAGCGACGCTCTGAAAGCTAGTGTGCTTCCAATTAAACCTGTTGGACTATAACCTGGTGTTGTGTGATTTTTAACATTGTGCACCCCAGTCCAACACCGGCATCTCCAAATCATGAAAAATAAATCATAATTGTTTTTCAATATGGAGGGTTGGAGGTGGAGTGGCAACCTGATAGAAATTTATAAAATAGTGAGAGGTATATAGATAGAATTAATAGTAGTTGTCTTTTCCCTAGATAGGTGATTTGAAGACTAGGTGGTACATTTCTAAGGTGAGAGGAGCGAGATTTAAAAAAGAGAATGGGGGCATAATTTTTACGTAGAGAGTGATTCATGTCTGGAATGAACTTCCTAAGAAAACGTGTACAATTACAATGTTTAAAAGATATTTTGATGCTATGGAGAGGGTGCAGAGAAGGTTTACGAGGATGTTGCCTGGTATGGAAGGTGCCAGCTATGAAGAGAGGTTGAGTAGGTCAGGTTTGTTTTCATTAGAAAAAAGGAGATTGACAGGGGGAGGTCTACAAAATCATGAAGGGTATAGAGAGGGTAGATAGAGATAAGCTTTTTTCCCAAGCTGAAGGATTCAACACTGAGAGGTCACGCTTTCAAGGTGAGAAATGAAAAGTTTAAGGGGGGATACAACGGCAAGTACTTTACACAGAGGGTGGTAGGTGCCTGAAATGCATTACCAGCAGAGGTAGTACAGGCAGGCATGGTAGATTCATTTAAGATGTGACTGGACAGATGCATGAGTAGGTGGGGAACAGAGGGATACAGATGCTTAGGAATTGGGCAACTGGTTTAGACAGTAGATTTGGATAGGCTCAGGCTTGGATGGCCGAAGGGCCTGTTCCTGGCCTGTAAATTTTCTTTGTTTTCTTTGTTCTTTAAAATATACATGAATAGGAAAGGTTTAGAGTGATATGGACAAGGAGCAGGCAAGCGGGACTAGTTTATTTGAGATTATGTTTGGCATGGACTAGTTGCTTTGTTTCAGGAGAGGCAAAACACAATAGCAAAGAAATTAAACTGTTAAGCAGTGTGTGTATTGGATCTGGAATTCACTGTCAAGTACTGTAGTGGAAGTGGATTCAATTGTGCGTTTCAAAAGGCAATTGTATAAGCACCTGAAGAGAGAGAAAATAGAGAGAATTGCCCCTTATCCTGTAACCAGTTAAATGTTCTTTGATCATAAGCAGGTGCTGTTGTATTATGGCCAATTTGGATGAAGCGTGTTCAGGTCTTGGAGAGGGTGCAGGCAAATTACTAGCAACAAAAGATTTCAGTTTATGTGGAGGTTGAAGAAACTGTGTTTTTATTGATGATTGCCAAGAATGCCAAGGGGAGATTTAAGAGTTGATGATGGTTTTGTAAGTGTGAATAAGGAAACACCATCACCAGGAGCAGAACATGTACACAATGGCCAGAAAGGTTGTATGAGATTTGAATTCCTGACATTTAGATTGCTACGCTACTGATTAGTGGTTAGATTATCCCTATGAAGGTCTAATTTGATACAACTAACAATATTTACATAAATGACACATTCTGGCTTTATTGCAGTTGTTCCATTTTGGGCTTATTGAATTACTTTCTGGGTGTCATTGTTTGGATTTGTTCAGGCCAAATTTATTTAAATAGTTTTGTTCAATTTGTGTTACTAGGCTTGAAAATATATTGTCATTCTTGAGAGCTTTAGTTATCTCTTAGGATCCTTTGAAGGCCAACTGAAAGCACAACGCTGTTTTTGCAGACAACATTGTAACTTGACGTTTGGTAATTGTTTAATTGAGAACCAAGTATCTAATTTGGTGATGGAAGAAGGAGAAGGACCTATGTAGGAGTGGTTGTGAGAGCAGGAAGATCGTTGCCAGAAGTGTACTCTATTCATAAAAGTACATTACAAATCAGATAGAGAGGTAATGGCACAGTGGTCATAGAGTCGTAGAAATGAAAAGCACGGAAACAGACCCTTTGGTCCGACTCTTCCATGCCAGATATCCTAAATTAATCTACTCCCATTTGCCAGAACTTGGCCCATATCCCTCTCAGCCCTTCCTATTCATATACCCATCCAGATGCCTTTTAAATGTTGTAATTGTACCAGCCTCCACTATTTCCTCTGGCAGCTCATTCCATACACTCACCACCCTTTGTCTGAAAAAGTTGCCCCTTAGGTCCCATTTCAAATTTCTCCCGTTTCACCCTAAACCTATGCTCTCTAGTTCTGGACACAGCTACCCCAGGGAAAAGATCCTATTTACGATATCCATGCCCCTCATGATTTTATAAATCTTTATAAACCCCTTTATAAACCTCAGCCTTCAACACTCCAGGGAAAATAGCCCCAGCCAATTCAACCTATCCCTATAGTTCAAACCTTCCAACCCTGGCAACATTCTTGTAAATCTATTCTGAACCGTTTCAAGTTTCACAACATCCATCCTGTTGTGAAGGAGGGAGACCAGAATTGCGCATAACATTCCAAAAGTGGCCTTACCAATGTCCTGTACAGCTGCAACATGACCTCCCAACTTCTGTACTCTATGCTGTGACCAATAAAACAAAGCATACTAAACGCCTTCTGCTATTATCACTGGACTGTTAATCTAGAGTCAACCCATGTAATGTGCTGGGGACCAAGAATCAAATCTTACCATGACAGATGGTGGAATTTGAATTCAATAACAAAATTTGGAATCAAGACTCTCATGATGATTATGAATCCATTGTACATTCGTTGGGGAAAAAAAACCACCTGGTTCACTGATGGCCTTTTAAGGAAGGAGACTGCCATTCTTACATAATCTGGCCTGCATGTGACTCCAGACTCCACACCCATGTTTAGGCTTGGACAATAAATGCGAGTTCATTCTACATACAAAGCTCTCTCTCTGTGGAAAAGCTTGCTCTTCAGGTTCCTTTTTAAATCTTTCTCCTCTCACCTTAAAAAATATGCCACCTAGTTTCAAATACCCCCACCCTAGGCAAAAGACCTTTGCTGTTTAGCCTGTCTATGCCCATAAGATTTTATAAACCTCTATATCGTCAGCCTATACCATGACATGGTCTGTTTAGGACTTGAGTAACTGTGTCCAATATCTCCTCATGATTGCTATTCCTCCTTAAAACAGTCCAGGTCATGTTTCTTTTGTTATTACGCACCCTATGAGGGGTGTGCAATTTTCAGTACTTATTGTGTAGTGAACAGACGATCATCAATCATAGTTTAGAGATACTCTCTAGATAATAGTTAACTTTTCTGGGTTTGCCCAAGATAGCACAAAGGAATATAGTTGTTGTCATTAGAGCTCACTTACCTTAGCTCCAGGATATCAGTTCCCAGGCCCAACTATCGTCAGCTACTTCATCAATGACCTTCTGTCCATCATAAAGTCATAAGTGGAAATGTTCGGCAATGATTGTGCAATGTTCAGCACAATTCACAATTCCTCAGATGCTGAAGCAATGCAACAAGACCTAGAAGATATTCAGGTTTGGATCAAGAAGTGGCAAGTAACATCCGTACTACACACATGGCTGGCAATGACCATCTCCAACAAAACAAAATCATCATCCCTTTGACTTTCAATGGCATTACTATTACTGAATCCCCACGATCACTATTCTGGGGGTTACTTTTAAAAGGAAATTGAACTGGACTCACTATATAAATATGGTGACCACAAGAGTGGGTCAGAAGCTCTGGATACTGCAGCAAGTAACTTACTTCCTGACTGCCCAAAGTCTGTCCACCATAAATAAGGCACAAGTCAGGAATGTAATGGAGAAAGTGAGGACTGCAGATGCTGGAGATCAGAGTCAAGAGAGTAGTGCTGGAAAAGCACAGCGGGTTAGGCAGCATTCGAGGAGCAGGAGAATCGACGTTTCGGGCATAAGCCCTTCATCAAGAAAAGCCCTTCCTGGTGAAGGGCTTGTGCCTGAAACGTCAATTCTCCTGCTACCCAGATGCTGCCTAACCTCGATAGTCCCTACATTTCTAGTGCATGCAATTTCAACAATACTTAAGAAGTCTGACACCATCCAGCTCACTACCCTGTTCCTCCTTTTGCTAACAGATTGACTGCTTTGCTAACAAGAAGCAGAGAGTAGGCATAGATGGGTCATGCTGTATCATCCATCTCTTGTGGAGATTTGCAAAAGAACACCTCTGACCATGAGTTGATCAGGCAGTGTTCAGCACATAACATCCTGAAGACTCAGTGGGGAGAAAGAAGAAAGTAGATGCTGTTGGCTAGTTCCCTGAACAGACCATCAGAGTCATTTTGGCAGAATGGATCACCACTAGAACAGACCAACTAAAACTGAAACACAGTTTGACTGGTGATGTAAACGGCACTTCAGTCAAATCCTTCCTAAAGCCTCACCCTTTTCACAGAGTGCTCCCAAGATCTCTGTGGAAGGGAGAAAGTGTTGCCCTCTTCTTGTGGATTGTGCCTTGGTAAAATGGTCTGGAGAGAGATGTAGTGGTTTTTGTCAAGGTTTATCCCAAGCATACAAACAAGTTTTAGAACAGGAGTAGGCCATACAAGCCTCAAGCCTGTTCTACCAGAGATTATGTGAAAAGCGTGAGACTTTAGGCATGTAGGAAGGATTTAATCAGAAATGGTGTTTTCATTGTCAGTCAAGCTATGTTTTAATGCTAGGTGGACTGTTCTAGTGATGATCCATTCTGCCAACATGACTCTGATGGTCTGCTCAGGGAATCAGCCAACAGCATCTACCTTCTTCTTTCTCCCCATTGAGTCTTCAGGGTTTTATGTGCTGAATACTGCCCGATCAACTCATGGTCAGAGGTGATCTTTTGTAAAACTTCTCCAAAAGAGATGGATGATCCAGCACGTGGAATCCAATTACGTGGAATATTGCAAGTGTGGCAGCATGACCTGACTGATCCTTTGCATCACCAGAGAGAGGTAGAATCGCAGCATGTGGTGGTACTTGGCGTTTGCATACTAAGGCAATGTGATGCAGCTGCACTCAGAGGTGGCCATGAGGTTGAGGGTAATGTATGTCTTTAACTCCACCGAGAGTAGGATGATGTTGGGATATTGATTGTGACAGAATGAAGACTGAACCAATGTATGTTATGGATAGCAGTGAAGTACCATAAAAGTGTTTTACCATGGGGGAAGATCAGATGAGGCATGATAAGCCTGTGCCTCAACAAGCCACAGTGTGCTATATATCTAAAGTTACTGAGACCCATCTTGCTGATTTGAAACATGTTGCAAGATGTAAAACATTTGTACTGGTGTTTCTTAGGTGCAAAGTAGATGAAAGCTTACCAATAAGTATGTCCTTTCTTCCAATCACCAACATTTGCCATTATTTCACAGCAATTTTTCTTTGGTTTTAATCCTTCTTTGTGCCTCTATTCTCTTTTATAGGTTTCAGGAACATATATTTAAACAAAATTTTCAATTTTTTTTAAATTCTAGGCTGGTGATGAGAAGATTCCTTTGGATGAGAATGATTTGATAATACCAAGTGACACCGATTTTCTTGACACTTGGGAGGTAAGTATTTGATTTGGTCATATGGTTTTGTTACTGGTGCTTATTTTATAAATACATTGTTAATTAGAAGAATAACTAATGGTAAATATTTTTACCCCCCACCCCCACTTTTGATAGGCTAATCCATCGACTTAATCTTCACTAAGTGTAACTGTGTACTGACGATTCCTTGTCTTAAACTCGTATTATCATTTTCGTCAATTAAAGTAGGAATTAAGAGCAAGATAATACTCATTCACAGGCAATGGAAGATTTAGTTGATGAAAAATTGGTTAAAGCTATCGGAGTATCCAACTTTAATCAAGATCAGATTGACCGGATCTTGAAGAAACCAAATTTGAAATACAAACCTGCAGTTAACCAGGTAGTTTTTTTAAAAAATCATTGGATTACAGATTTTCACTACCATTTTCCAATTGCATTCACGGGTCTGCAATGCTTCATTCTGTAAAACTAATCCATGACCTTGTTCTGGTTGCTTTAATAGATTGAATGCCACCCTTACCTGACTCAAGAAGATCTGATCACCTATTGCCATTCAAACAACATTGTTGTGACTGCCTATAGCCCACTGGGATCTCCAGCTAGACCATGGTATCTAAGATATAAACTCATTAATCATCACATAATGTAGATTAGATTACTAACAGTGTGGAAACAGGCCCTTTGGCCCAACAAGTCCAAACCGACCCGCAACCCTTGCCCCTACATTTACCCCTTCATCTAACACTACGGACAATTTAGCATGGCCAATTCACCTAACCTGCACATTTTTTTTGGATTGTGTGAGGAAACCAGAGCACCCAGAGGAAACCCTCGCAGACACGGGGAGAATGTGCAAACTCCACACAGAGAGTCGCCTGAGATGGGAATTGAACCCGGGTCTCTGACGCTGTGAGGCAGCAGTGCTAACCACTGTGCCACCGTGCCACCCCACCACCCCATGGTAGTTCAGAAAAATCTGCTCCTCAGTTGTTTATATTAAAATATTTTGCATCTGTCTGTACTTTTTTGTAGTTCTGGGATTTTGTGTCAAGGAGGGTAGCCTAGTGATTGAGGAGAGCAGACCTACTTAATAGTTATAGCTTTTTTGGAGTGGAGTAGCAGATCTGGTGTATTTGTCATTTCCAAATTCTTTGGCTTGGTGTATACCGTCCAGGCCCTTAAATATGGTTTTGCCTTGTTGGAACAAACACAATATTTGGCAACTCTCCTGAGGGGTGACCAAGTTTGAAAAGTACTGTTTTGGTACATAAATCATGAACTCCACCTCCAAGGATACATACGTTTTTTGGCCTGAAATTGGCCCCTCCTATCGTTGAATTTCCTTTTATTATTAGTGTTTATTTGTTCATAGGATGTTGACAGTCCTAGCCAAGCTAATATTTATTGCTAATCCCTATTTGACCAGAGGCCAGTTAAGAGTCAACTGCATTGCTGGAGTCACATGTAGACCAGACCAGAAAATGATGGTCCTTTATATTTCTGTAAAGGATATTAGTGAACAAGGTGGATTTCACAACAATCAACAATGGCTACACAGTTATCATTAGGCTAGTATTTTACTCCAGATTTGTATTGAGTTCAAATTACATCATCTGTCATGGTCGGATTTAACCCATTTTCCTGGAATGTTTACCAGTATAGAAAATTACTGCTATGCCTCTTACTCTTTCTTTGTAAAACAAATACTTTTATTTCTACTCTCTGCTTTGGATGCCCTTTGCTTTATGTCTCTGGGGAATTTGACTAGTCCCTACCTGAACTATTTCTTCTTTGAAGGCTTCTCATAATTGGCGCATAGTAGGTGACTTTTTTTTGTTTCAAACAATGGCTCATTCCCTACAAGTTTTCAAAAGTTTTTTTCTGGACCACTTCAAAGTGAAAGGTCATCACAGTATTAAAGAATATTTGTTATTGTCACATGTGGTCCAGTACGGAAGCACAGGAGTACAGTGAAATGTTTATACAATGGCTGCATTTAATGGCACCATCTTAGGTGCAAGTACCTAGATACAAATCTGAAAGAGTAAAAAAGAAGTGTTGTTATTGAGTTTAAGTGACCATAAGTATTTAAGTTTCAGTCCGTGCCTGCAGACCCCACACCATGAGGCTGTGCTGCCTCCACATATTATAGCGCCTCCAATATCATAGTGTATCACATTAGTTTGAGGCAATTCATATTGTAGGTTAAAATGAAACATCTCCATCCCCCTGCAGCAAATTTTCATTCATGCTAAATGTTTGAACTGTGATCATGCTGCACTGAAATCCATGATCACTGTGCCAATCGCATTTTGCTGTAGGTGCAAATCAGACAATTGTTACAGTGGAGGAGGGGGCCTTTTGACCTGTTGTATCTGTGTAACTCACTGGAAGGTCAATCAACCTTGTGACCCTGTCTCATTCTTTTCACAGAGCCCTGTAAGTTTTGGTAAGATACCCTAGAAGGAATAATGTCATTAGTTCCCCCAGAATCAGTTGTTCTTGTTTGTAGAAAGGGATGTTTCCTTATTAAATGTGAGTTGTATGACTCTAAATGGTATTTTTGGAACAGTATTAAAGTTGCCAATTACTCATTGCCAGTGTCGAAAAGTGCTGGAAAAGCACACCCAATCAGGCAGCATCTAAGGGTCAAGAGTCAACATCTCAAGCATGAGCTCTTTATCATGCTCAATTCTCCTGCTCCTCAGATGCTGCCTGACCAGCTGTGCTTTTCGAGCACTACACTTTTCGACCTTGATCTCCATCATCTGCTGTCCTCACTTTCTCCTAGTTACTCATTGCCAGTCAGCAACTAATTTGTATCATGGATTTCCAATTGCAAATCACATTCTTCAGGTTTTACTTCCAGGAAACTTGCAAACTTGAGTAATCTAGTTTACTTTCATTGTTTTAGGATAAAAAAAGATGACCCTATACTTCTCCAGGATCCTAAACTCAAGCGTATAGCATGTCAGCATGGTAAATCAACAGCACAAGTATGTGAACATTTGTTAAGTTTGCAGCAATGAGACCCTGGTTTGAGTACAGTAGCAATAGTTGTTGTTTAGCATTAATGTTTAGCATTATATAATGTAATTGCTGTTTGTTTAACTAATTTTCTTAGAATAATGTTTTAAAAGTATGACTATTTATGAAGGGTTAATTCATGGCAATAACCCAAAATGGAATGGGATGAGGGATGAACTTGTGAAGATTGATTCACATAAATCAAGGAGCTCACAAGAATTGAAAATGCAAATTGGAACACACAATCTAGGCGTGGGTGGATATTTCCCCCATTGGTCATGTCTAAGATATTGGGGGCCGCAATCACAATAAAATTCCAGCTATTTAGGTTGAAGATGAGATGTTCTTTGTTTAAAGGGTTGTGCTTTGGAATTCTTTTACTCCAGGGAATTCTGGGTGATCAGCTAATTAATATTTTCAAAGTTAAAAAGCACACAACCAGCTTATAGTCCAACAGGTTTATTTGGTAGTACAAACTTTCGGAGTGCTGCTCCTTCGACAGAGACCAGTGAATTTCTGAGTGTTAACGGAATTTAGGAATATGAGGATAAAGGAAAAGTGAAACGAACATCAGATCAGCTATGATTTCATTGAATAGCAGAGGAAGCTCGAAAGACCATATAGCCTGTTCCTGCTCCTATTTCTTATGTTCTTATGACCGTAGTTTTGTTTTACTATTAATTGTAATTTTTCAGCAACTCAAGTTTCAGTGCTTCTATAGAAATGAAAGTTGCCTCCACTTATATTCTAGCTACCATGAAACTTCAATTTTGACCACTTAAGCTCAAGTCCTCCAGCATGTAGGAATCAATTTCTCATCATAAGAGTGTAAGCTCCCACCTTGAGATGTTCATCTTTTCAGAAACTTCTTCAATTAATTTGTAACTTATACATTATGTATTGATAAAGGCTAAATCTGTTTTGTAGTTCTGCAATGTTACAAATTCCTGTTGTTTAAGTTAGGATCTTTTGTCAGACGTAGTCACTTCTGATGTGATAGAATCATAGAATTTTATGGCACAGGAGAAGAGCATTTGGCCAATCATATCTTACCAGCTCCCAAAACAACGATCCAACTAGGCCCATTCACCAGCCCTTTCTGCGTAGCCCTCTATATTCATCACTATCAAATATACATCCAGCTCCATTTTAAAACCTTTTATGGAAGTAGCCTCCATCTCTGTCCTTGGCAGCACATTGCAAATTCTGACAACTGAGTAAAATTTCTCCTCATCTCACTTCATGTATAAAATTATAACATGATTTGTAGAGAAGAGAAGTGTTAAAGGATTGAGAATGAGCAGATGATTGAAACACTAAGTGGATGTGTACCTAATCTATTATTTGTATGAATCCTGCTACTTTGTGCTTTGGCTCATTTGCATTCTAAGTCAAAGGGAAAGCATATTTTACAAATGTGTTAGAGATCTTTTGAAGAAATAATTTGTGTTGGGAATAAAAGGGAGTCAGGGTAGCGGTATTACACTTAGAAGATACTTTGATGCCATATCAAATGTTATTTTTGACAACAAACACCCATGATGTAATGGGTAAAACACTGACAGAAGATAGCTGGAGGCAGAGGCTGAGGTAGATAGCTCCTTGGTTACCAAGGGGGATGAAAGATAATCGGAGATGTGGAATGTGGAGTTGATGTTAAAAGCAAATCAACCACAATCATACTGAATGGCAGGGTAGGCTTGAAGGTCTGAATGGCTTACACTAGTTCTTTGTTTACATCTTTGTAGGACAGCTTGTTTTGATATTTGTAACAACTGGTTTATTGCTGCCTTTTTACTACTTTGACAGTCTGTGTGGATGAATGCTATTGTTTATCCTTGCAAGCAGGCATTTCTCTAGAAAGGGGTGTTTATCTGTTTGCCGTAATTTTCTATTTGACTATCAACTCTTTGAATTTGGATTTCTTGCTTTACGGTCACTTCCTTTGGGTGTTCCTTGAGTGCCATGCAAACGACAGAGGCTTTCTGATTTTGTTCCTTTGATTCCTGACATTCAACATTATACTCAGGAATATGATTTTAAGTTCTCCTTTTCCAGAGAGAGGTTCTGGCTGAAAACCGTTTTCTATCATATGGGCATATTGATATATATTGTGGAAAGGAAGAAATGTTGGCTTTATTGTTTTCTGCTACTTTTCTGATTTTGCCACTGGTTCTTTTTTTGATTCCAGCATTCAAATTAAAATGGAAGGGAATCCTAGAGTGTAGTGATTATAGAGTCAGCCATGGTTCTCTGGGACTGTTAACCTGGTTCAATCATGGAGCCCTGGCTGACATATAAACAGAAGTGTCAGAAGTTCTCTTCACTCTGAGAACTGGCTCTGATGAAGCTGGAGCAGTGTCAAGTACTAAGCACGTGTAACTAAAGGGTGATTTGGTGATGGGATACCAGCCTCTGTGGAGTTATTTCAATGACAACGAGAGAATAAATACGCGCCTAACGACAATTGCTCACACCAGTCGTCTTTGTGTTGGGGTAAGCATTTCTGGCATCATGCAATTATTTGGGAAGCTTTACCCATTTGTTCCTGCTCTCAAAGACTGGGCCCAGTGTGGGAAAAAATGCATCATTTTTTTCTGGGCAAATGGCATTGGGGCAGATGAAAATCACCGAAGTATTCTCCTGGCAGCTTGTGATCCGGCAGCTATTTTGGTTTTTAGGAGCCTAACATTTCCTAAGGTACTGATAACAAAGCCTTTTCAAGAGTTGATGGATTTAGTTATGAGTGTTATGACCCCAAGCCTCCACTAATTCTGAGATGTTATCGGTTTTACTCGGCTGTTTGAGAACCAGGGAAATCTGTTTCAGGATTTTTGACAAGGCTAAGACGACTGACAAAGGCACGTCATTTGGTTTAACCCTAAATAAGAGGCTGAGACACCAATTTGGTATGTGGGATTAATGATGTCACTGTGCAAAAGTGCCCATTAGCTGAAGCCCAACTAGACTTCAAATTGGCTCTATGACTGGCTTTGTCATTAGCAAGTGCAGGAAATAGAGCTCGTGATTAACAGGGAGGGACTTACTGGTAATGGAAGAGGATGCCATCACCAGGCCGACTGAGCTTGGGGGACACCACTTGAATAGAGGCAATTGCATAATCTCATTCAGGACTTATCGGGAACAGAGGGATTCTAGGTCAGCCCACTACAAAAACCAAAAACACGGTGGCACAGTGGTTAGCACTCCTGCCTCACAGCGCCAGAGACCTGGGTTCAATTCCCGCCTCAGGCGACTGACTGTGTGGAGTTTGCACGTTCTCCCCATGTCTGCGTGGGTTTCCTCCGGGTGCTCCCGTTTCCTCCTACAGTCCAAAGATGTGCAGGTCAGGTGAATTGGCCATGCTAAATTGCCCATAGTGTTAGGTAAGTGGTAAATGTAGGGGTATGGGTGGGTTGCGCTTTGGCGGGGTGGTGTGGACTTGTTGGGCTGAAGGGCCTGTTTCCACTCTGTAAGTAATCTAATCTAAAAACAAAACCAAACCTCAGCTAAACAGTTAACATTTTCTTCCGGAAAATATTGCTTGCAGCTGGATAAATACCCAATTATCTCACATACAGGATTCGTATGCAAAGCTGGCAGAGGGAGGGGAGGGTGGAGAGGTGATGACTGTTCTTCACAAAGCTTATCATGAGCCATACTATTGCGATTAGATGAGGATTGTATGCTACAGTTAATACCTAAGGATTTGCACCAAGACAGCCATTTTAGATATAACTAACCTGTGCCATTTCTCAGTGGACAATGAAGCACATTCCAAGAAGTCTATCCCACGTCGCTATTTATCTAATATGCTAATGACAGGGAAGACCAACAAAAAGTACTTGGGGAACTTAGACATTCTTAGACATTTCGCTGACACAGGTGTATG
This sequence comes from Chiloscyllium punctatum, assembly GCF_047496795.1. Lineage (NCBI taxonomy): Eukaryota > Metazoa > Chordata > Chondrichthyes > Orectolobiformes > Hemiscylliidae > Chiloscyllium > Chiloscyllium punctatum. The sequence goes on along the minus strand of NC_092770.1, from coordinate 57,115,112 downwards.
CCTTAGAAGTAACAAATGTGTGTTGTAGGCACCCAAAGTGACCTACTTGGACTACAGAGTTGACAAGAGTGGGTTACACCCATTAGAATATAAAGTAAGGGTGATCAAAGGTACTCTGGCTCCCATGTCTGTATTGGAGCTTATTTCTTTCCTTAGATTGGTGAATTATTACAGAAAAGTCATGTGTAACCTGTCCACCATCCTGGTATCCCTACAAATGCTGTTGAAAAAGGATCAGCTTTGGAAGGGATCATAGTCAAGATGTAGCCTTTAGGGAAGGAAAGATGCAGCTGTCGACATCTAAGGTGTTGGCACACTGTGATCCCAAGTGCGATCTTGTGCTGCTATGCAACGCCTCCCTGTATGGTATCAGGTAGTGTTGCCTCACAGATGGCCCAATGGAGAGGAACACCCAAGAGCGCTGACTGATGCAGATAGCAAATAGGCCCAGATAGAGAAGGAAGAGGGTGGCCAGAGTGAGGGTGGGGTCAATCAGGGATAGTGGAGGGAAATGGTGCCAGAAATTGAAGGAGGTAGGGGAGATCCTTAATGAATTCTTTGCTTCAGTATTCACAAGTGAGAGGGACCTTGTCATTTGCAAGGATGGCATGAAAAAGGCTGAAACGCTTGAACAGGTGATGTTAAGGAGGATGTGCTGGAGATTTTGAAAAACATGAGGGTAGATAAGTCCCCTGGGCCATATGGGATACACACAAGGTTTCTAGGGGAAGCAAGGGAAGAGATTGCTGCGCCTTTGGCTATGATCTTTGCATCCTCATTGTCCACTGGAGTAGTACCAGATGATTGGAGGGTAGCAAATGTTATTCCTGTGTTCAAGAAAGGAAATCCTGGGAATCCAGGTAATCCTGGGAATTACAGACCAGTCAGTCTTACGTCGGTGGTAGGCAAGTTATTGGACAGGATTCTGAGACACTGGGTTTATGATTATTTGGAAAAGCATAGTTTGATCAGAGATATTCAGCATGGCTTTGAGGGGCAGATCATGCCTCACAAGAGTGAGGCTGGTAGTAGATGGAAAGTATTCAGCTGAGAGTTTGGTGACCAGTAGTGTTCTGCAGGGATCTATTCTGGGACCTCTGCTCTTTGTGATTTTAATAAATGATTTGGATGGAAGTGGAAGGGTGGTTGAGGGAAGTTTGCCGATGACACGAAGGTTGATGGTGTTGTGGATAGTGTAGAGAGCTGTTGTAGGTTGCAACAGGACATTGACTGGATGTAAAGCTGGGCTGATAAGTGTCGGTGGAGTTGAACTGGGAAAAGTGTGAAGTGATTCATTTTGGAAGGTTGAATTTGAATGCAGTTTACAAGATTAAGTGCAGGATTCTTGGCAGTGTGGAGGAACGGAGGGATCTTTGGGTCCATGTCCATAGATTTCTCAAAGTTGCCACCCAAGTTGATAGAGTTGTTAAGAAGTAAGTTGTCTGTTGTCTTTCCTGAGCAAAGGGTTTGAGTTTAAGAGCCATGAGGCTATAATAGTGCAGCTCTATAATGCCCTGGTTAGGCCACACTTGGAATGTTGTATTCAGTTCTGACCACCTCATTACAAGAAGGATGTGAATGCTTTTAGTAACTGTGCAGAGAAGATTTACCAGGATGTTGCCTGGATTGGAGGGCAGGACTTAGAATGAAAGGTTGAGGGAGCTAGGGCTTTTCTCATTGGAGCAAAGAAGGATGAGAGGTGACTTGATAGATGTGTACAAGATGATGAGAGGCACAGATAGAGTGGATAGCCAGAGACTTTTCCCAGGTGGAAATGGATATCATGAAGGGGCATTATCTTAAGGTGATTGGAGGAAAGTTTAGGGGAGATGTCAGAGGTCGGTTCTTTACACAGAGAATGGCGGGTGTGTGGAATGCACTGCCAGCAGTGGAAGTAGAATCCGATACATTAGGGGCATTTAAGCAACTCTTAGGCATATGGATGATAGTAAAATATAGGGTCTGTCAGTTAGTTTGATCTCGGGAGTAGGATAAAAGGTTGGCACATCATCAAGTGTTCTATGTTCCATGTTCTGGAAGGTCTGATGGTTGTCTTTGGTGTGAGAAAATGCCACCTATACCTTTTACAGACGTAAATTTGTAATAGTAACAGACCATACACACTTGTTTGCTGTACTTAGATGACAAGGCCATGCTGACTGTATGGTCAGGTTGAATTCAGCAGTGGGCTCTCATTCTAAATGCGTACAGTTACAAGGCAGAACACCATCTGGGAGCCCATGAAACAAATGCTGATGTCTTGACTCACCCCTGGCTGGTAGATACACCACCGGTGGTGCCACCATGGGGAGAGTCCATTTTGGTTTCAAACTTTCTGGTCACACTTGCAGTCACCACTGACAATATCAGACTATGGACATGACAAGATCCCATCCTGCCAAAGCTAACACAGCTGGTAGTGATGGGGGAAACAAAAGAGTAATCACAACCAGAAGTGAAACCTTTCTGGACTTAATGAGACCAAATCACTGTAGAGAATGGCATTTTATTATGGGAAGCAAGAGCAATTGGCCTGAGCAAAGCTTGCTGCCAGATACTGGCTGAACTCCACCAGGATCCTCCAGGAGTGTCCAAATGAAGATGTTGTTGAGAAGTTATGTCTGGTGACCAAGATTGATGCAGACGTAACCGCATTGGTGGGACAGTATCCAGAGTACCAACAAGGACAGAAATGATTCCAGCAGCTTTTCCTACATTGTGGGAATGACTTGTAGGTGACTATGGACACGCTGACTATGCCAGCTTTTCCATGGGCTCAATGTTCTTATCCATTGTGGACATCCACTCTGTGGTTGAGCGTGTACAGAATTCATTTGTCAAACATGGAGATTATGATAGAAAAACTGAGCATCTTTTGAAATACATGGACACCTGGAAGTGTTGGTCACAGACAATGAGCCATAATTTCCCAGTCAGAAATTTGAATATTTCATAAAGTCGAATGGCATTCGGCATATAGGGATAGTTCCATACCATTCACCAAACTGTCTTGCTTCTTGTTTGATTATTGAGCCACCTCTCATGCACTACAGGGACAGCTCCAGCAGATTTGCTGATGGGGAGAAGCCTCTGCACCAGATTAAATCAGATTTTTCTAGACCTGGGGGGGTGGGAAGGAAAAACAGCATCAGGAATGTTGGACACAAGATTCCTCTAATCAAGAGAGACAGATTATTCCAGGGGATGAAGTTTGGTGCTAAAACCATGAAATGGCCCTGCATGGGTAAGAGACATGGTCGACACAAGGTCAAGTCCCTTGATGTACAAAGTTCGAGTAGGTGAAATGGTCCTGAACAAGCAGTTGGACTACATGAAAGCTGCAAACACAAAAATGGGGTAGGAGCAAAACATTTCTGCCCCCTCAACAGCGAAGAAGGCTGTCAGAACCCATGTGTTCTCTTCCCCCTGTCTAGCATTAAAGAAACCTTGGAGTCTTGGATAGACATGACGTGTGCCACAGTCTTGACACCTTTTTGGCCTGAAGCATTTCAGAAGAAACTCATCCTCTCCTTCAGGTGGTAGAGGCGGGCTATGGTCTGATATACGCAGCCATAACCAAACCTGAGTCGGAGAAATCAGATCCTGGGGCATGCACAAAAGCTTCAGGAAAGGCTGTGAAAACAAACAGGCCCACATCCCTGAACTTGGAGAGGAAAGGATGAAGTAATTGTAACAAGGTCGGCCTTGTGAGCTTCGTAGAATGAGTTCCATGATTGAGCCAGGTTAACAGCCCCAATCAATGAGCCCGAGCTGACAGATATAGACAGTAGTGAGTATTGAATAAAATTATTTGCACAATTGTGTCTTCACTGAGTCCCTGCACTTACATGCACAGAATACAGGAGAACAAAAGAAAATTAACAGGGGAGTTAGAATCTTAGTTCAGAGGACTGACCACAGCCAGTGTACAAAACAAAATAAACGGGAAAAAGAACAGGAGTGGCTAAGCATTGCCTTTATTGTGCTTTGCTTGCTACTGGTTGACCGGCCATGTGGGTGTTTTCCTGGTGGTGGAAATATTGAACAAAATTATTTGCATAGGGTGTCTTTACTGAGTCACTGCACATATATACACACACACCACGGGTGATATGGGGTAAAATAAGCACAAGATTCAGAGATTCTCCTCATTGTATGGACTGGCTCTGAGCTGGTTGCTCAGAGCCCATGTACAGTAGGAGAGAGAAAAGATGAAAAACAATAAACAGGTGTGGCTGAGGTTCTGTTCACTCTGAGAGCTGGCTGTGATGAAACTGGACCAATGTCAAGTATCGTAGAATCTCTACTGTGTGGAAGTAGCATTCAGCCCATAAGGTCTACACTGACCCTCTGAAGAGCATCCCACCCAGACCCCCATGCCACTCCTGTAACCCCGCAACCACGATACCTAACCTTCACATCTTTGGAAGATGAGGGGAAACCAGAGCACGCGAAGGAAATCCAAGCAGACACAGGGAGATTATACAAACTCCACACAGATATCACCTGAGGGTGGAATCAAACAGGAGGCCCTGGTGCTGTGAAGCAGCAGTACTAGCCTCTGTGCCAGCCAAGTACTATGCCCATGTAAATAAAGGGTGACTTGGTGACAGGATATTGGTCTCTGTGGAGTTAGTTCATTGAGTTCTTTCCAAAACACCATACATGGCTCCCTCAGCAGATGAAAACTCCTTGTACAGATAGTTTGAAAGCTGCCACTTGCTGCAGCAAATCCTCTTATTCTGCCACTTCTTCAGGTAGGCAGATGTTTCATCCCAGACTAGATGCTTCCTGGCAGCCAGATTACAATGTAGACCTCCAAGAGTCAGTGTAATTGTCCATCACTCTTTGTAGTTTGAAGTGTACTTAACCTAATTGCGTGTGACTTTTCTTTTCAGGTCTTGATCCGTTTTCAGATTCAGAGAGGTTTGGTTGTAATTCCAAAGTCTGTTACCAAAAAGCGCATTCGGGAAAACTTTAAGGTAAATTCTAAGGCATACTGGATGAGGAGGACTGAAATTTGTTGGTAGAATATCCGCTTGAAATGTCTTCATTCTGTACCAGAGATATCAAATTGAATTAGATGAGAGAAATTTGGGATTTAGGGGCGGCACGGTGGCTCAGTTATTAGCACTGCTGCCTCACAGCACCAGGGTTCCCAGGTTCAATTCCAGCCTTGGGTGACTGTCTGTGTGGAGTTTGCACATTCTCCCTGCGTCTGCGTGGATTTCCTCCGGGAGTTCCAGTTTGCTCCCACAGTCCAAAGATGTGCAGGTCAGGTGAATTGGCTATGCTAAATTGCCCATTGCATTAGGTGCATTAATCAGAGGGAAATGGGTCTGGGTGGGTTACTCTTCGGAGGATCGGTGTGGACTGGTTGGGCCGAAGGGCCTGTTTCCGCACTGTAGGGATACTAATCTAATCTAAAAACATAGGAAACTGGCCATCCTGGGATCCCTGTTTTGAAGCCTGAAGTGCCATAATTATTCAATAGCTTTGCTGGTATGCCTGAATTTTTAAAAAATGGGCTCCCAATTAAAATACTCTTTGTTTGTGGTAGTGTGGTGCTTTACCTTGTTTTTGTAGGCCTTGTGTCCATTATAAAGATAGTTTTGTGCTTTTATGCAGGTTTTTGATTTTAAGTTGAGTGATGAGGAAATGAAGGCTATCCTTTTGTTAAACAAGAACTGGAGATGCTGCCCATTTCATTGGTGAGCTATTATTAACAAAGTGACTATTCTCATTTAATTTTTGATGCAAATATTTGAATAGTTGTGTGTGCAACACAATGATCAGGGAATGACTGCTTTGTAAATAGGGTTAAAGGAAGAGGTTTGATGTAGAAGAGAAGGAAGCATTGCTTTCTTTTTAACTTGCAAATTATCACAATACCTTCGTCACTGTGTATTGCTGAAAAAAAAAGTCATGCTGCTGAAACTATTGATTCGGCACTTATTATGGCAGAATTGCAAGAATACAAACCTCCAAGTAGAATAACAAATAATATTTACATGAGAAGGGTATGCTTGATTAGTTGGCAAGTTGAATTTGATTGGTAGAGGCATTACCTTGGAGAATGGACAGCGAATGCCTATTCCAGAAACGCCAATGTGCCAAGCATGGATGTGTTTTGTTCAGTTTGCAAATCACAGGACACTGCTTTTGAATGTGTATGACTTCTGGCTTGCATGACAGAGCCACACTGCTACTCTGATTGATGATCTTAAATTAGTTGTTGGTGTAGTTCTGAGCACATTTAAGATCATTTTGCAAGTCTGTCCAACAACAGATATGAGTTTACAATTGGTAATTTGTTCTAAATTTTGTAAATAGGATCTGGTTGAGTACATCAGTACTCTGCCTGTTGTGTATAGGCAGAGCAATATATCATTTTATATTTACATCTTACAAACTTGGCATCACATTGGCACCGAAATTTATAATTTGTATTACTTCTCTATGTGATACACAGAACTTCATTTTTGAATTGATTACAGCATCCTGGTAATATTTGTGTTATTACTGACCATGCATTGTGCCTTTTTCAGCTTGGAGGCATTCTCTGGTTCATTCCCTGTGACCCTGACCAGAGTCAACTTTCCTGGTATGATTTGAATAAAAGCTGAACGCTTAAACTGTTTCCCATGGTCCATTCTACATAGCACTAGCTCTACTGATCTGAATCCATTTGCCAGCCAATCAGAATGGTTCTTCTGAAGACATAAATTGTTGTTTCCCCTTGTGTGCGGCACGGTGGCACAGTAGTTAGCACTGCTGCCTCACAGCACCAGAGACCCGGGTTCAATTCAGGCAACTGACTGTGTGGAGTTTACACATTCTCCCCGTGTCTGCGTGGGTTTCCGCCGGGTGTTCCGGTTTCCTCCCACAGTCCAAAAATGTGTAGGTTAGGTGAATTGGCCATGCTAAATTGCCCGTAGTGCTAGGTGCAGGGGTAAACGTCGAGGAATGGGTCTGATTGGGTGCACTTTGGCGGGTCGGTGTAGACTTGTTGGGACGAAGGGCCTGTTTCCACACTGTAAGTAATCTAATCTGATAAGAAACTCATCAGGCCTGACAGCATCAGTGCAGACACAAACTCTCCACATGAATGTTCCTCAGTTGTTGAATTTGAAGGCACTTATGAAAAGTAACCAATTGCCATTTTAATCAGACATCAAAAAAAATCCTTTTTAGGACCAGGATTGAACACAGTTTTTGTAATTAAATGATACTGAAGGTAAATAGTTAATTTGGTGTAGTCTTTGCCTTACTTGGGCTGAAACAATGAATTGTCATGCAATATTAAAGTAGCGGCACTGAGAGAAGGTGAAAATGATAAAAGAAAACTTTTCATTGGAGCAAAGAAGGATGAGAGATGACTTGATAGAGGTGTACAAGATGTTGAGAGGCATAGACAGAGTGGATAGTCAGAGACTTTTTCATGGCGGAAATATCTATCACAAGGGGGCAATAACTTTTACATAATTTGGAGGAAGGCTGAGGGGAGATGTCAGAGATTCTTTCCACAGAGAGTGGCAGGTGTTTGGAATGCACAGCTGGCAGTGGGAGTAGAGACAGATACATTAGGGGCATTTATGCAACTCTTGGATAGGCGCATCGAAGATAGGGAATGTAGATTAGTCTGATCTTGGAGTAGGATAAAAGGCTGGCACAACATTGATGGCCGAAGGGCCTGTACTGTGCTGTACTGTTCTTTTGTTACTTGAGGATAGATGCAAGAAGCCAGTTTTGGATGAATGGGAAATGAACAGTATAGATGGCATGTCTCTTTTCTTTTGCCATTAGTAGGCAAGTTCTTCACTACCAAGTGACTAAATGTAATCAGTATAAAGTATTTGAATCTTCCCATAGGTCGATCATGAAACGTAGTCTGGATGATGATGTAGAGCACTGTCAGGAACAATCAACTGTGGAATGAGCTAGAGAAGAAGCTGTTTTCGACCTTGTGTTTCTTTTAATTTATAAAGACAGTGATTGTGAAGATCTATGACCCCTCAAGAGGGGCCTCTTGGTTCGAGATCGGTCAAAAGAATCGACAAATGCGGTCTATTCAAAAAATAAGGGTCATTAGTTTGTTGGATTAAGCTTCCTTGATGCAATTCTATCCAGCAACACAGAGATTGAAGCTTCTGTGTTCCATGGTGAAGTTGCGCAATTACATTTGAAAATTACACATTATTTATATGTTTTTTTAGTAATAATACAACCTCAATCACAAGAAAGACCAATCACATATAATAAGGTGACATGATTTACAGCGAGTTAATCCAATGATATTTCCTGGGAAAGGGTTCTTAATTACAAAAAAAGTCCAATCAACTGTAATATGGTGATATGATTGAAGACAGGCTAATCCAATGGCATTTTCTTTAAGAAAGATATCTTATTTACGTAAATTGTCATGCCATGTATCAGTTCAAGGTTAGTTCAAGTGGTCAATTAATGTGCCAGTGTTCATCTTATGAAAACTCTATTGTCCTCTTATCTTTGAACTGCAACTTAATTCTGCAAATCAGCAGTATGGTTCACAGGCCAGTTTATAGTATTCTTTCAAATCGAGAAACCATTTTGTTATAATAAAAATCTACATATTTTTGTTGCCTAAATTCAAATTTTAGATCCTCATTCTCCTCTTTGGTCACTCTATGACCACACTATAAAGGCATGGATCAAATTAATCCAATTCAATGGCAGCAAAAGACTGCCATACTTCCTCTTCCTCCGAAGGGGAATCAAGGGAATGATGTTTCCTCATCATGATTTAAGAAGAAGCATTTTCTGGATGGAACCAATATTGTCAATAGAAGTTAATATTTTAGCAATAATAAGCAATATAATTGCTGTAGCAATATCAACAAAAAGACCAATTAAAACAATAGCACCATACAAAGACATATTAATTAATCAGTTGTATCATGAGCCAAAACCCCCAATCTTCCCAGCCTGCACCTTCGTTCATTTGGTTGACAAAAGTGTGAATATTATCAATATGTCTAGTAATGTTTTCGAAAAGATCAATGACCCTCCCAATGCATTTTCCTTTAACTATAATGCAAAATCCACCTTCATTGCAAGTATGTAATTGGTTTTGTTGGGCAAATAGGCGCAATTCTGAAAGCATGTCCCTAATTTCTATTAAGGCAGCAGTTGTCTCATCTCCCAAAATTGTGAGTCCACAAATGAGATAATTATGGTTTTGATGACTAATAATTCTTAAGGACTCTCCTAATGAAAGAACACTAAGAGCTGCATATGCCAATAAGTGTGTTTTACTTCTTGATATGGCCTTTGGATTCTTCCCTTCTGCACAGAAGTCAGGAGAAACGGTATGTTTTAAAGGGGAATTATGATTTCATTGCCATGTAATTGGACAGGGAACAGGAGTTGGAGATAGTGTTCCTACAGCTACGGCATGAGGACTATTTGCTCTATTCAGGACAAGGTAGTTAGCTGCCTTACTTTAACTGAAAAAAATATATTCAGGTTTAGCATAGGCAATATAGGGACCTTCCCAGTAAGATGCAGGCCTATCTTTGTGACTTCCTGGGGTATGTGGATAATCCTTGATGACATAATTTGGCCCTGGGTACTGAGGGTGAAAATCGTCCAGTACTAATGAGGTGAGTTTCTTGCTAAGAAACATGGTCAACATCCCAAAATGGTTCCTCCCCTCCAATAACTGGGAAAATATTAGTGCCGTTAGGGGTATCATAATGAAGGTGGGTATTGTTTCCCTGTCCACATAGAGTTTGAATTCCAGTGATAATAAGAATGCATTTTTCGTTAAGGCATACAAATGAGATGCAAGGTCCTTCAGAAAAGCAGTGGCGACTAATACATTTAATCATAGCACAGGAAAAAAAATGTAGGCACTCTTACGTAAGCGCACTGCCATTCCTTACCCTTGTAGTAATTTGGATAGGATATTGCGGATTTATTGGAGGAAGTCCATAAACAAGTAGCAGGTGGGGATAGGTAATAACTAAAAGATATTACGTCCTGTAAATACTTTAGTACTATTCCATACTCCTCATGTTAGGATTTGGAAGGATAAAAGGGGTCAGTGAGTCTCTTCCTGAAGTAAGGGCGTAACAAATTACTTCATCCTCCAAAAATTTTATTATATGTTTCTAAAAACATCCCCCCTTTGTCTCTTTTACTCCGTGATCTATCTGAAAGAGGATAAGGCTTATCAGGGATGACCATAGTACAAATGTAATCAAACTGGCACACAACACCTTTACATGGTAAAGACCATTAAGACTTGTTCTGGAAATGAACTGCTAATTTTTATGCAGTTGACCATGGCAAAAGTCATTCTTGGTAACATTCAGTCTTTTGGCACACACAAGGACATCTCCCTGGCAGAGTTGGTACACAGTCTCCGTTAGCTCAGGATCGCACAGGGTAAACTGTCCTTTCTTGTGCACCAATGTTGGCAATGGCAAGTCCACACAGCAGGTCAAGTTCAATCTTAATCATCTCCCCCCCCCCCTTGCAAGGTTGGAGACCGTGAAGTGTCCATTGTAATAAAGTATAAACCATTTCCTTCTTGTATATAAGTATATACAATATACATATATTCAATTAAAATACGCAGCAGCAAAGAAGTAACACAAACTAACCTGGTCGAGGTCACCCATATTCTGGTCTGAGCATTGCGGGAGTACCTTATTTGAGGCCATAATTTGTGCTCTTCAGCAGGCTAGAAGCCCTAAGAGCAATTTTGAAACAAATACTTCTCAAATAATCAAACTCAAATATTGCCCATACTGGCAAAAAGCTCATTCATTTTAAATGATTAGATTAGATTACTTACAGAGTGGAAACAGGCCCTTCGGCCCAACAAGTCCACACCGCCCCGCCGAAGCGTAACCCACCCATACCCCTACATCTACATCTACATCTACATCTACCCCTTACCTAACACTGCGGGCAATTTAGCATGGCCAATTCACCTCACCTGCACATCTTTGGACTGTGGGAGGAAACCGGAGCACCCAGAGGAAACCCACGCAGACACGGGGAGAACGTGCAAACTCCACACACTCAGTCGCCTGAGGCGGGAATTGAACCCGGGTCTCCGGCGCTGTGAGGCAGCAGTGCTAACCACTGCGCCACCGTGCCGCATGCACCGTGATGCATTAGAGATTCCCTTCCTCCCCATTATTTTCTTGTTTTATATGGAAAAGCCCAGGTATGGGTGAATTTAGCAAACCTATTTTTATAAATCCAGCTTTGCTGGGATGTAATACTCTTTGAAGTTTTGCTACTAAAAAAAACTATATTATCTTAAATTAAGATTAGATTACTTACAGTGTGGAAACAGGCCCTTCGGCCCAACGAGTCTACATCGCCCCGCCAAAGCGCAACCCACCCATACCCCTATATTTACCCCTTACCTAACACTACGGGCAATTTAGCATGGCCAATTCACCTGATCTGCACATCTTTGGACTGTGGGAGGAAACTGGACCACCTGGAGAAAACCCACGCAGACACGGGGAGAACGTGCAAACTCTACACAGTTGCCTGAGGCGGGAATTGAACTCAGGTCTCTGGCGCTGTGAGTCAGCAGTGCTAACCACTGTGCCACCGTGCCATATTAGTTCTGCAATATATTGTATTCTCTTTTTTAACAAAAAACATTAACATTGTGCCCAATTAAATGGCCCGATCTACAGCTTTAGTTAACAGTATTTAGAATTAAATATAGAAACCTGATGGTGATTTCGAGCAGAAAAGTTGGTCATGAATATTCGCTGGAGGGTAATGCTGTTCCCAAATTATGGTAACGTAACACAAAGCTTTCAAACCACACTGAATTTTTTCTAATATTGAGCTAACCCTAGAATTTAGATATTGGTACAATCTTAAAATTATAAACCATCACTGTTCAGTTTTAAATATCTACGTGAAGATAACAGCTCAGCCAGACACTCCTTCTTAAGTCTAACAGCCCAATCCAAAAATAAATCAAATCAATTAGTGTGTATTCGTACAAGCTCCATATACAAAGCAAAGATATTTAGGCTTAGCGTCCATGTATGAAATCAAATCACTTGATAATTCAGTCAGTAGTATACTGTAGTATAAAGTGCCAGTAATTATTTCAGAAATGGAAATTTACAAATTACTTCCAAATTTCAAAACAGTATTGAAAACAATCCAGACACTAAACCCATATGATTACAGTCTGTAAGCAATAGAGAAATCAACCTTTACATTGTGAATTGGCACTGAACAGACAGTATCATTCCCCCGTGACTTTTGCATCTTACCCAGGTCTGGCATACCAATCCATATACTGAGTCTAAACGGGTTTTGCTGGCGACCCAATGGGATCAGAAGTTTGGGGCGTATGGCTGCCTGTTTGGCAGCTGCATATACTTGCCCATTATTTTAGAACCAGTATCAGTTTCATCAGCATGAGCCAGATATCTTGATAACTGTCAGATTGATTGGACAAAATAGCATTACTATAATGCTGCCCCCCCCGGGAGTTAAAAATCTTCAATGTTCCCACGAGGCTCCAAAATTGTGGATCATATTAAAAGCGCAATGAAGAGTCATTGTATATTAGTAGATTTTCCTTTTGACAGGCTGAAAGCCTGTTGATTCCCAACATCAGCTCTGAGGTAACATTAAAGACACATTACTCCCCATTGGCCACATTTCAACAGTTAAAGCAAGGGTCAGGTATTTGCCCCTGGGTTTCATTTTGATGTCTTGTTGCCAGTCTCAAAGGTGAAATGCTGGGGCCTGCCTGTCCCCATCTTCAGGATCCCCTCGGGAAAAGGTTGTCCAGCAGTGGTCATCAGGTAGGTACATGAGGTCGGTTCCAGTCAACCCTATCAGGGCTGGCATACGGCATTTGGGCTTGCGAGGACGCTGAATATAATTTGTTTTACCTGTAACTTGCATCATGGTTCAGTCCGGTTCTGGCCATCCCAATACAAAACCACCACTCACCTCATTTGCGACTGGAAATTCCTGGACTGGTTTGTACTGTTGGTCTGGATCATGTCAGTGACTCCAGCCAGAAAACATTGCAAAAGCATTGGGTTAAATAAGGGTAATTGAGCTTCTTGATTATTGTTCAATTGTTTGTCACTTCCATCAGACAGATAGGCACATCTTTCAGTCTTGAAACACAAGCCATTCGTATTCAGGCTACTCTTAGAATTTTAATAATAATAGATGAAAAGTATAGATGGCATGTCTCTTTTCATTTGTCATCAGTAGGCAAGTTCTTCACTACCAAGTGACTAAATGTAATCATTATGAAGTATTTGAATCTTCATGTAGGCTGATCATGAAAGGTAGTCTGGATGATGATGTAGAGCACTGTCAAGATAGATCCAGGAACAATCAACTGTGGAATGAGCTAGAGAAGAAGCTATTTTAGACTTTGTGTTTCTTTTAATTTATAAAGACAGTGATTATAATTTGGTTAAATGTGATTTAAGCTTGAAACTAACATCCACAAGAAAAGAAACTTACATAGAAACAATAATAATCGCACAGAATGAGGAAAGAGTTGCCGAAAACTGGGACAACTGGGAAGTGGAAAGCCTTCAAAAATGAGGTAACGAGAGGCCAGAGACTGTATGTTCATGTTGGGATGAAAGGCAAGGCTGGTGGTTATAGGGAATGCTGGATGGCTAAAGAGACTGAGGTTGAGCTTTTGTCAAGAAAAAGAAAGAAGCAAATGTCAGGTATTGACGCCGGGGATCAACTGAATCCCTTGAAGATTAGAAAGGCAATAGGAGTATACTTAAGAGGAAAATCAGGAGGGCGAAAAGGTAACATGAGATAGCTTTGGCAAATAGGGTTAAGGAGATTCCAATGGAATTATACAAATATGTGAAGGACAAAAGGGTAACCAGGGTGAAAATAAAGCCCTTTAAAGATCAACAAGGCCGTCTGTGTGTTGAGCTGTTGTAGATGGGGAGAAACTGATTGAGTATTTTGTATCAGTGATTACTTTGGAGAAGGATTTGGAAACTAGAGAATTTAGGAAATAAATAATGACATCTTGAATGATGTTGCTATTACAGAGGAGGTGGTGCTGGACATCTTAAAGAGCATAAAGGAGGATAAATCTCTGTGACCTGATCAGGTTTACCCTAGAACTTTTCAGGAAGCAACAGAAGTGATTACTGGGCCCCTTACTGAAATATTTGTATGATGAATAGCCACAGGTGAAGTGCTGGAAGACTGGAGGTTGGCTAATTTGGTGTGACTATTTAAGAAAGGTGGGAAGTAAAAGCCAGGGAACTATGGACTGGTGAGCCAGTGGTGGGCAAGTTGTTAGAGGGGACCCTGAGGGACATGATTTACAAGTAATTGGAAAGGCAAGGAGTGATTAGGGATAATCCACATGGCTTTCTGCATGCGAAATCATGTCTCACTGACTTGATGGAATCTTTTGAAGAAGTAACAAAGAGGATCGATGAATGCGGAACGATGAATGTGATCTGTACGGACTTCAGTGAGTCATTTGATAAGGGTCCACCTGGTAGGTTGATTAGCTCACGTGGAATACAGCAAGAATTAGCAATTTGGATGCAGAACTGACTCGAAGTAGGAGATGGAGGGTGGTGGTTGAGGGTTGCTTTTCAGACTGGAGGCCTCTGCCCAGCGGCATGCCACAAGGATTAGTGTTGGATCCTCTCCTTTTTGTCACTGATATGCAGGAACTCCCTACTTTTTTGAATGTTCACTTTACGCCACTTCACTTTTATAAAATAACTACATTAGGAGCTGTTTTCACGAATCTGAAGAGGATTTTCTCTTTTACAAAAAATGGCAAAATTTTTCCCATATAAATGATACACCTACGCTTTACGCCACTTCTAGTTAACAAAAACCTTCCTGGGAATGCTTTACTTTCGGATAGCGGGGGATACTTGTAAATGATTTGTATGTGAACATAGGAGGTCTGGTTAGTAAGTTTGCAGTTGACACCAAGATTAGTGGTGTAGTAGACAGTCAAGAACGTTACCACGTATAACAGGATCGTGTTCAAATGGGCAAGTGGGCCAAGGAGTGGCAGATGGACTTTAATTTATATAAATGTGAGGTGCAACATTTTGGAAAGGCAAATCAGGGTAGGATTTATACACTTAATGATAAGGTCCTGGTAAGTGTTCCTGAACAGAGACCTTGCAGTGCAGATTCATAGTTCCTTGAAAGTGGAGTCACAGGTAGATGGGATACTAAAGAAGACATTGCTTGTCTTTATTGAGTAAAGAAGTTGGGAGGTCAAGTTGTGGCTGTACAGGACATTGGTTTGGCTACTTTTGGAATACAGTGTTCAGTTCTGGTGTCTCTGATATAGGAAGGATGTTGTGAAACTTGAAAGGGTTCTGAAAAGATTTACAAGGATGTTGCCAGAGTTGGAGGGTTTAACCTGTTGGGAGTTGCTGAAATGGCTGGGACTGTTTTCCCTGAAGCATTGGAGACTGAGGGGTCAGCTTATAGACATGAATAAAATCATGAGGGAAATATATAGGATGAAGAAAAAAGGTCTTTTCCCCAGTGTCGTGGAATCCAAAACTAGAGGGCACAGTTTTAAGGTGAGAGGAGAAAGATTTAAAAGGGATATGAGGCAACTTTTTCACGCAGAGGGTGGTGGCAAGTACGGACTGATCTACCAGTGGAAGTGGTGGAGGCTAGTACAATTACATTTAAAAAGCATCTGGATGGGTGTTATGAATAGGAAGGGTTAAGAGGGATATGGGTCAAATGCTGGCCAATGGGACTAGACTAATTTAGCATATCTGGTTGTCTCGGACGACTTGGACCAAAGGGTCTGTTTCTATGACTGCGATCGGTTAAATACATAAACAACAGGAAGCCTTTAAAAAAATACTTCAAGATGTTCAATAACAAAATCTCAGTGAGAATGACCCATCCTTAGCTTACCTAGGAAAGCTAATGAATACATTTGAGGAACAGAAGTTTTCCTCATCGCGATGCATGACTTTTGCCCCATCTCATCTCATCTAATGTGATCTTGCCCACCTGTGAGCCTTCAGGGCAGATTGCAAATATAATAGGCAATCTCCATAGATCTGGCACAAGACAACTAGTGAGTGAGTTGCATGCTCTTGTCTGTAACACCGGCAGCTTGAAGCAGGTGAATGTACATTGAGAAGGCATCAAAGGCTGAAACTGACCTAATGGATGCAATATAAAAGGTGAAACTGCAAGTCTGACCTCAGCCGCATGAAAAGTGGCTCAGTGGTTAGCACTGCTGCCTTACAGCACCAGGGTCCTAGGTTCAATTCCAGCCTCAGGTGACTGTCTATGTGGAGTTTGCATGTTCTCCATGTGTCTGTGTGGGTTTCCTCCAGGTGCTCCGGTTTCCTCCCACAGACCAAAGATGTGTAGGTCAGGTGAATTGGCCGTGCTAAATCGCCCTATAGCGTTAGGTCAATTAGTCAGAGAGAAATGGGTCTGGGTGGGTTACTCTTCGGAGGGTCAGCGTGGACTGGTTGAGCTGCTGGGCCTGTTTCCACACTGTCAGGAATCTAATCTTAAAAAAAAGACTTGCACTGATCTAAACTTAATGACTTTATGTAAGGGTTGCAACTTGGTACTTTTTAGTTTCAAAAGCACTTGAAATAATCAGGCTTGCAGTCAGTCAACCAGAAATAATTTCATGCCTTTAGTATGTGACCAGCATCAGAGGATCATTAAAGTGTGTGCCAAATTCTCATGGAACTACCATAATGTGCTCTTTGGTAACCTCAGGTTCCCCAGCTGTTCTTTCTAACAGATAGCTTCAGCACCTCTGACTTGACTGGCTGCTGAGCCCAGTGATTTACCCTACCACAGTAGCACAGGAAAGCTACAAGCTGAACCATCTTTACATCTATGCCAGAATTAAGCAAGCATTTACAAATGGATTTTTTTGCTTCAGTAAGGTGGCTCTCCACCACCTACTCCAAGTAAATAGGGACAAATATCAGCCTTGCAAGTAATTCCATTAAATAAGTTTCCTTAAAGTAACTTGTAAGGATTGTTCATAGCTAAGGCATAGAACTCATCAGAAACCAAAACACAAATTGCTGGAAAAGCTCAACAGGTCTGGCAGCATCTGTGGATAGAAATCAGAATTTGCCATTCAGGTCAGGTGACCTGTCCTCAGAACTGATCGTTGCAGCAGAGACAAGATTAGAATGTTGCTGGAAAAGCACAGCAGGTCAGGCAGCATCTGAGGAGCAGGAAAATCGACATTTCGGGCAGGAGCCTTTCATCAGGATCTGCAGTCCTCACTTTCTCCTGATCATTGCAGCAGTCCACTGATGGCATCTGGCCAACTTAAAAATGTTCCAACTATCTCTACTCTTCCTATGTTAAGCAGTCCTCTATCTATGATCTAGCACCTATAGCTCTGAGCACTTACATATTAATTAACCGTGATGTAATTTAATGGCAGAAGTTTGAAGAACAGAATGGTCTTTCTTCCCCCTTTTTTTTAATCAGTTCTTATTTTCTAAAAAAAATGTTAATGTCTGTTGCTGCTGCAATTGAAGTCAGTAAACTAGGTATTCTGGGATGACCATATGTGCATGGTTCAGTCAACACTTCTCTTTGATGTAGAGGAAGTATAACTGTATCTATCAATTTTAAGAGGGGAAGTGGAGCTATTATTCTAACAATGGACTGGATATTAGAGTAAACATAATGGTGATCAGAAACAAAAACAGAAATTGCTGGAAAAGCTCAACAGGTCTGGCAGCATCTGATTCTGAGAACTATACGTGCACACAGATTTTTGACAGGAAACTTAATTGTTCAGGGACATTGTGTGAAGTTGCTGCACTTACGTATACGCACTAATGTTACCAGAAATTGTTAGATGTATCTATTTTGGTATAAGTACCCTTGTGTGATAAATCTTAGTTTAGATTAGAGTGGTGCTGGAAAAGCACAGCATTTCAGGCAGCATCCAAGGAGCAGTAAAATTGACGTTTCGGGCAAAAGCCCTTCATCAATCTTAGCTATTGTTAAGCAATCTTTCTATAGGACTAAAACTTAACATATACAGAGAGTTTCATCCCTTCAGATTGTTCATTGTTGAAGATCATAAGGAATGCAATTTGTTTTTCCATTTTTCTTTCTGCTGTTCTCTATTTACCTTTATTTCACTTAATGAATTGTTATTGTCAATAACTGCCACCTCCTGGTTCAGTGCTGGCCCTTAAAGAAACTTCATTGTTAGCGAGTTTTGATAAGATTTGTAGCTCAGGGTAAGGTTCTGGATGTAGGTTTGCTCGCTGAGCTGGAAGGTTCGTTCTCAGATGTTTCATCACCCTACTAGGTAACATCTTCAGTGAGCCTCCGAATGAAGCACCGGTATATGTCTGAGTTTCCTTGGGTTGACAATGTCATTTCTTATGGTGATGTCATTTCCCATTCTTTTTCTCAGGGGGTGGTAAATGGGATCAAAAGCAATGCGTTGTTGATAGAGTTCCGATTGGAATGCCATGCTTCTAGGAATTCTCATGCGTATCTCTGTTTGGTTTGTCCTAGGATGGATGTGTTGTCCCAGTCGAAGTGGTGTCCTTCCTCATCTGTATGTAAGGATACTAGTGAGAGTGGGTCATGTTGACAAGTTGATGTTCCTGTATCCTAATGGCAAGTTTTCTGTCTGTTTGTCCAATGTAGTCATCCTAGGACAAGCCAAACAGAGACATGCACGAGAATTCCTAGAAGTATGGCGTTCCAACTGGAACACTATCAACAAACACATTGACTCGGGTCCCATTTATCACTGCCTGAGAAAAAGATTGGGAAATGACATCACCATAGGTAATGATGTCAGCCTAGGAAATGACATCACCAACCCAAGGAAACTCAAACATATAAATAGAAAGCAGGCTACACCACCAATGCTTCATTCAGTGGCTCACTGAAGATGTTACCTAGTATGGTGACAAAATGTCTGAAATTGAGCCTTCCAGCTCAGTGAGCAAACCTACATCCAAAACTTCATTGCGATTGTGAGGACAAATAGTTGATTGCTGTAGTCACATCAGTTCTAAATGCTATGTGGACATGCCATACTCTTTGGATGGTTTTGCACTCAGGGCAATCATAGAATCATACAGTAAATAAGAGGTCCTTAAGACCATCTAGCCTGTATTGGCAAAATATACTTCGACCTGTACTCGTCTCACTTCCTGCACTAAGCCCATTGCTCTGAATGTTATGACATTTAAAGTGTTCATCCAAGTACGTTTTAAAGGTTGTGAGATTTCTTGCTTCAACTACCCTCTCAGGCATTTTGGCCTCGGCCCCCCACAAATTTTGGATGAAAGCGTTTTTCTAGATCCCATCTAAACCTGTTGCCTTTCACTTTAAAATTGTGCCCCCTTGTTAATGACTCTTCAACTAAGGGGCACAGCTGCTTTCTATTCACCCTCTATATGCCCCTCAAAATATTATACACCTTTATAAGGTCCCCAGGCAATGTACTCTACTCCAAAGAAAACAATCCAGGCTTATCCATCTTCTCTTCAAAATTGAAATGCTCAATCCCAGACAATATCCTGCTGAATGTCAGTTGCACTCTGATTCCTGTGTTCTTCTGAGCTTCCTAGTGTCTTGCCATTCATTGAGTACTTGATTGTCTTGTTCCCTTTTTCAAATTGCATCTCCTCACATTTATCAGGGTTAAATTCTAATAGACACTGTTCTGCCCATCTCACCAATCCATTTATATACTTCTGCAACGAAACACCTTCCTCACCGTCAACCACCTGGCCAATCTTTGTGTCAGTTGTAAACTATCACCCGTCCCACATTCTCATCTACGTTTATGCATATTACAAACAAAAAGGGATCAGCACTGATCCCTATGGTATGCCACTACATACCAGGCTCCAGTAATGTAAAAGGCCTTTGAGGTTCAATCTGTCTCCTATCACTAAGCCAATTAATTCTGGTATCCATCAAAAATTTTGAGAAGCAGTTCAAATGTATTGTTCATTCACTGCAAGTAAAATCCATTCGGTATGAGGAATTCTTATAATGCCTCTTGAATTATTAGAAATATCTCTAACTTTATTCTCTTTATATTTTAGGTGTATTAATCACAAGGACTACCCGTTCAAATAAACCTTTAAGCGTACTTAAAGTGGAACATCCTGGTCACGTGTTTGAAAATTTGTGGCTTCTCTATTTATAGACGTAAACAGTAGAATTAATTACTAGGGATCTGAAATTCTCCATTTTTAAAAAACTGTACACTAGCATGATTTACATCCATGGTGAACAACTGAAATATTACATCTCTGTAACTGTACTTTCATATATTTTAGAAGTTACTTGTTCTTAGTATGTTCATTATGCAGACAAACATTTTAGAATGTAATGTTGCAATTCTGCTTGGGTGCCTCATTGTGTTGCTCTGCACATCTGGGAATTGCAGTCACATTGCTCACAATTTCCTGGTGTGAATGGTTGGAGGGTGAAATTCCTGCTGGTGACATCAGCTTGGAGCACTGACCTTTTGTTCTAATTTGTGAAGCACAGCAACCTTCTTGATTTGTGTTATATGTCTTTGTTTATCGCTTGTAAGCCCAATAATAAATATAAAGGACAAAGATTCAAATAAACTTATTATTGGCCCCAAGACAGCATTACATTGAGCAGAGCTTTGTCATTGTGTCAAGGCAGAAACCAATTCCATATTACACCTTAGTGGACAGAATAATTAATTTAAAAATTAGTTATAATAAGTCAGGATTCTTCTAATCTTTGAATATTGTATAACTAAATGGTCGTCATATAGAAATAGGAACTGCTAGAAAGACTCAGCTGGTCAGGCAGCATTTGTGGAAAGAAATACAGTTTATGCCTGAATCTAATATAACTCCTTTTTGGAACTTGAAGAAGAGACTGATTCAGTTTCAAAGTGATGGAGATATTGGTTGGAGAGCAGGGTTTTGATAAGGACCGAAGGCTGTGGGCTTAATTTTGCTGGCCCAGATGGTGTAGGTGGCACCAGGCTGAAAATTAGGGCAGGGTCACATTTTAAAGAGATACCTGATTCATTACCACCTTTTGAGGGAAATTCCTAGGGACAGACATGGGGGTTAAAATCACAGATCACTCCAATGACACAGTCAGTAGCCCCAAGCACTTCTGTCCAATGGTTACAGGATTTTCCTGACATTAGATCAGCAGAACCTGACTGTTCTTGATATGATTTTCTACTCTGGAGTTGTGGGTGCTGAGATGGCCCAAAGTGCAATGTAGGATCTACACATCCTAACACATGTGGGGTTTGAAGAGGAGTTGGGTAGAATGTTTGGATTTCCTCATGCTCCTTCTATTGTTTGCATTTGACCTCCACCTGGACTTTTCATGGATGCTTGAGATAGCTGACAGCTTCATGAAAGTTTCTGAATTCAAGCAGTCCAGGGTTCCTTGATGTGCTCCATTCAACAATACTAACTGCTTCTGTATCCTTGATGACAGCCATTTAGTTCTTAGCTCTCAATGGGATAGGTCATTGCTTGTGTACGTTTTGAACTATAATTTAACTCAAGTCCCATTGTCTGTGGCCTGAATGGTTAAAGTGCAATCTGGTGAGTATCTCTCCTTACAGAGGCAGCAACTTTACTGGCATATACTGATGCTTGTTTCCAGGTTTGACTTGGGGCATGCAATCTACACTCCGTCTCTGAGTCTCTCCAACATCTCTGGTGTCTTCTCAATCAAGTCTGACTCAATTGCAGACTTTATGACCTTCTATTTCAAATTTACCATGGTTTTGGCCACTGAAAACTATTACTTATTAATTCAAATGTACTGAGGGTTGTGGCTTGGAAAATGATATTATTCTGATTGACTTAGGTGGGGCTGATTTCTATTGGTTCAAGATGTAGTAGGTGAGGCATCTAAACTTAGGGCTTGGATTAGTACCTGGGAGAATGATGTTATTGATATCACTGAGACTTGGTTGAGGGAAGGACATGCTGGGTAACTAAATATCCCAGAATATTGATGCTTCAGGTGGGATAGAGAGGAAGGTAAATGGGGTGGAGGAGTTATATTGTTGGTCAGAGAGGATATGATAGCTGTACTGAGGGAGGATATTATGGAGCACTTGATCAGTGAGGCAGTATTAGCAGAGCTCAGAAATAGCCCCAAGTGCTGGGGCTGTACTACAGGTAATCCCAACAGTGATCTTGAGATCGAGGTACAGATTATGGAAACAGATTATGGAAAGATATAGGAGGTGGTGATAGGAGATTTTAATTTTCCCAACATTGATTGGGATTCACTAAGTGTTAGAGGTCTAAATGGAGCAGGGTTTGTAAGGGGCATCCTGGAGGGGTTTCTAGAGCAGCATGTAAATAGTCCAACCCAGGCAGGGGCCATACTGGACCTGGTGTTGGGGAATGAGCCTGGCAGATGGTAAAACTTTTAGCAGGAGATTCCTTTGGGAATAGTGATCACAATTCCATACATTTTGGAATACTCATGGACAAAGACGAGAGTGATCCTAAAGGAAGAGTGAGGGAGGATTACAGATGCTGGAGATCAGAGTCAAGAGTGTGGTGCTGGAGAAACATCAGGATTAAAGGCTTATGCCCAAAACATCAATTCTCCTGCTCCTCGGATGCTGTCTGACCTGCTGTGCTTTTCTAGCACCACATCTAAAGGAAGATGGGGGAAAGGCCAGCTGTACCAAAATTTGGCAGAAGCTGAGGCATTTAGATTGGGAGCAACTGGTTGAAGGTAAATCCACATTCGAGGCCGATTAGAGTGTAGGAGAGACATGCTCCTGTGAAAATGAGGGATAGAATTGGCAAGATTAGGGAACCATGAATGACAGGTAAAATTGAAAGACTAGCTAAGAAAAAATAGGAAGCATACATAAGGTCTAGGCAACTGAAGACAGAAAAGCTTTGGTTCCCGATATTCTTCCAATCTGAAACAAAGAATTTAGAGGGCTAAAAGCGGTTATGAGATATCTTTAGCAAATGGGGTTAAGGAAAATCCCAAAGCCTTTTATTCATATATAAGGAGCAAGAGGCTAACTAGAGAAAGGATTGGCCCACTCAAGGACAAAAGAGGAAAGTTATATGTGGAGTCAGAGAAAATGGGTGAGATTCTTAATGAGTATTTTGCTTCAGTACTCACCAAGGGGGTGGACATGATAGATGTTGAGCTGTTTGATTAGAGTCTAGATTAGAGTGGTGCTGGAAAAGCACAGCAGGTCAGGCATCCGAGGAGCAGAAAAAGCGATGTTTCGGGCAAAGGATGAAGGGCTTTTACCCAAAACATTGATTTTCCTGCTCCTCGGATGCTACCTGACCTGCTGTGCTTTTCCAGCACCACTCTAATCTAGACACTGATCTATAGAACATAGAAAAATACAGCGCAGTACAGGCCCTTTGGCCCTCGATGTTGCGCCGATCCAAGCCCACCTAACCTACACTAGCCCACTGTCCTCCATATGCCTATCCAAAGCCCGTTTTAATGCCCATAAAGAGGGAGAGTCCACCACTGCTACTGGCAGGGCATTCCATGAACTCACGACTCGCTGAGTAAAGAATCTACCCCTAACATCTGTCCTATACCTTCCACCCCTTAATTTAAAGCTATCTCCAACATCTGCAGTCCTCACTTTCACAAAGCTATTTGATTATTCTAGGTCAAGTTGACATAAGGAGAGAGGAAGTTTAGGGCATTCTAAAAGGCATTAAGGTGGACAAGTCCCAGGTCCAGATGGATCTATCCCAGATTACTGAGGAAAGCGAGAGAGGAAATCACTGGAGTCTTAACAGGTATCTTTGCAATATCTTTGAATACGGGTGAGGTCCCAGAAGACTGGAGAGTTGCTAATGTCGGCCCCTTGTTTAAGAAGGGGAGCAGAGATAATCCAGGTAATTATAGACCAGTGAGCCTGACATTAGTGATCGGGAAGCTGAAGTAGAATATATTTAGGGATAGGATCTCTTTCCATTTGGAAGAAAATGGGCTTATCAGTGATAGGCAACATGGTTTTGTGCATGTCTTATCAACTTAATAAAATTCTTTGAAGACTTTGGTTCGGCCATGTTTGGAATACTGCGTGCAGTTCTGGTCGCCACATTACCAAAAGGATGTGGATGCTTTGGAGAGGGTATAGAGGAGGTTCACTAGGACATTCCTGGAATGGTGGGCATTCTGTATGAAGAGGGGTTGAGTAGATAAGGATTGTTTTCATTAGAAAGACAGAGATCAAGGAGTGATCTGATTGAGGTCTACAAAATAATGAGAGGTATAGACAAAGTGGGCAAGAAGCTTCTTCCCAGAGTGGGAGACTCAATTACTAGGGGTGACGAGTCCCAAGTGAGAGGGGAGATATGTGTGGAAAGTTCTTTGTGCAAAGGGTGGTGGTGCATGGAACTCCTTGCCAGTGGAGGTGGTAGAGACAGACATGCTCGTGTCATTTCGTTAAAAATCACACAACACCAGGTTATAGTCCAACCAGTTTAATTGGAAGCACTAGCTTTCGGAGCGACGCTCCTTCATCAGGTGGTTGTGGAGGACACCTGACACCACAACCGCCTGATGAAGGAGCATCGCTCCAAAAGCTAGTGTGCTTCCAATTAAACCGGTTGGACTATAACCCGGTGTTGTGTGATTTTTAACATTGTGCACCTCAGTCCAACACCAACATCTCCAAATAGTGTCATTTAAGTTGCGTCTAAACAGATTCATGAATGAGCAGGGACCAAAGGAATACAGAACCATAGAAAATAGATGGGAGATTTGGATAAGGATCTGGTTTGGCACAGGCTTGGAAGGTCAAAGGGCCTGTTCCTGCATTGTAATTTTCTTTGTGTGTGAGATCAATCTAAGATTGACCGTAAAGATATGGTTAAATTTTGTCACTTCCTATTATTGCCTGATTGGATCCTTACAGTGTCAATTGTCCATTGCTTTATTGATCCATCAACATTATTGTTTGTTTTTTGTTACTTTTATAATCCTTTGCTGAGGTAAGAATGTATTTTATGATATTTCCTTTGCTCATTTGTTGAAGATGGGAAGTTGGATGCTGCAATTTTCTTGCATTGAAAAATTGAGCACAAGAGAGTTAGTTTTTGCTTAATTGGTGTTTACTTATTTAAGCAAAACTCACAATTTTGCTTAAATAAGCTAAACTCTATGAAGCTAATATAGAAGATCATAAATTAATATTAAAGATAAATTAAAAGATAGATGGGGAAATATTTGACAAAGAGTATATATTTTCTAATCAACTTATTCATGGGAAATGCAGGGATAGGGTAGGAGGATGGATCTGAGTGGATTCCTCTTCAGTGGGTTGGTGTGGACTTGTTGGAGAATGGCCTGTTTCCAACATAGGTGGGACTTGACCGCAGATGTCCTGGTCTAGAGGTAGGGACACTACTTCAGCACCAAATGAACCCTTTACAAATGTCTAATGTTCATACATATATAATAAAGTGTATAAATGGTGAGGCCATTCATAGCATGGCAGTGTGTCAGCACAAAAAGGCAAGTCAAATTGCAATACTGAGAGCCTTTAGGCTTTGGTTGAAGTGCCAGTGCACTAAAAGGCAGGGCATGGCTAAGTAGGGCAGCAATGATGCAAGCATGCAGGTAGATCGACATGCTGCAAACTGATTGAATGCTAAGAAGGCAAGTGAGCATCCCTGAGTTATAGCCTTACCCAATGTGTAATCTGGTTGGCTACCTCTGTACAAAATATCCTTGCATCAGCTTTGTAATACTAGTGTAGGTTTAAAATTCATAAATGTGCTGCAAGTAGATTGCAGAAGTGCTGTGAGATTGCGAAGCTGGCAATTGTCAGATGTCAGTGTCATCCTTGATGTGTGCGTGTAGCTAGAGCCTGGAATTTGCCAGCCTGGAAATGCAAGCATTAAGCATGCATTCTTATTGAGTAATGTCACCTTCTTGTTCACTGTCAGCAAATGGTCAGATGTATATTATTGAGGCAATTAATAATGACAATGAGCAAATGGGACAGCACGGTGGTTCAGTGGTTAGCACTGCTGCCTCACAGTGCCAGGGACCTGGGTTCGATTCCAGCCTGGGATGACTGCCTGTGTGGAGTTTGCACATTCTCCCCCTGTCTGGATGGGTTTCCTCCGGGGTCCGGTTTCCTCCCAAGGTCCAAAAATGTGCAGAACAGGTGAATTGGCCATGCCAAGTTGTCCATCATGTTCAGGGAAGTCTCGGTGAGATGCATTAGTCTGGGGAAATGTAGGATAATGGATCTGGATGGGATATTCTTCGGAGGATCGGTGTGGACTTGTTAGGCCAAAGGGCCTATTTCCACACTGTAGGAATTCAAATTCTAATTCACATTAATAGCCATTTTGCCAGAGAAAAGCGAGAATCTTGTCTCAATGCCTGAAACATAGCTGTTAAATGCTAGTTGCTCCCAACACTGAATATGGTCTTGTTGGACATCTTCAGTTATTTTCCCCGATTTCTCTCAAAGTTCATATCCTTCAGGCCATTTAAAATTTTGTCCAATAAATAAAAACAAAGTTAATCTACACATGGCTGCGATATATTTTCCCTCTGTTCCCACAGTGAAAAAAGGAGCCTACCTTTACTAGTAATATCAGAGCTTTCTGATGAGGTGAGGTGAGAGAGTGAGTTCATCAATATTGAAAGTGTCAAGTTCTTGCAATCTGACTGAGATGGAAATAAATGAAATAGGGCCCTCTCAACATTAATCATTTGAGCATCACCTTCATTTTGTTTGCAATCCCATCTCTTCAGCATGTGAAGCTAATTAAAGAAGCACGAAAGTCTGCATAGACAAAATAATTGTGAACTCAATAAATGTACTTTGCATAATTACAACTAGAGTAAGTTGATCCTAAATCATAAGTCTCCTTCCTAACACTTGAGAGAGAGGTTGTTTTGATTATGCTATAGAGCTTACATGTGTCATGGCTCTTGGCAAATTGTTGGTGCACTTTTCTCTGTCCTTTTTATTTTGTTGTCTATGACCTGCTTTCTTTCTTGGAGTTTTGGTTGTTCTTACAGTTCAGGATGCCTTGTACTTTTGGTTTAGTAGTTCCTGGATCTCATGGTCATTTCTCATCAAACCGATATTGACATTTCCTGATTGAGAAATCTTGAGTCTCCTGCTGTTTATAATGGACCAAATGCTGTTGCATGTTCTATAGTTCCTGCTCATTGAGCACTGCCAGGCATGAACTAAGTAGGTGTTTTATTTTTTGCAGAGTCCCTGAATCCATTAATATTAAATGTTCTGCAAGAGTATTTGTTGTACCACTGCTGTTTTGGGACAGGCTGATGGAGATAATAGACCACGTTAAGTGATGGTTGGTCACAGCAAAGGTGACATTTTGTAAAACATTTATTCAAGGAAAGTGGGTGCTGTTGGCTGAACCAGCATTTATTGCTCATCCCTTATTGTCCTTGAACTAACAAGGCCATTTCTAGGGTAGTTAAGAGTCAACCATATTGCTGTAGGTCTGGAGTTGCATATAGGTCAGACCAGGAATTGATGGTAGATTTTCTGCCGTAAAGGGCATTAGTGAACCAGAAGGCTTTTATAACTGTTGAAAGTGGTGAAACTATTACATTAGCCAAGTTTATTAATTGATTTCAGAGTTAACTGTCTGCAATGGTGCAATTCAAATCCAGAACATCAGTTTGGGACTTGAGAATACTAGTCCAGTGTCATTATTTCTAAACCATGACCAGCATTCTTTGTGCAACTAACTCCAGGTTACTCCAAGGTTCCACAAACTGATCGGCACGATCGTAGTGTTGCTACTTTGACTTCTAATTTCAGAAGCAGATTCTCGTGCGCACAGATCTTCGTCCATGCACCAAAATAAATTGAGGGCATATTGTCCAGACAGCCTCTTGCTCAGATGATGACATACTCAAGCATTTGCTAATGTCGAGAGCAAAGGTGTTGTTGTGAGATCAAGCATTTTCCTCTGAAGAAATATGGTGTCTGTTATGATCAGGCCACGTTCTAAATATTTCAGCAGCAGGAGAACTCCATCAGTGTTTATCTTCCATATGCCTTCCTTGCCAATCGAACCTTTCCAACAGTTTGTGTCATTTCCAGCTCTGGCATTGAAATCACAAAGGAGAGTCAACTTGCCTCCCTTTGGATCATAGGAGGACAGTGAGTTGTTGAGACAGAAGTAGGATTCCTCCTTGATCCCATCTGTTGCCTCTAGGGTTGAGAATATATGTACTGATGATTGTGCTACAATGCTTCTGGATTAGAGTCCTATAGTGATTGGAACCAGGTTGACCTTGTTGTGACTGTGAGAAACAAAACTCACATATTAATAAATTTCAGTCCGAGTCAAATTCTGAAGCAGCGAATTTTATTGATACGTACTTGCAAGAACAGGTGCCTAACAAGTAAGCACCCCAATCTGAGGGTTACCTTGTGATTTATGCTTTTCAGCTGCGTTTCTCAGTTGTCCCCTTTCACCCCATTGGTTACTTTTGCTGTAGCGTGTAGCCTGTCACAAGCTCGAGCTTCACTCCACCTTTGTCTAGCTTCTCTCCGCCTCTGTTTACTTCTCCCATTACTCTAAGCCTGTCGCCCCTTACTCTTATTTATCTCATTCCTTATATGTGACTATCCTGGCATCGTTTGCTGTCTTCATGCGATCATCCTGCCAAACTAATTTCCATCCGTTGGCCACATTCCTCCTGAGACTGGCACACTATTCTCCTCTTACTAGTATATCCCGCTACACGGTGACTCTGCCCTATTAGTCAGAGATAATTCTACCTGTTTTCACTTCTTCTGTTTACCTGTGCCTGGTACATCCTGCCCTATCAGTCATAGATAATTCTACCTGTTTTCACTTCTCACTGTTTAGTATTTGCATGCACAGCCTAATTTTATAATGTAAGTTTTTGCAGAAGCAACACCTGTTCCCTTATTCTGCACAATTTTAACCCTATACCTTACATGACTACAAGGTCATTGATTGGAGTTGTTAATCTGGGCCAATTTTGGAAGACCTGGCTGACCAGTATACCCAGGAGATTAGCTCTACTGCTGTTTGGCAGTAGTGTGGGGATGGGATTATAAAAAAAAAATACCAGGCCATTAGAATCTCAACAAAAAAAGGGAAACTAGAAAACAACAACAAAAACACGAGATTAGACTCTCCTCGGTTCAGGCGACTGAGTTGGCTGGCCACAACCAGTATAATGCACAGAAGTAAATAAAAGATAACTTGGTGACGGGAAACCTCTGTGTAGTTATTTCAGGTCCACAAGTTCATGAGGTTTTTCCTAATTACAAAGGAACATTGAGATTATTAACTGGTTTGATTTTTATGGCGAAGCCAATACCATGTAGTTAACGTTCTTCCTCAGATTTACCATTCCAAAAGAATGTATAGCTTTCTCATTCTTTTGAGATTACCTTCTTCTCACTGTCTCAGGGTTAAGATGTCAAAGTCATCTGCTTGAGGTCCTGGGCTATGATTGTGCTATGACATTAAGGTCTCTGCTGAGATGATCCACGAAGGTCCTGATGCTCCATGTCCCAAACTTCATTTTGAGATAATGGCTGCTCCACAAAGATTTTGGCAAATCAAACATTTTGAACAATGGCAAGATAATGGAAAACCACGCTTAATTATATAGTCGGGTGCTTATGTGCACAAGTGTCCCCTGTCAACTCAATCCTGGGAGCTCACAGTTCTGTTTGCTTCTGAATCGGTGATTAACTGGAGTGGGTGCTCCATATTGACCGGCCCTTGTAATATTAGCAAAGGCTCATTGTAGCAGCAGCAAACTGCCAGGTTATTTCTCCTATGCTCTATGAATTTATGATAATTTCAAAGAGTCCTAGTCATGGAGACCTACGGCACAGAGTCAGGTCCTTCAGCCCAAACTGGTCCATGCAGATCAAAATGTCCATTCACGTAAACTCCATTTTCCTGCACTTGACCCATATCCTTTGAAAGCTTTTCTATTCATGTATTTATCCAAATAACTTTCAAATGTTCTTAATGTACACGGCTCAAACACTTCTGCTGAGAGCTCATTCCATATGTGTATCACCCTCGGTTTAAAAATGTTGCCCCTTGGGTTCCCTTTTATTCTATCCCTCCAATCTTAAACTGATGCCCTCTAGTCCACGATTCCCCAAACCTGGAATATATTATTCCATCTAATAAATCTCTAACTTGAGAAGTTACTGATTTAATCGAAAAATATCGCACTGATGTTGAAGCCATTATCTGTAAAAACAGCACTGTAAATGCCTACAGCATCTCCTATCAAAATTCTGTGCTTCTTACTTTTTCTCCTGATTTTGTAACCTTCTTGATTATACAACACATTGACCAATCACTTATGAATGTTTGGAAAAGATTTTGGACAGGAAATTCCCATCAGCCTGTCCTCTTTAGGTGTACGCTTTTCCAAAAGATTTTTTAACTGACTATGAGAAATGATTCAGAGCACCAACAACATCACAAATTTCACAACACTCCAATCACCTTGGCAGTTTCTATCAAATGTTCCTTAACAAAGACTCCCCCATTCAAATTGTCCCCTGCCATGATATCACAGCAAAGTTTCAATGTCAAATTCAATAATGCAAAAATGTAAATTGCCCAATTAAATCTGGATTTGATTTGATTTGATTTTTATTGTCACATGTACTCAAGTATTAACCTGCCTATATGAGAAAAGTATCTTACTGAGTAACTCTGCATTTCTTGAAGTGTTATTAATATATCCCGAAAGCTACCTGTTAAACATACCGTACTGAGACAACTTGGAACATTTGGTAGAATTATCATTAGACAATATGTAAATATCATCCTATGTCAAATCTTTAAGTTTCCATATTTCTTTCCAGAATCTTTCCCATAACTGTGGGAATTTCTGTCTGCAGAGACTGCCTGCAATTTTGTGGCACCTTTGTGAGCCTGCAGGCACAAGCTTTTCACAGTTCTGACTGCTTCTGTACACTCAGCTGACTTGGTAGTTTTAGAAAACAGGTATGATTTCTTCTGAAGTGACTGGTTCCCCTGAAGTGAACTAGAAAATAACTTCAAAAAATCAAAAGAACTGTGGATGTTGGAAACAAGAAACAAAAACAGAAATTACGAGAAATACTCAGCAGCTGTGGAGAGAAACCAGAGTTAACATTTCGGATCCACTGACCCTTCTTCAGAATTCAATGAGTTCAATGAGTTCATAAATACAGCGAGGAGCAAGAACATTCACACTGCACCTGTGGTCATTGAACAGTAACACACCAGGCGAAAAGTGTACTGATGAGATCAAAGGACGAAGCCATCTCAAAACAGCGCATTTGAAATAAATCAGCTGAGGCTGAGGAAATTTTAACAGCTCAATTACAACACTGCTCTAAAGGTGGACCCAACTAAAGTAAAGTTTCAGGTAGATGGCCACTCCTGGATATGGGGGTAGATACAGGTGCCATGTATTCTGGTCAGCATGGATGAGTTGGATCGAAGGGTCTGCATCCATGCTGAATGACTTCATGAATGAACTTTTAGGAAACTCTAATGGGGCATCTTGCCTTTAAGCCTGCAAGACATCAAAGCTAGACTGGCCACTTACATTGAGGAATCCAGGAACTGTGTCACCACAAGGAGGTGCTGGAAGTATTAAAAAAAACAGAAAGGTGGGAAAAGTCCAGAAGACAGAGTAGCAGAAATTCAGCCCATCAAGTCTGCTCCACCATTCAATCATGTTACAACATGGGGTAAACTCTGCTGCTTCATTTAAAACCAGCAACACAGAAAAGATTTATCCCGTGCAGTAATCTGTAAAAATTCGAGTGGCCGTGAAACATGTAAAGTAAAATTAACAACTTTATTTCTTAAAGTATAACAGAGAATAATTAACTAATGACTATTTACAATTACTTTACCTAACCTATATTTTACTTTCCCTTATATAATACCAGTCCGATAAAACTCCCATCTAAGATTTACAAAACAACACTTCTTATCTCAGAATCAGGCAGCTGTAGGTTCTTGTCTTGGATCGTCATGTGTCTTCTTTTCTCTTTGTTAGGAATTTCTGTGTTACAGTTTACTGGTTGAAAAGGGACTTTTAAGAGAGATTTTTTTTCAAGCAGTCTACATGTTTGGACTTGGCAGATCTCCTCCCAACTGTTCAATTTTCCCCTAGTCTTATACCCCAGAGCATCGGATTATGTCATTGGCTTTTAAGATTGTCAATATTATCAATTCAAATTGATTGGAAATTGGTATTTTTATTGGAGTATAATTTGAACTGATTGGCCAAATTCAAATTTGTTTCTGTCTCCAGGCAACGAACTACTCAAGTTGTTTAACACAGTATTACATACATTGTTGCCTTATTGAGAACACTAGGTGCTATGTCCGGTAGTTCTGCTGTTTTTAACTCTCTTAAATGTGCACCCACATCTTCATAACACCTCCCCCCTTAAGAAAAAATGAACCACCATAATGGTTCTTTTCTTTTAAACACATTATCCTAACATACTGACGACTTTCATATAAGTTCACCATAACTTTTTCCCATATACCTATATATATATAAAAAAATTAAATAAAGACAAATCTCATCTAAATTCTATCAGTTAAATCCTCAATAATGTGTCTGCGATTACATTCTTTTAACCCACAACATGTATGATTTTAAAATTAACAGTCTGTATCATAAGAGTCCAATAAAATAGTCTCCTATTCTTATCTTGAAAATATTCTAAGAATGTAAATGGATTGTGGTCGGTGTACACAATTGTCTCTGACACATTGTTCGTGACATACACATTAAAATGCTGTAGGGCCAGTGCCAAACTCAATAGTTTCTTTTTGATTGTGGAGTATTTCCCCTGGTCGATGTTGATCTTTTTCGAAAATTAACCAACTGCCAGTTCAGTCCTCATTTTCCTGTCGGAGTACAGCTCCAAGTCAAATGTTACTAGCATCAATGGCGACTTTAAAAGGTTTTGAAATGTTTGGTGTAGCTAAGACTGGTTTGGTGGTTAATATTGATTTCAAATGGTCGAATCTCTCCTGACATGGTTCTGTCCACCAAAACTTTGCGTTCTTCTTGCAAATCGGTTAAGGGTGCCACTACACTGCTGAAGTTTGGAACAAACTTCCGATAGAATCCACTGAGTCCTAAGAATCGAAGTACCTCTTTCTTCAAGGCTGGTCGTGGAAATTCCTCAATTGCCTTTGTCTTTGCATTCGGTGGGGTCAACCTTCCATAACCGATGTTATGTCCCAAGAACGTCACCTCTGCTTTCACGAATTATCACCAGTTTTGCTTCTCGTAGTTGTTCAAAGAGCTCTTCCAACTGTAGAATATGATTTTTCCAGGACTTAGTAAAGATCACTACAGCATCCAAATAGACTGCACAGTTTGTTAACCCATCCACAAATATGTTCATGAGTCTTTGGAATGTGGTGGGCGCGTTCTTCATTCCAAGGGGCATCACTTTAATCTGACATAGCCCATCTGGGGTTACAAATGCAGAAAATTCTTTTGCCGTCTCGGGTAAATGTAACCATGCATTAAGTCCAACTTGGTGATGTAACTGGCTTGTTTGACTTTCTTGATACAGTCCTCCAATCTAGGAATTGGATATGAGTCCAAATTTGTAATGGAGTTGACCTTCCGATAATCCACGCAGAATCATTGAGTCCTGTCTGGTTTGGGAACTAAGATGATCGGCAAATTCAATTCATTTTGGCTTGGTTCGATGATATCCTCCTTGAGCATGGCCTCCACCTCCATTTGGACCTGCCTGGCTTTGAGAGGATTGAGCCGATAGAGGTGTTGTTTTACTGGAGCAGTATTCCCGACATCTACTTCATGTACAATAGCATTCAACCTCTCCATCTGATTCCCACATATGTCCTTATATTTCAATAGCAAATCTTTCAACTCTGTTCTATGCTCCTGAGACCGATAGCTTACTAATCTATCCCATTCCTCAAGGACCTCTTCATTTTTTAATCTATTTGGAGTCACCTCAAAATCCACATTATCTGGATGTGATTCCTCACTCTGCAGGGCAGTAACTAACACCTGTTTCTCTCGTTCTTTCTCTCCAGTGTAATATGGTTTCAACATATTCACATGACATACTCGATACCTTTTTTTTCTATCTGGCATCTTTACTAAATACCTATCTGGCATCTTTACCTGACTCAAGTTTTTCTCAGTTTGATAGGGAACACTAACTTGGCTTTGAAGGGATTTCCTATCACTGGTAACAGTACTAACATGTTATCTCCTCGGGAAAACATCAGAGTCTCAGAGCTTTTATCTGCCACCTGCTTCATTCAATAATGTGCCCTTATTAGGTGCTGTTTAGCTAACTCACCTACTTGATTCAGTCTCTCCCTCATCTCCATTACGTAATCTAAGTGTGAGATCGCCGACTTTGGTCTGTCAATTTTTCTTTAATTAATTTCAAAGGGCCTCTCACTTCATGACCAAATAGTAACTCAAAGGGAGTAAACTGAGTAGGTTTGTTTGGGGCATCTCTAATGGTAAACAATATGAATGGGATAACTTTATCCCAATCGTTCAGGTAATCCTGACAGTTTGCTCTTAACATGGTCTTCAAGGTCTGATGCCACGTTTCTAAAGCTCCCTGGATTCAGGATGATACAGACTGGATTTAAAGTGCTGTATACCTAAACTATCCATAACCTCCTTAAACAGCCTAGCAGTAAGGTGTGATCTTTGGTCTGACTGAGTCTCTCTGGGTAACCCATACCTAATACCACCCTTTTTGCCTTGATATTCCCTAATGGAATTGCCTCTGGAAATCTAGTAGACACATGCATTATGGCTAACAGGTACTGGTTCCCACTTTTAGTTCTCAGGACGGCACCTACACAATCAATTAAAAGGTTCTTCAAAGTGGCAACAAAGGTGCTGGTTTTATTACCGCCTGTGTCTTACCTACCATTTCGCATGTATAACATGTACGGCAAAAGTTAACCATATCCTTGTGCATTCTAGGCCAATAAAAATGTTTTTGTTCCTTAGCCTGAGTCTTTCGTACCCCTAGGTGACCTCCGACAGGTAGATCA
This sequence comes from Chiloscyllium punctatum, assembly GCF_047496795.1. Classification (NCBI taxonomy): domain Eukaryota; kingdom Metazoa; phylum Chordata; class Chondrichthyes; order Orectolobiformes; family Hemiscylliidae; genus Chiloscyllium; species Chiloscyllium punctatum. The sequence goes on along the minus strand of NC_092770.1, from coordinate 57,079,965 downwards.
CTTCCTGTCTGTATGCTACTGGCAACACAATCTGGTGCACTTCAGCCATTTCTCTTCTACACTAACCTGCCGTGGTCTCCATTTCTGTCTCAGGATTCTATCCTTTAGATAATAACCCTCTGGAATATTCTCTGCCTCCTTTTCTGAGTACGCATCTTTGTCATCTTGTCTTGCTGTTGCAAGTCTCTTAGCCTTTCAGGACTAAACACTTCTGTCTGAGCCTCTGCTTGTTCAGGTTTTTCTTGCACCATTACATCAAACAGGTTATCTGTTAACTGAATCTCAATTCCTTCATCTTTCTCTTTGCTTTTCACTTCGTGCTGGTAGTGGGATCTGGTTACCACACAGTCTGGGAAAATACCAGGCTATTTCTGTTTTAACTCCTCAGTTTCTTGGTTTTCCTTGGGCTTCTCCACAACAGGGGGTGTCACTCCCACCTTCCATCCTGCCAAATCATTCCCAAGAACAAACTGAATTCCTAGAACTAATACTCTGTGAATCACTTCCACTGTAACTTCTTCAATCTTAAGTTGGCACTCCAACTTGATCTTATGTGGGGAATGCTAAGTTTCTATCCATCTATCCCACAAATTACCACACTCTTGGGTAACGGATTAGAAAGAGTGCAAGTTCACTCATCTTTTACTATCAGCAACTGGTTAGATCCTGTATCTCTCAAAATTCTAACTTCTTGTCCTTCTCCCCCTGTTCTTTCTGAGCAAACTTTACCCAGAGAGGCAAATTCTTTGTTGAGATCAGGTATTAACTTCACATCCAACTCCTGCATAGGCTGTGCACTCTCCTGCAGCTCCTTGTGGTCTCCTTTATTACCTTCGCTAATGCAACTGGCTTAATTTATTTTACCACATCTTTTCCCACAGCGCATTTCTTTAACAACTAGCACTGCGTCTTTACGTGTCCCACTTTACCACAGTGGAATCAGCTAAGGCCTTTCACTTCCTTTCCATCCTCTTGGACTTTTTTTTATCCTGTAGTAAAATCTTCCACGTGCTCTCTACTCTTGGTTTCGTAGTGTAGGATCTCCCCTTCTCCCAACTTCTATCCCTCACAAAATGAATTTCTGAAGGAAACTTGTCTTATGCACCAGCATGTACTCATCTGCTAATTCTGCTGCCCTTCTCACTTCCTGAACTTTCTGTGAATACTTACCTTCTCTGGAAGAGGGTTTTTAATCTCTCTGAGAGCGTCAAATGTCCTATCTATTTTCAAATCACGTACCCATTGATCAAAATAACTATGTTTAATTCTTTCAAACTCAACATAAGTCTGACCTGGTTCCTTCTTTGTGTTTCTGAACTGCTGTCAATATACGTCTGGTACCAATTCATAAGCACTTAACATTGCCTATTTAACCTCTTCATAATCTCTTGACACCTCATCTGACAATGCGGCAAATACCTCACTAGCCCTGCCTACCAATTTGGGCTGAACTAGCATTACTCATAAATCCTCGAACCACTCCACCTGCCTAGCCAATTTTTCAAATGAAATAAAGAAAGCTTCTACATCTTTCTCATCAAAATGTGGCAGATTTTTGGCATACTTATACATATCAAACCTTCTCTTTTAATCTCCATCCTGTTAACTTGACTTTGCTGACTAAGTTGCAACTTCTCAAGTTCAAATTCTCTCTCTCTTTCCTCAGCCAAGAACCTTCTCTGTCTCTTTTTCCTCTCTCTCCCTCTCTTTTCTCTCTCTTTCTCTTTTTTCTCTCTCTCTTTCCCTTTCTCTCTCCCTCTTTCCTCTTTCTCTTTGTTTATCTTCTAACTCCATTTTCCTCAATTGTAATTTAAGTTTTTCTACATCTACTGCACTTGTCTGTTTCTCTGACACACCTAAGTGTTTGAGTAACCCCTTTACAATTTCAACTTTACTTTTGTCCTTGGTTAAACCCAAATCTAACTTCTTTGCTAATTCTAAACATATGGCCTTTTTCTTTCCTTTTAAACTTTCTTGGCAAATTTGAGAATCATCTTCAAATCACGGAACCTCTGCTACAATTTTAAGAGCCATTTCTCTCACTTCTAATTTAATCAATCAAAAGTCACCAAAATTAAATGGCTTGTCTTACCTACATTTTATTTAAAGATCTAGGACACTGACCTACAAGTGTTTAAATCTGCTGGGATTTTTCGTATCCCCAAATCTATTCAAATGTGTCTAAAGCAGTTCAAATCATGGATCCAAGCACCCAAACTGTTACAACACGGGGTAAACTCACCTGCTTAATTTAAAACCAGGAACAGAGAAAAGATGTAATCTATAAACGTTCGAGTGACCATGAACGATGTAAAGTAAAAATTAACAACTTTATTTCTTAAAGTATAACAGAGAATAATTAAATAACCATTATTTACAATTTCTTTCTCTAACCTATCTTTTACCTTCCCTTCTATAATACTAGTCTACAAGCTAAGACTTGGCAGTTCTCCTCCCAACTGTTCAAATTTGCCCTGGTCTTATACCCCAGAGCATTGGATTATGTCATTGGTTTTTAAGATTGTCAATTTACCCAATTCAAACTTGATTGGAAAATAGTAGTTTTATCAGGGTATAATTTAAACTGATTGCCCAAATTCGAGTTTGTTTTTGTCTCCAGACAACAAACTACTCGAGTTATTCAATGCAATGTTACATACATTTGTTGCTTTATTGAAAACACTTGGTGCTATGTCCGGTAGTTCTGCTGTTTTTAACTCTCATAAAGGTACACCCACATCTTCATAACAATCATGTTTGATAAGTTTCTCAACCCTATTGTTCCATTTTGTCCCTGTAACCCTTTATCCACTTTATAATCAAGAACTAATCTATCTCAGTCTTAAATATACTCAATGACCTGGTCTCTACAGCCTTCTGTGGCAATGAATTCCATAGATTCACCACTGTCTAGCTGAAGAAGTTGCTCCTTATCTCTGTTCTAAAGGGTCTTCCCTCTCTTTTAAGGCTGTGCCCTTGGGTCCTAGTCTCTCCTACCAACAATGACATCTTCCCAACATCCAGTCTGCCCAGGCCATTCAGTACTCTGTATGTTTCAATCAAATCCCTTCTCAACTTCTAAATTCCATTGAGTATAGACCCAGAGTCCTTAAACATTCCTCATATGTTGAGCTTTTCATTCCTGGGACCATTCTCATGAACCTCCTCTGAACATGCTCCAGGGCCAGTGCATCCTTCTTGAGATTTGGGGCCCAAAACTGCGCACAATACTCCAAATTTCATCTGACCAGAGCCCTATACAGCTCAGAAGTAAATCCTGCTTTGATACTCAAATTCTCTTAAAATAAATGCCATCATTGCATTTGACATCCTAACTACTGACTCAACCTGCAAGTTTATCTTGAGAGAATCCTGGACTCAAACTCCCAAGTCTCTTTGCACTTCAGAATGCTGTATTTTCTCCTCATGTAGAAAATAGTCTCTGCCTCTATCCTTCCTATCAAAGTGCATGACCTCATACTTTCCCATGTTGTACTCCATCTACCACACCTTTGCCCACTCTCCTAATCTGGCCAAATCCTTCGGGCAGCCTCCCCACTTCCTCAGCACTACCTGCCCCTCTACCTATCTTAAGTATCATCTGCAAATGTAGCCAGAATGCCCTCAGTTCCTTCATCTCGATGGTTAATGTATAAAGTGAAAAGTTGTGGTTCCCAACACTGAGCCTTGTGGAACACCACTTGTCACCAGCTGTCATCCCTTTTATCCCCACTCTCTGCTTTCTGCCAGACAGCCAGGCCTCTATCCGTGCTAGCACCTTGCCTCTGACATCATGGGTCTTTATCTTACTCAGTAGCCTCCTGTGCGGCACCTTGTCAAAGGCCTTCTTGAAGTCCAGGTAGATAACATCCATTGGCTTTCCTTGGTCTAACCTGCTCATTACTTCTCAAAGAATTCTAGCAGATTTGTCAGGCATGATCTCCCCTTGATGAAGATTGAGAGTTGGTGCTGCAAAAGCACAGCAGATCTGGCAGCATCCAAGGAGCAGGAGAACTGATGTTTCAGGCATAAGCCCTTTTTAGGGAATAAATCTTTTGCTGGATCATTTTAAAACAAAATAGTCAGGGATTGAGACCTTGAGCAATTAACTAGCTTTTAATCGTGGACATGAGAATTACATCTTCGTTTGTTCAGAGAAATCCGATATATTCCAATGAGGTACAGAGTGTTACAAGTTACATAGTATATTGCTTATTACCCACTTCCCATTAACAATGCAACCTAGGGGCAGTCCAGACGTACATTTCTTAATGTCTACAAAACTGAATATTACCTTATACTGCAGGTTTAGCTAGGCACAAACAGAAACCAATAAGGGGTATAATGAACAAAACATCATCTATGAAGCTGAACTGTCTCTAAGTCGCCAGAGGGACTAAGATAGTTTTCAGCTGCAAGTCAAAACACATTCCTCAGCTTAGGCTCTAACAGCACTTTGTTAGTAGTCTATATTTTACTGCAAAAATTGCTTTGTGACAAGATGGCTTCCAAGCATATTTGTGTGAAGTCTTGTCAAATTTCTTCCACACTCTTCTTCAGGAATGAGGTTCGCACTGAGGAAGGAGATGTGGCTGTGGTAGCGAGTCTGTTTTAGGACATGGCTGAAGAGCTTCAGGGAAGAGGAGGTGATCTGGAGGGTACAGTGAGATAGAGGCTCAGTGAGAATCTTGTAGAGAGAGGGGGAGAACTTCTTCAAGGTAGGCATCTTTGGAAGAGGTTTCGCAGTAAGGTTAAAATCCACTAGTAGAAAGTGAGGACTGCAGATGCTGGAGATCAGGGTTGACAGTGTGGTGCTAGAAAAGCAAAGCAGGTCAGGCATCCAAGGAGCAGGAGAATTAATGCTTCGGGCATAAGCCTTTTATCAGGAATGTAGCTCCTCTTAATGAAACCATGCTGACTTTGGTCTATTTTACCATATACGTCCAAGTATTCAGAAATCTTATCCTTCACAATGGACTTCAGGATCTTACCCATGACCAAAGTTGGGCTAATCAGTCTGTAATTTTCCGTCTTTTGCCGTACTCCATTTTTAAACAGGTGTGTCACGTTAGCAATTTTCCAGTCTTCTGGCACCTAGCTTTTATGCTATCGCTGACTTCCCTAGTCAGTCATGGTTGCCTCATCCTCCTGTTCCATGCTTCTTTTTCCTTGGGTTGAATCTCTGCTGTGTCACCTGAATTACTCCCAGAAGTTTCTGCCATTGCTGTTCCCCTGTCCTTCCTGCTAGGCTCCTCTCCCAATTCTACCCAGCTCCTCCCTCGTGCCTCTGTAGTTGCCGTTATTCAGCAGTAATACCATCATCTCTGAGTCTATCTTCTCCCTCTCAAATTGCAGAGTAATTCAATTATATTATGATAACTGCCTCTTAAGGGTTCCTTCACCTTAAGTTCCCTTATTAAGTCTGCCTCATTGCAGAACAATAAATCTAGTATTGCCTGCTCCCCAGTGGGCTCAACCACAAGCTGCTCCAAAAAGTCACCTTGTAAACATTCCACAAATCCTTTTAGTTGCAATCTACTACCAACCTGATTTTCCCAGTCCATCTGCATATTGAAATCCCCCATGATCAGTGTAACCTTGCCTTTCCTACAAATCTTTTCTATCTCGTGTTGTACCCCACCTCTTGACTACTATTTGGAAGCCTGGACACAACTCCAACTATGGTTTCTTTTTACCTTTGCGGTTCCTCAATTCTACCCACACAGATTCTACACCATTTGACCCAACTTCATTTCTTACTATTGATTTAATTTCATCTCTTACTAATAAGGCAACCCTCTGCCCACCTGCCTAAATTTTTAATAGGATTTATCTTTGGGAGGGTTTAACCTAATTGAGCAGGGGAATGGTAATCTGAATTGTAGCTCCAGTATACAGGAGGTTGAGAATAGTGAGGTGATGAATAAGGTTTCAAGGTCGCAGGGGTGTACTGGCAGGCAGGAAGGTGGTTTGAACTGTGTCTACTATCTTGGCACAATATGTAGACAGGCCAACAAGAGGCAAAGCTACATTGGATTTGGTACTGGGTAATGAACCAGACCAGGTGTCAGATTTGGAGGTAGATGAGCACTTTGGTGACAGTGACCACAATTCGCTTACGTTAACTTTAACAATGGAAAGGGATAGGTATATACCACAGAGCAAGAGTTAAACTGGGGGAAAGGCAATTATGAGGTGATTTAGCAAGATTTAGGAGCATAGGATGGGGAAGGAAACTGCAGGGAATAGGCACAATTGAAATAGAACATAGAAAAATACAGCGCAGTACAGGCCCTTTGGCCCTCGATGTTGCACCGATCCAAGCCCACCTAACCTACACGAGTCCACTATCCTCCATATGCCTATCCAATGCCCATTTAAATGCCCATAAAGAGGGAGAGTCCACCACTGCTACTGGCAGGGCATTCCATGAACTCACGACTCGCTGAGTAAAGAATCTACCCCTAACATCTGTCCTATACCTACCACCCCTTAATTTAAAGCTATGCCCCCTCGTAATAGCTGACTCCATATGTGGAAAAAAGTTCTCATGGTCAACCCTATCTAAACCCCAAATCATCTTGTACACCTCTATCAAGTCACCCCTAAACCTTCTTTTCTCCAATGAAAACAGCCCCAAGTGCCTCAGCATTTCCTCATACGATCTTCCTACCATACCAGGCAACATCCTGGTAAACCTCCTCTGCACCCGTTCCAGTGCCTCCACATCCTTCCTATAGTATGGCGACCAAAACTGCACACAATACTCCAGATGAGGCCGCACCAGAGTCTTACACAACTGCAACATGACCTCAGGACTCCGGAACTCAATTCCTCCTCCAATAAAAGCCAGTACGCTATATGCCTTCTTCACCGCACTATTTACCTGGGTGGCAACTTTCAGAGATCTGTGTACATGGATACCAAGATCCCTCTGCTCATCCACACTACCAAGTATCTGACCATTAGTCCAGTACCCCATCTTTTTGTTACTCATACCAAAGTGAATCACCTCACACTTACCCACATTGAACTCCATTTGCCACCTTTCTGCCCAGCTCTGCAGCTTATCTATATCCCGCTGTAACCTGACACATCCTTCCTCACTGTCAACAACTTCATTGACTTTCGTATCATCCGTAAACTTGCTCACCCAACCTTCTAGCCCCTCCTCCAGGTCATTTATAAAAATGGCAAACAGCAATGGTCCCAAAACAGATCCTTGCAGAACACCACTAGTAACTGCACTCCAAGATGAACCTTTACCATCAACTACTACCCTCTGTCTTCTTCCAGCCAGCCAATTCCTAATCCAAACCTCCAACTCACCCTCAATGCCATACCTCCGTATATTTTGCAGTAGCCTACCATGGGAAACATTATCAAATGCCTTACTAAAATCCATATACACCACATCTACCGCTTTACCCTCATCCACCTCCTTAGTCACCTTCTCAAAGAATTCAATAAGGTTTGTGAGACACGATCTGCCCTTCACAAAACCATGCTGACTATCCTTGATCACATTATTCCTATCCAGATGTTCATAAATCCTATCCCTTACAATTCTCTCTAAGACTTTGCCCACAACAGAAGTGAGACTCACCGGCCTATAGTTACTAGGGTTATCCCTACTCCCCTTCTTGAACAAGGGAACCACATTTGCTATCCTCCAGTCTTCTGGCACTATTCCTGTAGACAACGAGGACATAAAAATCAAGGCCAATGGCTCTGCAATCTCCTCCCTTGCTTCCCAGAGAATCCCAGGATAAATGCCATCAGGCCCAGGGGACTTATCTATTTTCACCCTTTCCAGAATTTCCTACACCTCTTCCCTACATACCTCAAAGCTGTCCATTCTAATTAATTGTGACTCAGTATTCACATCGGCAACAATGTCCTGTTCCTGAGTGAATACTGACGAAAAATATTCATTCAATTTCTCCCCAATCTCTTCAGCCTCCACACGCAACTTCCCACTACTATCCTTGACTGGACCTATTCCTACCCTAGTCATTCTTTTATTCCTGACATACCTATAGGAAGCCTTTGGGTTTTCCCTAATCCTACCAACTAAGGACTTTTCATATCCCCTCCTTGCTACTCTTAGCTCTCTCTTCAGATCCTTCCTGGCTACCTTGTAACTCTCAATCGCCCCAATTGAACCTTCACGCCTCATCTTTACATTGGCCGCCCTCTTCCCTTTAACAAGGGATTCCAATTCCTTATTAAACCACGGCTCCCTCACACGATCCTTTCCTCCCTGCCTGACAGGTACATACTTATCAAGGACACTCAATAGTTGCTCCTTGAACAAGCTCCACATATCAATTACGCCCATGCCTTGAAGCCTACTTTTCCAAGCCACGCACCCTAAGTCGTGTCTCGCCGCATCATAATTTCCCTGTCCCCAGCTATAACTCTTGCCCTGCAGTGCACACTTATCCCTCTCCATCACTAGAGTAAATTTCACCGAATTGCGGTCACTGTCCCCAAAGTGTTCACCTACCTCCAAGTCTAACACCTGGCCTGGTTCGTTACCCAGAACCAAATCCAGTATGGCCTCACCTCTTGTTGGCCTGTCTACATATTGTGTCAGGAAACCCTCCTGCACACATTGGACAAACACCGACCCATCTAACGAACTCGAGCTATACCTTTCCCAGTCAATATCAGGAAAGTTAAAGCCCCCATAACAACCACCCTATTACTTTCACTCTTCTCCTGAATCATCCTCGCAGTCCTTTCTTCTACATCTCTCGGACTATTAGGAGGCCTGTAGAAAACTCCGAACAGGGTGACCTCACCTTTCCTATTTCTAACCTCAGCCCAAACTACCTCAGATGGCGAGTCTTCATCCATCGTCCTTTCCACCGCTGTAATACTATCTTTGACAAGCAATACCACACCACCCCCTCTTTTACCCCCACCTCTGACCCTACTAAAACATTTAAACCCTGGAACCTGCAACAGCCTATCCTGTCCCTGTTCTACCCCATGTCTCCGTAATAGCCACAACATCGAAATCCCAGGTACCAACCCACGCTGCAAGTTCACCTACCTTATTTTGTATATTTCTTGCATTTAAGTATACACACTTCAAACCACTTTCCTGTTTACAGGCACCCTCCTTTGAGATTGATACCATGTTCCTAACCTCCCTACACTCCAGGTCCTGCACCCTAAAGCTACAGTCTGGTTAGATTAGATTACTTACTTACTTACTTACAGTGTGGAAACAGGCCCTTTGGCCTAACAAGTCCACACCGCTCCGCCGAAGCGTACCCACCCAGACCCATTCCCCTTCCCCTTCCCCTAACCCTACGGGCAATTTAGCATGGCCAATTCACCTAACCTGCACATTTTTGGATTGTGGGAGGAAACCGGAGCACCCGGAGGAAACCCACGCAGACACAGGGAGAACATGCAAACTCCACACAGAGAGTCGCCTGAGGCGGGAATTGAACCCGGGTCTCTGGCGCTGTGAGGCAGCAGTGCTAACCACTGTGCCACCATGCCGCCCACCAGGTTCCCATGCCCCTGCAGAGTTAGTTTACACCCCCCCACCCACCCCCCCAAGAGCACTAGCAAACCTCCCCCCAAGGATACTGGTGCCCCTCAGGTTCAGGTGTAGACCATCCTGTTTATAGAGGTCCCACCTTCCCCAGAAAGAACCCCAGTTATCCAGATACCGGAATCCCTCCCTCCTGCACCATCCCTGGAGCCACGCATTTAACTGTTCTCTCTCCCTATTCCTTGACTCTCTATCACGTGGTAACAAACCAGAGATAACAACTCTGTTTGTTCTAACTCTGAGCTTCCAACCTAGCTCCCTGAAAGCCTACCTAACATCCTCAGCCCTCCTCTTACCTATGTCGTTGGTGCCAATGTGGACCACAACTTCGGGCTACTCCCCCTCCCCCTTAAGGACCCGGAAAACACGATCAGAGACGTCACGTACCCTTGCACCTGAGAGGCAACATACCAAACGTGAGTCTCTCCCGCCCCCACAGAACCGCCTGTCTGTGCCCCGAACTATCGAGTCCCCAATAACTATTGCCCTGCTCTTCACCACCCTTCCCTTCTGAGCAACGGGGACAGGCTCCATGCCAGAGGCCTGAACCCCAATGCTTACCCCTGGTAAGTCGTCCCCCCCACATGTATCCAAAACGGTATACTTGTTCTTGAGGGGAACGGCCGCAGGGGGTCCCTGCCCTGGCTGCTTCCCCCTCACTGTCACTCATCTGACCACAATCTTTGGAGTTACTACTTCCCTAAAGCTATGACCCCCTCTGCCTCCCGAATGGTCCTAAGTTCATCCAACTCCAGCTCCAGTTTCCTAACACGGTCTTGGAGGAGCTGCAGATGGGTGCACTTCCTGCAAGTGTAATCAGGAGGGATGACTATGGCATCCCTCACCTCAAACATGTTGCAAGAGGAATATTGCACTGCCTTCACTGCCATCCCTCTAAAAGTAACCTTTTAAAAAATAAACTAGGTCTAAAGAATAGAACAAACAAAATGCAGCACTTATCTACTTACCACAACGGGTCTTATTATTAGGTTAGAGGAGGAGGGCGGGTGGGAGACACTACCTCTGTAGTGCCTCGGGTTCCTTTCCTGCGCGCTTTTATAGGAAAAAACCTACCCAGGTTAGCTTGCGCTACACCAGCTTCCGGTTCCTGGCTGCCCCTCTGGTCGTCTTCCCCCTGCTGCTCCCGCTCACTTCCCCCTGCTGCTCCCGCTCTTTCTGTGAAGAGAAAAAAAACACTGCTGCCCGCTACCGGTAAGTAATTTTAAAACAAACTATCTTACCTTAGCTGTAGCCTTCCGGGTTCGTTTAAGCTCATTCAAGGTACAGCTACTGTCAGGCAGGAAGGAAGTGGTCAAGCAAAGGAACTGTGGTTTACTAAAGAAGTTGAATCTCTTGTCAAAAGGAAGAAGTAGAGGTGTGAAAGCTCAGCTAGCGTGCTAGAGAGATACAAGTTTGCCAGGAAGGACCTAAGGAGCGAGCTAAGAGCTAGGAGGGGACATGGAAAGTCTTTGACAGGTACGATCAAGGAAAACACTAAAGCTTTCTACAGGTATGTCAGGAATAAAAGAATGAGTAGACTAAGATTAGCGGCTGTCAAGGACAGTAGTGGGAAGTTGTTTGTGGAGTCCGAAGAGATAGGAGAGGCGCTAAATGAATATTTTTCATCAGTATTCACACAGGAAAAAGACAATGTTGTCAAGGAGAATACTGAGATGCAGGCTATTAGACTAGATGGGTTTGAGGTTCATAAGGAGGTGGTGTTAGCAATTCTGGAAGGTGTAAAAATAGATAAGTGCCCTGAGTCAGCGGGGATTTATCCTAGGATTCTCTGGGAACCTAGAAAGGAGACTTTAGCTTTGATCATTATGTTATCATTGTCTACAGGAATAGTGCCAGAAGACTGTTGGCCCCTTGTTCAAGAAGGGGAGTAGAGACAACCCTCGTAATTATAGAGCAGTGAGCCCTACTTCGGTTGATGAGTAAAGTCATAGAGTCATAGAGATGTACAGCATGGTAACAGACTCTACGGTCCAACCCGTCCAGTCCGACCAGATATCCCAACCCAATCTAGTCCCACCTGCCAGCACCCAGCCCATATCACTCAAACCCTTCCTATTCATATACCCATGCTGAAAATTGTGTTGCTGGAAAAGCACAGCAGGTCAGGCAGCATTCAAGGAGCAGGAGAATCGACGTTTCGGGCATAAGCCCTTCTTCATGCCCAAAATGTCGATTCTCCTGCTCTTTGGACGCTGCCTGACCTGCTACACTTTTCCAGCAACACATTTTTCAGCTCTGATCTCCAGCATCTGCAGTCCTCACTTTCTCCTATTCATATACCCATCCAAATGCCTCTTAAATGTTGCAATTGTACCAGCCTCCACCACATCCTCTGGCAGCTCATTCCATACATGTACCACCCTCTGTGTGAAAAGGTTTGTCCCTCAGGTCTCTTTTATATCTTTCACCTCTCACTCTAAGCCTATGCCCTCTAGTTCTGGACTCCCCGACCCCGGGGAAAAGACTTTGTCTATTTATCCTATCCATGCCCTTCATAATTTTGCAAACCTCTATAAGGTCACCCCTCAGCCTCCGACGCTCCAGGGAAAACAGCCCCAGCCTGTTCAGCCGCTTCCTATAGCTCAGATCCTCCAACCCTGGCAACATCCTTGTAAATCCTTTCTGAACCCTTTCAAGTTTCACAACATCTTTCCGATAGGAAGGAGACCAGAATTGCACGCGATATTCCTACAGTGGCCTAACCAATGTCCTGTACAGCCGCAACATGACCTCCCAACTCCTGTACTCAATACTTTTATCAATAAAGGAAAGCATACCAAACGCCTTCTTCACTATCCTATCTACCTGCGACTCCACTTTCAAGGACCTGCACTCCAAGGTCTCTTTGTTCACCAACACTCCCTAGGGCCTTACCATGAAGTGTATAAGTCCTGCTAAGATTTGCTTTCCCAAAATGCAGCACCTCGCATTTATCGGAATTAAACTCCATCTGCCACCTCTCAGCCCATTGGCCCATCTGGTCCAGACCCTGTTGTAATCTGAGGTAACCCTCTTTGCTGTGAGTAAAATTAGGGCGCACGGGATTGGGGGCAAAGTACTAGATTGGATAGAGAATTGGTTGGCTAATAGGAAACAAAGGGTAGTGATTAACGGCTCCATTTCGAAATGGCAGGCAGTGACCAGTGGGGTACCGCAGGGATCCGTGCTGGGACCGCAGCTTTTTACAATATATGTAAATGATATAGAAGATGGTATCAGCAATAACATTAGCAAATTTGCTGATGACACAAAGCTAGGTGGTAGGGTGAAATGTGATGAGGATGTTAGGGGATTACAGGGTGACCTGGACAAGTTAGGTGAGTGGGCAGATGCATGGCAGATGCAGTTTAATGTGGATAAATGTCTGGTTATCCACTTTGGTGGCAAGAACAGGAAGGCAGATTACTACCTCAATGGTATCAAATTAGGTAAAGGGGCTGTTCAGAGAGATCTGGGTGTTCTTGTCCACCAGTCAATGAAGGCAAGCATGCAGGTACAGCAGGTCGTGAAGAAGGCTAATAGCATGCTGGCCTTCATAACAAGAGGGATTGAGTATAGAAGCAAAGAGGTGCTTCTGCAGCTGTACAGGGCCCTGGTGAGACCACACCTGGAGTACTGTGTGCAGTTCTGGTCTCCAAATTTGAGGAAAGACATTCTGGCTATTGAGGGAGTGCAGCGTAGGTTCACGAGGTCAATTCCTGGAATGGCAGGATTGCCTTACACGGAAAGACTGAAGCGACTGGGCTTGTATACCCTTGAGTTTAGAAGACTGAGAGGGGATCTGATTGAAACATATAGGCTTATGAAAGGACTGGACACTCTGGCAGGAGGGAACATATTTCCGTTGATGGGGGAGTGCCGAACCAGAGGACACAACTTAAAAATACAGGGTAGACCATTTAGGACAGAGATGAGGAGAAACTACTTCACCCAGAGAGTGGTGGCTGTGTGGAATGCTCTGCCCCAGAGGGCAGTGGAGGCCCAGTCTCTGGATTTTTTTAAGAAAGAATTGGATAGAGCTCTTAAAGATAGTGGAGTCAAGGGGTATGGAGATAAGGCTGGAACAGGATACTAATTAGGAATGATCAGCCATGATCATATTGAATGGCGGTGCAGGCTTGAAGGGCAGAATGGCCTACTCCTGCATCTATTGTCTATTGTCTATTGTCTACACCTCCAATTTTGGTGTCATCTGCAAATTTACTAACTGTACCTCTTATGATCGCATCCAAATCATTTATGTAAATGACAAAAAGTAGAGGGCCCAGCACCGATCCTTGTGGCATTCCACTGGTCACAGGCCTCCAGTCTGAAAAACAACCCTCCACCACCACTCTGTCTTCTACCTTTGAGCCAGTTCTGTATCCAAATGGCTAGGTCTCCCTGTATTCCATGAGATCTAACCTTGCTAATCAGTCTCCCACGTGGAACCTTGTCGAACATCTTACTGAAGTCCATATAGATCACATCTACTGCTCTGCCCTCACCAATCTTCTTTGTTACTTCTTCAAAAAACTCAATCAAGTTTGTGAGACATGATTTCCCACGCACAAAGCCATGTTGGAACGCATTATGAGAGATAGGATTTATAATCATCTAGAAAGGAATTATTTGGTTGGGGATAGTCCAAACGGTTTTGTGAAGGTCATGCCTCACAAACCTATTGAGTTCTTTGAGAAAGTGACCAAACAGGCGGATGAGGGTGAAGTGATTGACGTGATGTATATGGATTTCAGTAAAGATTTTGATAAGGTTCCCCATGGTAGACTATTGCAGAAAATACAGAGGAATGGGATTGAGGGTCATTTCGTGGTTTGGATAAGAAATTGGCTAGCTGTAGGAAGACAGAGGCTGGTGGTTAACGGAAAATGTTCATCCTGGAGTTCAGTTGCTAGTGGTGTACCGCAAGGATCTGTTTTTGGGGGCTCTGCTGTTTGTCATTTTTATAAATGACCTGGATGAGGACGTAGAAGCATGAGTTAGCAAATTTGTGGATGATACTAAAGTCAGTGGAGTTGTGGATAGTGCTGAAAGATGTTGCAGGTTACAGAAAGACATAGATCAGCTGCTGAGCTGAGTTGAGGGGTGACAAATGGAGTGTGAGGTGATTCACTTTGGAAGGAGTAACAGGAATACAGAATACTGGTCTAATGGAAAGATTCTTGGTAGCGTGAATGAGCAGAGATCTCAGTGTCCATGTGCATAGATCCCTGAAAGTTGCCACCCAAGTTGATAGTGCTGTTAAGAAGGAGTACGGTTAGGTTTTATTGGTAGAGGGATTGGGTTTCAGAGTCATGAGATCATGTCGCAGCTGTACAAAACTCTGGTGTAGCCGCACTAGGAGTATTGCGTACAGGCCTGGTCACCGCATTATAGGAAGGATCTGGAAGCATTAGAAAGGTGCAAAAGGTGACTTAATAGAGACATACAAGATAACCAGAGGATTAAACAGGGTGGACAGTGAGAGCCTTTTTCCTCAGATGGGGATGGCTAGCATGAGGGGACATAGCTTTAAATTGAAAGGTGATAGATATAGGACAGATGTCAGAGGTAGGTTCTTTACTCAGAGAGTAGTAGGGGTGTGGAAGGCCCTGCCCGCAACAATAGTTGAATCGCCAACTTTAAAACCATTTAAATGGTCATTAGATAAACATATGGATGATAATAGAAGAGTATAGATTAGATGGGCTTCAGATTGGTTTCACAGATCGGCGCAATATCGAGGGCCGAAGGGCCTGCACTGCACTGTAATGTTCTATGTCTATATCCCTGAATAGTCAGCTCCCAATCCTGATTAAGAAACGTGGGAGAGAGAAAACAGGAAATTACAGACCAGTTAGTCTGACCTCAGTGGTGGGAAAGATGCTGGAGTCGATAACAAAGGATGAAATTACGACACATCTGGATAGTAGTAACAGGATAGGTCAGAGTCAGCATGGATTTATGAAGGGGAAATCATGCTTGACTAATCTTCTGAAGATGGACAAGGGAGATCCAGTAGATGTAGTGTACCTGAACTTTCAGAAACCTTTTGATAAAGTCCCACATCGGAGGTTAGTGAGCAAAATTAGGGCGCACAGTATTAGGGGCAAAGTACTAACTTGGATTGAAAGTTGGTTCGCTGATAGGAAACAAAGAGTACTGATAAACGGCTCCATTTCGGAATGGCAGGCAGTGACCAGTGGGGTACCGCAGGGTTCAGTACCGGGACCGCAACTTTTTACAATATATGTTAATGATATAGAAGATGGTATTAGCAATAACATTAGCAAATTTGCTGATGATACTAAGCTGGGTGGCAGGGTGAAATGTGATGAGGATGTTAGGAGATTACAGGGTGACCTGGACAAGTTAGGTAAGTGGTCAGATGCATGGCAGATGCAGTTTAATGTGGATAAATGTATGGTTATCCACTTTGGTGGCAAGAACAGGAAGGCAGATTACTACCTAAATGGAATCAATTTAGGTAAAGGGGCAGTACAGAGAGATCTGGGTGTTCTTGTACACCAGTCAATGAAGGTAAGCATGCAGGTACAGCAGGTAGTGAAGAAGGCTAATAGCATGCTGGCCTTCATAACAAGAGGGATTGAGTATAGAAGCAAAGAGTTCTTCTGCAGCTGTACAGGGTCCTGGTGAGACCACACCTGGAGTATTGTGTACAGTTCTGGTCTCCAAATTTGAGGAAAGACATTTTGGCTCTTGAGGGAGTGCAGCATCGGTTCACGAGGTCAATTCCTGGAATGGCGGAATTACCTTACACTGAAAGACTGAAGCGACTGGGCTTGTATACCCTTGAGTTTAGAAAACTGAGAAGGGATCTGATTGAGAGATAGAAGATTATGAAAGGATTGGATACTCTGGAGGCAGGAAACATGTTTCCGCTGATGGGTGAGTCCCGAACAGAGGACACAGCTTAAAAATACGGGGTAGACCATTTAGGACAGAGATGAGGAGAAACTTCTTCACCCAGA
This sequence comes from Chiloscyllium punctatum, assembly GCF_047496795.1. Taxonomy (NCBI): domain Eukaryota; kingdom Metazoa; phylum Chordata; class Chondrichthyes; order Orectolobiformes; family Hemiscylliidae; genus Chiloscyllium; species Chiloscyllium punctatum. Next base: position 57,063,399 of record NC_092770.1, on the reverse strand, counting down.
AAGTGGTGGCTGTGTGGAATGCTCTGCCCCAGAGGACAGTGGAGGCCCAGTCTCTGGATTCATTGAAGAAAGAGTTGGATAGTGCTCTCAAGGATAGTGGAATCAAGGGTTATGGAGATAAGGCAGGAACAGGATACTGATTAAGGATGATCAGCCATGATCATATTGAATGGTGGTGCAGGCTCGAAGGGCAGAACGACCTACTCCTGCACCTATTATCTATTGTCTATTGATGCCCTTGCAGCCACATGTCCGTTTTCTAATTTCCTCTCCAGCTGAACCCAACACCCCTGCCATTTTTAATTTAGCTCCTGACTGTTCATACTCCCTTAGCAACACCTCTGCCTTACCTGTGCTATTTGTACCTATGTGGACCATGACCATCGGATCTTTACCCTCCCACCCCAAGTTCCTTTGTAGCCCAGATGAGATACTCAAATCCAAGCATCAGGCAGGCAACACAACCTTTGGGACTCTTGAACCTGGTCACAGAGAACATACCTCTAACTATACTATCCCCAATTACAACAATATTTCTCTTCTCTCCCCCCAGTTAAATGGCTCTCTGCACTATGGTGCTGCAGTCAGTTGGCTTATCGTCCCTGCAGTCTCCATTCCCATCCACAGGGGGAACAAAACTCTTGAACCTATTGGACAAGGACAGGGGCTGAGGCTTCTGCAACTCTTCCTCCTGGCTCCCTCTACCTGCCTCAATCACATGCCACACCTACTTGTGCCTGACCACTAACTGAATTTGAATTAGCAGTCTAAGAGTTATGACTGTCTCCTGAAACACACTGTCCGTAACTCTGCCCGCCCTAATGTGTCGCAATGTTTGAAGCTCAGGTTCCAGCTCATCGACTCTGAGGCAGAGTTTTTCCAGCAACCAACATTTACTACAGACATGGTCACTGGGAACCACAATGGGGTCCACCAGCTCCCACATCACGCAAGGTAAACACACCACCTGACCCTCCATCCTCATTTTAATTAATTAGTTTTGAATTTTTTAAATTTTAACTGTTTTTATATCTCTGCTTATTTTATCAATTATTTTCTAAATCACCTGGACCAGATCAGCTGTAGCCTAGAACTCTGTGGGAAGCTAGGTAAGCAATTGGTGGGCCTCTTGCTGAGGTATTTTTATCATCAATAGCCACAGCTGAGGTGCTAGCAGACTGGAGGTTGGCTAATGTGGTGCCACTACTTAAGAAAATTGGGAAAGAAAAGCCAGGAAATTATTGGCCGGTGATTCTGACATCAATGGTGGGCAAGTTGTTGGAGGGGATCCTGTGGACAGGATTTACATGTATTTGGAAAGGCAAGGACTGATTAGAGATAGTCAATATGCTTTGTGCTGGGAAATCATGTCTCACTAGCTTGATTGAGTTTTTTGAAGAAATAAAGAAGAGGACTGATGAAGGGAGAGTGGTGGACATGATCTATTTGGAATTCAGTAGGGCATTTGACAAGGGTTCTCATGGTATACTGGTCAGCATGTTAAATCACATGGAATACAAGGAGAACTAGCCATTTGGATACAGAACTGGATTGAAGATAGAAGAATGGTGGTGGAGGATTGCTTTTCAGATTGGAGGCCAGCAGTGTGCCACAAGGATTGGTGCTAGGTGCACTGCTTTTCGTCATTTATACATAGGAGGTATGGTTAGTATGTTTGCAGATGTCAACAAAATTGGAGGTGTGGAGAACAGTGAAGAAGGTTGCATCAGAGTACAATGGGACATTGATCAGACAGGCCAATGGGCTGAGGAGTAGCAGATGGAATTTAATTTAAGGGACCCAATGGGCAACATTTTCATGCAAAGGGTGATGTGTGTATGGAAGAAGCTGCCAGATAAAATAGAGGAGGTTGGTACAATTGGAACCTTGAAAAGACATCTTGATGGGTACATGAATAGGAAGGGTTTAGATGGATATGGGCCAAGTGCTAGCAAACAGGACTAGATTAGTTTAGGATATGTGGTCAGCGTGGATGAGATGAACCGAAGGGTCTGTTTGTGTGCAGTACTTCTCTATGACCCTCATTTAGATAGAGGTGAAGTGCTATATCTTAGAAAAGCAAACCAGGGCAGGACGTATAAGTGTAATGGTAAGATCCTAGGGAGGCAGCATCCAAGGAGCAGGAGAACCGACGTTTCGGGCATAAGCCTTCTTCATGCCCGAAACGTCAATTCTCCTGCTCCTTGGATGTTGCCTGACCTGCTGCGCTTTTCCAGCAACACATTTTTCAGCTCTGATCTCCATCATCGGCAGTCCTCACTTTCTCCTAAGATCCTGGGGAGTGTTACTAAATAAAGAGACCTTGGAGTTGCAGGTAGACAGGATAGTGAAAAACGCATTCATTGGTCGAAGTATTGAATATAGGAGTTGGGAGGTCATGTTGCGGCTATACAGGATATTGGTGAGGTCACTTTTGGAATATTGTGGTCTCTCTGCTCTAGGAAGGATGTTGTGAAACTTGAAAGGGTGCAGAAAAGATTTACAAGGATGATGCCAGAGTTGGAGGGTTTGAGCTATTGGCAGAGGCTCAATAGGCTGAGGCTATTTTCCCTGGAGCGTCAGAGGCTGAAGAGTGACCTTATACAGGTTTATATAATCATGAGGGGCACGGTTAAGGTGAATAGCCAAGATCTTTGTCTGGGGTGTGGGAGTTTAAGATGAGGGGGGAAACATTTACAAGAAACCTAAGGGGCAACTTTTTCACACAGAGGGTGGTGTGTGTATGGAGTGAGCTGCCAGAGGAAGTGGTGGAGGCTGGTACAATTGCAACATTTAAAAGACATCTGGATGGTATATGAATAGGAAGGATTTACGGGCCAAATGGGACTAGATTAATTTAGGTTATCTGGTTGGCATGGACGAGTTGGACTGAAGGGCGTGTTTCCATGCTGTACAGCTCTGCAACTCTAAATACTCACAAAGGAGTGTATCAATACACTTGCTCGCCTTATGGGGTGTCTTCAGCTTGCACCATCTTTTAAATGTCGATGGAGAACATCCTCCAAGGGGTTTTAGAATGGCAGTCTATCTGAATGATGCTCAGGAGTTAATGCAAAGGAACATTTGGAGAGGCTAGAAGAGGTTTTGTAATTGTTTTCTGTGGCTAATGTCTGGCCAAAAAGGGAAAAATGTTCCAGTTGTACCTTGGGGACAGGATTGACAAGGATGGAATGCATACCTTTGAAGAGAAAGTAAAGGCCATAAAAAGGACTGTGACTTTAAGGAATATAATAGAGCTGAAGATTTTTCTAGGTCACATAAGTTACTGTGGGAAATTCATACCCATCCTGGTGACCTCGCTGGAACCCTCTACGTCCCACTGAAAAAAAGCAGAAATGGTTGTTGCAAATGCCTCAAGAAAAAGCCCTTACAAGTGTCAAACAACAACTATTATTAACAAACATATCAGTCCATTACAATATCCTGAGACCACTCATTGTAACCTGCAATGCCTCCACCTAAGGGATAGAGGCAGTATTACCATATTGTTGGGACGAAAGGGCAGAATGTCCAATCATGGTAGAGGCAGAAAGATTGTGTCCAGATCGAGAAAGCAGTTTCAGCAATGGTAATCATGGTGAAAAACCAGCATGCCTACATTCAGCATTGCACAGTAATAACTCATTACAAACCTCTAATGGGCCTCTTCATGGAAGACAAGATGATTCCTCCCATTATATCATCTCAGATCCAGTGCTGGGCACTGCTGTTAGGTGTTTATGAAAATATCTTGAAACACATAGAGTCATACAGCCAAAGTGGATGCCTTGAGCTGCCACTTCCCAGCAGGCTACCTTTAGCTCCGATGATGGATTAAATTATCATGAAGTTCATGTACACTTCTCCCAGGATCTGCCAAGCAAATCCAGGCTTAGACCCTAAAGGACCCTATTTGCAAAGCTATGTCATATCATCCTAAATGGTAGATCACAAGGATGTCCGAGGGAAGAGTTGAAACCCGAAATCTCAAAATATCAGGAGTGGAGCAGAGAAGATGACATTATCTTGTGGAGAGCCTGGGTGGTTTTCCCACATCCAAGCCAGTGACCAAAACGTCAATAATTGCACAATGACCATCCAGGAATTTCTAAAATGAAAATGGTCTTGAGGAGCCATGAAAATCTGGTCAACCAGTGCAAACTTTGCCAGGGGAACCAGAAAACCACAGCAGCTGCCTCATTGCTCACATGAGAATGACCAGGAAGACCCTGAGGTAAAAACAATGACTGCAGATGCTGGAAACCAGATTCTGGATTAGTGGTGCTGGAAGAGCACAGCAGTTCAGGCAGCATTCAAGGAGCTTCAAAATCGATGTTTCAGGCAAAAGCCCTTCATCAGGAATAAAGGCAGTAAGCCTGAAGCATGGAGAGATAAGCTAGAGGAGGGTGGGGGTGGGGAGAAAGTAGCATAGAGTACAATGGGTGAGTGGGGGAGGGGATGAAGGTGATAGGTCAGGGAGGAGAGGGTGGAGTGGATAGGTAGAAAAGGAGATAGGCAAGTAGGACAAGTCCAGACAAGTCATGGGGACAGTGCTAGAACTAGAAGTTTAGAACTAGGGTGAGGTGGGGGAAGGGGAAACAAGGAAACTGTTGAAGTCCACATTGATGCCCTGGGGTTGAAGTGTTCCAAGGCGGAAGATGAGGCATTCTTCCTCCAGGCGTCTGGTGGTGAGGGAGCGGCGGTGAAGGAGGCCCAGGACCTCCATGTCCTCGGCAGAGTTGGAGGGGGAGTTGAAATGTTGGGCCACGGGGCAGTGTAGTTGATTGGTGCGGGTGTCCCGGAGATGTTCCCTAAAGCGCTCTGCTAGGAGGCGCCCAGTTTCTCCAATGTAGAGGAGACCGCATCGGGAGCAACAGTCCCTTAAGCGCTCTGCTAGGAGGCGCCCAGTTTCCCCAATGTAGAGGAGACCGGTCTCCTTTACACTGGGGAAACTGAGCGCCTCCTAGCAGAGTGCAGCACAGTGGCACAGTGGTTAGCACTGCTGCCTCACAGTGCCAGAGACCTGGGTTCAATTCCTGCCTCAGGCGACTGACTGTGTGGAGTTTGCACGTTCTCCCCGTGTCTGCGTGGCTTTCCTCCAGGTGCTCCGGTTTCCTCCCACAGTCCAAAGATGTGCAGGTCATGTGAATCGGCCATGCTAAATTGCCCGTAGTGTTTGGTAAGGGGTAGATGTAAATGTAGGGGTAGGGGTATGGGTGGGTTACGCTTCGGCGGGGCGGTGTGGACTTGTTGGGCCGAAGGGCCTGTTTCCACACTGTAATCTAATCTAATGGTTGACATAAAGTTCTTTGGTGACAGCTCTTCATGGATTCTGGGAGTTATCCTTAAAAAAGATCAGTATCATACATGGTTAAAACTGGGGAAGAGATTGCAAAAAATGAATCGATCTCATCAGTCAGCTGGAACTCTCCATAAAAGTGTTTGTTTCGATGGACATGCCATCATCTGCACCAACCTATGGGTAGGAAATTTCACTCACTGTATGCTCAAGACCCCTTCCTGAGGATGGTAAAAAGAACTCAGGCTGGGAGATGGAGACAGAGGAAGCAAAAACTCATTGGGAGGTTGCCATCGAGGACGAAACTTCTACCGCAAAAGAGACACAGCAGAAACATTCACCTCCTTATTGTATGCCTCTCAACCACACCCAAACAGTTTGCTGGTGCTGTAAGGGAAGGTTTGAACTAGATTGGCAGGGGTGTGGGATCCTCAACAGCAGGGAGGCAAGTGCGAGACTTTAAGGGGATACAGTAATCAGAAACAGTAAGTTGAAGAGACAGGTCAAACTGGAATACAAAAGGAAGTGAGGAATGCTTGTTGGATTAAATTGAATGAAATAGAGCTGACAGGTAAGGCCGAAGAACTCAGGATGTGGATATGTACGTTTGACTGGGATATTATAGCCATTACAGAAATATGGCTGAGGGAGAGACAGGACTGGCAGTTTAATATGCCATGGTACAGGTGCTTTAGGCAGGACAGAGGTGGTGGAAAAGGGGAGGGGGAGTTGTATTTTTGAATAAAGTCAGTATCGTAGAATTAATCAGAGATTAAATAACTTAAGGATCATCCATGAGGCTTTGTGAGTACAGCTAAGAAATAAGAAGGGGTTGTACTATCGGCCCCCAAATAGTCAATGGGAATTAGTGGAACAAACATGCAGGGAGATTGGGGAAACTTACAGGAGCAATAAGGTTATCATAGTAGGGGATTTTAATTTTCCTAAAGTAGACTGGGACTGCCATAGCGTGAAGGGCTTAGATGGGGTGGAATTTGTTAAGTGCATTCAGGAAAGTTTCCTCAAGCAGTATAGAGAGGGCCCGACTTGGGAAGGGATCTACTCTTGGGAAATAGGGCAAGACCGGTGACTGAGTGACATTGGGGGAGCACTTTAGGACCAGTGACCATAATTCTATTAATTTGAAAATAGTTATGGAGAGGGACACAACTGGTCCACAAATTCAATATCTAAATTGGGGCAAGGTGAGTTTGGATGGAATTAGACAGGAGCTTGCAGGGGTTGATTGGAGTAGTTGTTTGCAGGTGAAGTGACCTCCAGCAAGTGGGAGGCCTTTAGAAGTGAGATAGCTAGAGTTCAAGGACTATATGTTCCTGTGAGAGTGAAAGGTAAAGTTGACAGGAACAGAGAACCCTGGTTGATCAGAGATATTGAAGCTTTGACCAGAAACAAGAAGGAGGCATGACTCAAGTACAGGCAGCTGGGATTAAGAGAATCCTGGAGCTGTATAGGGGATATGGAAGTTTATTAAAGAAGGAAATCAGGAGGAAGAAAAGGAGGCATGAGGTAGCCTTGGCTGAGAAGATTAGGGAGAATCTAAAGAAGTTCTTTAAGTATATCGAAGGAAAAAGAATAACTAGAGAGAGAACAGGACACCACAAGGACCAAACTGCATATGGTTCCAGAGAACCACAGGCGATTGGTGAGGTCCTCAATGAATACTTTTCCTCTGTGTTTACTGTGGAGAAAGACATGAAGACTTGGGGAAGTTAGTGGTGATATTTTCAGAACAGTGCATATCACAGTAGAGGAAGTGTTGGACGTATTAGAATGTATGCAGGTGGATAAATCTCTTCATCTGGACCAGATATATCCAAGAACACTGCAAGAAGCTAGAGAAGAAATTGCGGGGGCCCGGCTGATGTTTTTGCATCATCGTTGGGCACAGCTGATATCTCGGAAGACTGGAGGCGAGCGAATGTTGTGCCCTTATTCAAAAAGGGCTGCAAAGAAAAACCTGGACACTAAAGAGCAGTAAGCCTATCATCTTTGGTAGGTAAGCTACTTGAGAAGATTCTGAGAGACAAGATTTGCATGCAGTTGTAAAGACAAGGTTTGATTAGGAGTAGTCAGCATGGCTTTGTGTGTGGGAGATCATGCCTCACAAATTTGTTAGGAGTTCTTTGATGAAGTGGCCTGGAAGGTTGAAGATGGTAAGGTGGTAGGTGAGGTCTATATGGATTTCAGTAAGGCCTTTGATAAGGTTCCACATGGCAGGTTGCTCTGGAAGTTAGATCGCATGGAACTCTGGGAGAGCTGGCAAATTGAATACACAATTGGCTTGATGGTAGGAAGCAGAGGTTAAGAGTGGAAGGATTCTTCTCGGATTGGAGGTTTGTGACTAGCGGAGTGCCTCAGGGTGTCAATGCTGGACCCATTACGGTTTGTTATCTGTATCAATGATTTCAATAAGAATGCACAAGGCATGATTAGTAAATTTGCAGATGACACTAAAATAGGCGGTACCGTGGCCAATGAGGAAGGTTATTAGGAATTGCAGCAGGACCTTGACCAGCTGGCAAAATGGGCTGAGAAATGACAAATGGAGTTTAATATAGATAAATGTGAGGACTTGCATTTTGGAAGGTCAAATCAAGGCAGGCGTTTCATGGTGAATAGTAGGGCCTTAAGGAGTGCAGTGGATCAGAGGAACCTTGGGGTTCAAGTACGCTGTTCTCTTAAAGTGGAGTCAAAGGTATCAGGGCCTTTGTCAGTCAGGGCATTGCATACAGAAGTTATGTTGCAGTTGTACAGGACATTGGTGAGGCCGCACTTGGAGTACGGTGTTCAGTTTTGGTCACCGTGCAATAGGATATTAAACTGGAAAGAGTGCAAAAGAAATTTACACGGATGTTCCCAGGACTCAGTGGTCTGTGTTGTAGGGAAAGGTTGGAAAAGCTACGACTCTTTTGCTGAGAGTGTAGGAGACTGAGCAAGAATCTTGTACAAGTGTATAAGATCGTGAAGGCATGGATCGGTTGAATGCACTCAGTCTTCTTCCAGGGTTGAGGAATCGAGGACTAGAGGGCATCCGTTTAAGGTTAGAGGGAAAAGAATAAAAGGACACAGAGAGGGTGGTACAGATATGGAATGATCTACCAGCGGAAGTGGTTGAGCTGGGTACATTAACAACATTTAAAAGGCATTTAGTCAAATAAATGAATGGGAAAAGTTTAGAACGATATGGGCCAAGTGTAGGGAAATGGGGTTAGAATGGATGGACATTTTGATTGGCGTGGACCAATTTAGGCTAAAGGGCCTGTCTCTATGCTGTAGGTCTCTATGACTCCTTCTATGACAGTCATGATTTGGAGATGCTGGTGTTGGATTGGGGTGTACAAAGTTAAAAATCACAGGACACCAGGTTACAGTCCAACAGGTTTATTTGGAGGCACCAGCTTTGGGAGCACTCTTCCTTCATCAGGTGGTTATAACCTGGCGTCGTGTGATTCTTAACGTTGTACATCCTTCTATGACACACCCCAAGCCAAGTGCAAACATGCCACCTGCTTGGAGTGAAGACACCCGACCCATAAGAATTAACCACATGCCCCATCCCCAACTACTGCTCACAGTCAAGATAGGCCAGTCCCTTTCACCAATACATTCCACCCTGACCTTAAATTCACCTGGACCATCTCTGACACCTCCCTCCCCTTCCTGGACCTCTCCATCTCCATTAATGACAACCGACTTGACACAGACACTTTTTACAAACCCACCAACTCCCACAGCTACCTGGATTACACCTCTTCCCACCCTACCTCCTGCTAAAATGCCATCCCGTATTCCCAATTCCTCCGCCTCTGCTGTATATAGCTCCCAGGAGGAACAGTTCCACCACAGAACACACCAGATGGCCTCCTTCTTCAGAGACCACAATTTCCCTTCTCACGTGGTTAAAGATGCCCTCCAACGCATCTCGTCCACATCCCGCACCTCCGCCCTCAGACCCCTGGTGCTCACCTTCCACCCTACCAACCTTTGCATAAACCAAATCATCCGCCGACATTTCCGCCTCCTCCAAACAGACCCCACCACCAGGAATATATTTCCCTCCCCACCCCTTTCCGCCTTCCGCAAAGACCGTTCCCTCCGTGACTACCTGGTCAGGTCCACGCCCCCCCCACAACCCACACTCCCATCCTGGCAGGAATTGCAAAACCTGCGCCAATACCTCCTCCCTCACTTCCATCCAAGGAGCCTTCCACATCCATCAAAGTTTTACCTGCACATCAAACAATGTCATTTATTGTATCCGTTGTTCCCGATGCGGTCTCCTCTACATTGGGGAGACTGGACGCCTCCTAGCAGAGCGCTTTAGGGAACATCTCCGGGACACCCGCACCAATCAACCTCACCGCCACGTGGCCCAACATTTCAACTCCTCCTCCCACTCTGCCAAGGACATGGAGGTCCTGGGCCTCCTCCACCGCCGCTCCCTCACCACCAGATGCCTGGAGGAAGAATGCCTCATCTTACGCCTCAGGACACTTCAACCCCATGGCATCAATGTGGATTTCACCAGTTTCCTCATTTCCCCTTCCCCACCTCACCCCAGCTCCAACCTTCCAGCTCAGCACTGTCCCCATGACTTGTCCTACCTGCCTATCTTCCTTTCCACCTATCACCCTCATCCCCACCCCCATTCACCTATTGTACTCTATGCTGTTCCCCCCCCCCCCCCCCCATTTAACTCTGCCTCTATTCCTGATGAAGGGCTTTTGCCTGAAACAATGATTTTACTGCTCCTCGATGCTGCCTGAACTGCTGCGCTCTTCCAGCACCACTAATCCAGAATTTGCTGTTGCAAATTCCTCATCGCTTCTATCTGTCTCTGCAATCGATCCACTCGATCTGATATCCTGATGAAGGAGCAGCACTCTGAAAGCTCGTGCTTTCAAATAAACCTGTTAGACTATAACCTGGCGTCGTGTGATTCTTAACGTTGTACATCCTTCTATGACACACCCCAAGCCAAGTGCAAACATGCCACCTGCTTGGAGTGAAGACACCCTGCCCATAAGAATCAACCACATGTCCCATCCCCAACTACTGCTCACAGTCAAGATAGGCCAGTCCCTTTCACCAGCACCACTCTAATCTAGACTGTGGTTTCCAGCATCTGCAGCCCTTGTTTTTGCCCAGTCCCCTCACCCAGCTCAGAGTCAAGATCCATTCTGGCCCAGCGAACAGTCTACACTCACCTAGGGGCGGCACGGCAGCACAGTGGTTAGCACTGCTGCCTCACAGTGCCAGAGACCTGGGTTCAATTCCCGCCTCAGGCGATGTCTGTATGGAGTTTGCACATTCTCCCTGGGTGTGCTCCGGTTTCCTCCCACAGTCCAAAGATGTGCAGGTCCGGTGAATTGGCCATGCTAAATTGCCCGTAGTGTTAGATAAGGGGTAAATATAGGGGTATGGGTGGGTTGAGCTTCGGCTGGTCAGAGTGGACTTGTTGGGCCGAAGAGCCTGTTTCCACACTGTAAGTAATCTAATCTAAGACTCACCCAATCACAATGAAGACCCACGGGAGGGAGAAATGGGGCGGGGACGCTCAGGTGTGCGGTGGGATCCTGTCCGCGCTCACCCCAGCCCGGACGGAATTTCACATTGGCCCCAAGGTCCCGTACTTCCCACGGGAGCCCGTGCCCCACAACCTGAGCCACCTCCGGAATTTTAATTTTGTCCCCTTAAGGGATATAAAAAGGAAGGCCCTGTATCGACTGCTGCTGCACACCGTCCACCTCTTCTCCCTCATCCACCGTCCGGACACGCCTTGGCGTGCCCATTTGCCACCGGGCGGTGGAGATCCCCAGTGGAGGGCTCTCTACGTGGGAGTCCTCCCCCTTTCTCTCGGGGATCTGGGGTGGAGGGTGCTGCACGCAGCAGTCCCCTGCAACCACAGATTGCGGTGGTTCACGGACTCCCAGCCCAACTGCTTGGTCTGTCGCGCTGTGGAGTCCGTGGACCATGTATATATTGGGTGTGGGCGTTTGCACTCCCTTTTTGATTTTCTTAAAAATCTTCTCCTCTGCTTTTGGTTGCACTTCAGTCCCACGCTCCTGATCTTTGGGCACCCGGTACGGAGGAGGGAGGGCAGGTCTGAAGACCTCCTTGTGGGTCTGCTCCTGGGCCTGGCCAAACTGGCCATAAACAGGTCCAGGCAGCGGGCCGTGGAGGGGGTCGTTAGGGCCGACTGCCTGCCCCTCTTCCGGGGTTACGTTAGAGCCCCGGTGTCCTTGGAGAAGGAGCACGCGGTGTCCGCCAACACCCTGGAGTTGTTCAGGGAGAGGTGGGTGCTGCAGGGAGTGGAGTGCATCATTTCTCCCTCCAACTCTATTTTGATTTAGTCCCTACCCCTCCCCTTCACTGTTTTGATCACACAGCATTGCCCTTTGAGGTGTAGGGCAGTGCTTGTCACTAGCCACTCGGGTGCTTTTCCTATCTTCCTGGTGGTGGAAATTGAATAAAGATGAATAAAATGAATAAAGACTTTGTGTCTTTCACTGTGTCGCACATCTACACACACGCACACACACCATGGGTGCTGGGGAAAAAACTGCGGTAGTGTAGGGGAAGAAAAAATGTAGCCAAAAAAGAAAAAGGAAAAAAGAAAGAGAAATGGGGCGGAGCTATCGCCAGGTTGTGATTGACAGTCACTTCTGACCAATCAGGCGCGGCTCCGGGCTGCAGTCCCCGCCCAGGAGGCGGCTCGAGCTTTCACCGCTTTGAAAACAGCAACGGGCGGCTCGCGCGGAGCAGTTTTTGGAAATTTCAGGCGGTTTTATTTTGTCTGAAGGACAATGTCGCTTCGCCTGAATTGTGAAGTTTGTATCCCTATGATCGGCCTGGGCACTTGGCAGGTGAGGGAGGGGACGTTAGGGTCTTTACCAAAGTTGTATGACGGGGTTGGGGATGTTGTCAAATGCCAAATCTTACCGAGGACGTTTGTAATTACTCTCTAAATACAGAATAGTGTATGATGTGATTTTGTTTGAAGTTTCCAGAAGTAAATGGATTCACATTCGCCAAGATTTCGAGATGATTGAATTGAATTAGCAATATTGTTTAATGTGCTACAATCTGACAGTGTAGAGACAGGCCCTTTGGCCTTAACTGGTCCATGCTGACCAAAATGTCCATCCACGTTAACCCCATTTCCCTGCACCTGGTCCATATCCTTCTAAATATTTCCTATCCGTGTTTTTGTCCAAATGCCTTTTAAATGTTGTTAACTAACACACCTCAACCAATTCTGCAGGCAGCTCATTCCATATGTGTGCCACCCTCTATGTAAAAAAGTTGCCCCTCAGGTGCCCTTTTAATCTTTCCCCTTGAATTATTTATTCTGACCCCTCTTATATTAAACTGATGTCCTCGATTCCCCAAACCTGGGAAAAAGACTGAATACGTTCCTCCTATCCACACCGCTCATGACCTGATGCACTTTTATAAGGCTCTCCCCCCGAAGAGTAACCCACCTAGAACCATTTCCCTCTAACGAATACACCTAACACTATGGGCAATTTAGCATAACCAATTCACCTGGCTGGCACATCTTTGGACTGTGGGAGGAAACACACAGACATGGGGAGAATGTGCAAACTCCGCACAGTCACCCGATGCTGGAATCAGACCTGGGACACTGGTGCTGTGAGGCAGCAGTGCTAACCACTGAGCGACTGTGCCGCCCCATCCCTATGCTGTAAGGAAAAGAGTTGTAGCCTGTACAACCTCTTCCCTTTAACCCCGATTGTTGAGTCCTGGCTACATCCTTGTAAATTTCTTCTGCACTCTTTCCAGTTTAATAACAATAGCACTGCCCTCATGACCTATTCACCAATAGCAAGGTGACCAAAACTGAACACAATACTCCAAGTGTGGCCTCACCAGCATCTGTACAAATGCAACATAATTTCTATATGGTAAAAACAAGGACTGCAGATGCTGGAAACCAGATTCTAGATTAGAGTGGTGCTGGAAAACCACAGCAGGTCAGGCAGCATCCAAGGAGCAGGAAAATTGACGTTTTGGGAATAGAGGCAGGGTGCCTGCAGATTGGAGAGATAAATGAGAGGGGGTGGGGATAGGGAGAAAGCAGCATAGAGTACGGTAGGTGAATGAGGGTGGGGATGGAGGTGATAGGTCAGAGAGGAGGGTGAGGGAAGGTAGCAAAGAGTACAATAGGTGAATGGGGGTAGAGATGAAGGTGATAGGTCAGAGAGGAAGGTGGAGTGGATAGGTGGAAAGGAAGATAGGCAGATAGGACCGGTCATGAGGGCGGTGCTGACCTGGAAGGTTGGAGCTGGGGTGAGGTGGGGAAGGAGAAATGAGGAAACTGGTGAAATCCACATTGATGCCATGGGGTTGGAGTGTTCCGAGGCGGAAGATGAGGCGTTCTTTCTCCAGGCGTCGGGTGGTGAGGGAGCAGCAGTGGAGGAGGCCCAGGACCTGCATGTCCTCGGCAGAGTGGGAGGGGGAGTTGAAATGTTGGGCCACAGGGTGATGGGTTGATTGTTGCGGGTGTCCCGGAGATGTTCCCTAAAGCACTCAGCTAGGAGGCATCCAGTCTCCCCAATGTAGAGGAGACCGCATCGGGAGCAATCATAATGGTGGATGTGCAGGTAAAACCTTGGATGTGGAAGACTCCTTTGGGGCCTTGGATGGAGGTGAGGGACGAGGTGTGGGTGCAGGTTTTGCAATTCCTGTGGTGGCAGGGGAGGGTGCCAGGGAGGGAGAGTGGGTTGTTGGGGGGCGTGGACCTGACCAGGTGATCACGGAGGGAACGGTCTTTGCGGAAAGCGGAAATGGGTGGGGCGGGAAATAAATCCCTGGTGGTGGGGTCCGTTTGAAGGTGGCGGAAATGTCGTCGCATGATGTGGTTTATGCAAAGGTTGGTGGGGTGGAAGGTGAGGACCAGGGTGGTTCTGTCTTTGTTACGGTTGGAGGGAGTGGGGTTTGAGGGCGGTGGCGGGATGTGGATGAGATGCGTTGGAGTGCATCTTTAACCATGTGGGAAGGGAAATTGCTGTCTCTAAAGAAGGAGGACATCTGGTGTGTTCTGTGGTGGAACTGATCCTCCTGGGAGCAGATACGGCAGAGGTGGAGGAATTGGGAATACGGGATGGCATTTTTGCAGGAGGTAGGGTGGGAAGAGGTGTAATCCAGGTTGCTGTGGGAGTTTGTGGGTTTGTGGAACATGTCAGTGTCAAGTCGGTCCTCATTAATGGAGAGTGAGTGGTCCAGAAAGGGGAGGGAGGTATCAGAGATGGTCCAGGTGAATTTAAGGTCAGGGTGGAATGTGTAGGTGAAGTTGATGAATTGCTCAACCTCCTCGCGGGAGCACGAGGTGGTGCCAATGCAGTCATCAATGTAGCGGAGGAAGAGGTGGGGAGTGGTGCTGGTGTAACTACAGAAGATTGACTGTTCTACGTAGCCAACAAAGAGACAGGCATAGCTGGGGCCCATACGGGTGCCCATGGCTACCCCTTTGGTCTGAAGGAAGTGGGAGGATTCGAAGGAGAAATTGTTAAGGGTGAGGACCCATTCAGCCAAACGAACGAGAGTGTCGGTGAAGGGTACTGTTGAGGACGTCGGGAAAGGAAGAAACTGAGGGCTTGGAGGCCCCGGTCATGGCAGATGAAGGTGTTAAGGGATTGGATATCCATGGTGAATATGAAGCGTTGGGGGCCAGGGAAACCGAAGTCTTGGAGGAAGTAGACAGCATGGGTGGTGTCTCGAACATATGTGGGGAGTTCCTGGACGAGGGGGATCGGACAGTGTCAAGGTAGGTGGAGATGAGTTCGGTGGGCAGGAGCATGCTGAGACAATGGGCCGGTCGGGGTGGTCAGGCTTATGGATCTTGGGAAGGAGGTAGAATTGGGCGGTGCAGGGTTCCCGGACTATGAGGTTGGAAGCTGTGGATGGGAGATCTCCTGAGGTGATGACGTTCTGTGTGGTCTGGGTGATGACGGTTTGGTGATCGGGGGGTGAGGTCATGGTCGAGGGGGCGGTAGGAGGAGGTGTCTTTGAGTTGGTGTCTGTCTTCTGCGGTGTAGAGGTCAGTGCGCCAAACTACCATTGCACCCCATTTATCTGCTGGTTTGATGGTGATGTTGGGATTGGAGCAGAGGGAGTGGAGGGCTGCGTGTTGTGAGGGTGAGAGGTTGGAGTGGGGAAGGGGGTTAGACAGGTTGAGGCGGTTAATGTCTCGGCGGCAATTGGAAATGAAGAGGTCGAGGGCAGGCAGTAGGCCAGCACGGGGTGTCCAGGTAGATGGAGTGTGTTGGAGGCAGGGAAAGCGGTCCTTGGAAGGTGGGCGGGAGTCCTGATTGTAAAAGTAAGCGCGGAGACGGTGGAAGAAGTGTACAACGTCACGGCATGTATTAAAATCATTGATGTGTGGATGGAGGGGGATAAAGGTGAGATCTTTGCTGAGGACTGATCGTTCGTGCTCAGTGAGGGGAAGGTCTGGGGGGGGTTTGGGGAAAACTCGGCAGGGCTGGGAGCTAGGACCTAGGACCTGGTGTAGGTGTGGAGCTGGGAGTGGGGGCGGAGCCTGTATCTGGAGTGGGTGTGGTGGTCAGGGAATGGGGGTGGAGTCATCAGCAGGGGTGATGTTCTTAGGGTTCTTGAGCGGGGATGGTGACAGTGGGATCTGTGGGGGGGCGTGTCAGCAGAATGCAGGTGAGTGGCGTTGGGGGTGGAAGTGGTGGCGACTAGGGCAGTGGGGGGGTGGAAGTCACTGAGCATGTGACTTCAGCGATGATGTGAGGGGCGGAAGTGATGTCACGTGTGGTACATGAGGAATTGTGAGGGACAGAAGTGGCTGTGGAAGCGGCCATAATGGGGGCGGAAGTGCCGTCATCAATCACCGTGGGGATGGTAGCTGCAGCAGCCACATGACTAATAGCGTCCGAGCAGTTCCAGAGGCCGGGGGAATATAATTTCTATATGCAATGCCCTGACTGGTTTCGGCACACTGGCCTGCATCATTCTCAACTGTCTGCTTATGACTCCACCTTCAGTGAACCATGCATCTGAACTCCAAGGTCCCTTTGTTCCACTATACTCATTAGGCCCTACAATCCACTATGAAACCCCTGCTTTGATTTGACTTTCCAAAATGCAAGACCTCACATTTATTAAACTCCATTTGCCACTTCTCAGCCCACTGCCCCAGCTGTTCAAGGTCATACTGATAAAGTACAGATTTGAGACGGTCCAAGGAATTCCTCGTGAACTCAACCTGTAAGCCTCTCTTGGTTCATCCTGGAGATTGTACTTTTTGGTCGTTTGGAATAAAAAAACCTCTTACAGATAGTTTAGTTTAATTTTAATCATTCCCTTTATTTATTAATAGCATCACTGTTATAACATAACACTACCTATATACCAGGCTAACTGGATTCTAATATCCAAAAACAGTAAGACATTGTTCTTCCTTCAAGAACCCTGGTAAGCTATTCTGTTGTACCATCACAAACAGACTACCTTTATACACAAGTTTACAAAAGCTGTACTGTCACAAGCACAAAAAGTCAATGAAAGCACTGCATATTCTGAACTAGACAGAAAATAGAGAAAGATGATGATTCGGGAGAGAAGTGAATCGATACTGAATTTCGTTTCGAGGTCAGAATCAAACATTGTTTTTAACTTCACAAAGAAACAGTCGTGAATGTTATCACTCCGTGTCCTGTTTATACAGATTCACTGATGTTAAGGCAAGTGTTCTTAATTTTCTTACCCTTCCTGCCTGTCTATGTTGTTAAGAATCTCGCCCATTTTCTGACTCCATGCTTAACTTTCCTCCTTTGTCCTTGAGTGGGCCAACCCTTTCTGTAGTTACCCTCTTGCTCCTTTGTCGCGGAGATTAAATAGACTTGACTCAGCTATTAGCAAGAGCAAAGAAAGGAGCTTTATTTAAATTCTGCAGAATTGACCCATTACATTCAGCTAGATGCCTCAATGTAAGGGGTACCTGAGCATTATTCAGATACTAGCCTTATATTGTTTCTTATCATGCTCTCAGAGGCAAAGACTGGGAAAACTCAAGTTGTTATTCTCTCATCCCCTGGTCTTGGACATAACAGTTCTTCAGCTTTCGCTGAGTTGACTGTCGCAAGGTCCAATTGAATGTTAACAAAATTCAAACAGAGACAAGCTGGCTGCAAACCTCATCAAAGTATTGTTTACAAAGCTCAGCACAGCATTAAGTTTTCAAAACGTATTCTCTTTCAAATTTCACAGTAACTGTAAAATTTGTTAATTTTCCATTACATGAAAAAAAATCTTTTTCCTTTAATATACTATAATAACCTCTTTGGATTCGCCCTCATTGAGGGTTATATTCCCTGTTGTGTCGGATGCTGAGGGGTGACCTTAGCCGTTTATAAATTCATGAGGGGCTTGTTTCAGGTGAATCACTGCAGCAATATCATTGCTGAATGCAGATGACAAAATCCTGTCTAAGGTCATCGCCAACAGGATCAAGTCCGCTGTGGGATCGGTGATTCACCTGAGCCAAACCTGTGCAGTACCAGACAGGACAATGTCTGAGAACCTTGTGCTCCTCAGGGATGTGATTGCCTACATGCAAGACAGAGGGGGCTGGATGCCAGCATCATCAGTCTGGATCAGGCCGATGACAGGATATCACAAACGGACATATGAGACATGCTGTCTGAAATTGGCTATGTGGAGGAAATCTGCAATTGAATCTGACTGCTCCACACGAACATTGTTCGCACAGTCTCAATCACCCAGTGGGAATCAGAAAGCTTCACGGTCAGATCTGGAGTCAGGCAGAGCTGCCCATTCTCTCCTGCCTTGTTTATGTTTGTATAGAATCCTTTGCTGAGTCCATTAGGAAGGATGCAAGCCTGAGAGAGGTGACTGTTTCAAGCGGTGGAGAATAGTAGGTGAAAGCCTCTCTGTACATGGATAATGCCGTTTTCTGCTCAGATCTGCTGTCAGTACACAGATTCATGAGCATCTGTGACCAGTTTGAACTGGTCTCAGGTGCTAAGGTAAATCGGGACAAGAGCGAGGTCAGTTTTCTTTGGGAACTGGGCTGACCAATCCTTCATTTCCTTCACCATCAGGACAGATTACATGAAGGTACTTGGAATATGGTTCCAAGGGGCTAGGGAGCACATCGCCAAAATGAAGCAGAAACTGGTCCTTTGGGAGCACTACTCTCTCTCCTTTGTGAGTTAAAAACCTGATTATCAGATGTGAAGCGCTCTATGTGTTGTTGGACACAGCACAGGTCTGGCCCATCCCCAAAACCTGCTGTTTCAATCACCTGAGTCATCTTCCATTTCATCTGGAAGCCTCAGATAGACTGGGTCTGCGGGAGCTCTGTATACAAAATATCTGGATAAACAGGGGGAAGAACATAAGAAATAGGAGGGCAACGCTGGGTATGTTCAATAAGATCATGGCTGATCTATTCGAGGCCTCAGCTCCACTTACCTGCCCTCTCACTATAACCCTTAATTCCTTTTACTATTCAAAATAATTATCTATTTTAGATTTTAAAATATTCAATCAGGAAGCCTCAACTACTTCTCTGGGCATGGAATTCCACAGATTCACAACCCTCTGGGTGAAGAAGTTCCTTCTCAATTCCATCCTAAATCTGCTCCCCCTTATTTTGACGCTATGCCCTCTTGTTCTAGTTTCACTCGCCAGTGGAAACAATCTCTCTACATCTATCTTATCTATTCCCTTCATAATTTTATGTTTCTATAAGGTCCCCCCTCACTCTTCTAAATTCCAATGAATATAATCCCAGTTTACTCAGTCTCTCCTCGCATGCCAACCCCCTCAACTCCGGAATCAACCTACTGAACCTCCTCTGCACCCCTTCTCATGCCTGTCTACTTTTTCTCAAGTAAGGAGACCAAAACTGCACATAGTACTCCAGATGTGATCTCATTCACAACCTATGCAACTGCAACATAACCTCCCTTCTTTTAAACTCAATCCTTTTAGCAATGAAGGACAAAATTCCTTTTGCCTTCTTAATTACCTGTGGCAACTGCAGACCAACCTTCTATGCTTTATGCACAAGGATACCTAGGTTGTCCCTTTCTACAACAGCGTGCTGCAATTGTTTACGATTCAAATAATAGTCCTTTTTACTGTCTTTCCTACCAAAATGGATGACTTTACATTGATAAACATTGTACACCATCTGCCATAACTTTGTTCACTCGCTTAACCATTTGTGTCCCTTTGCTAAATTCCACAGTCCTCTGTACACTTTGCTGTAGCAATCATCTTTGTGTCATCCACAAACTTTGGTACTCTACACGTGGTCCCCAGTTCCAAATCTTCTATGTAAATTTGAGAGTAATTGCAGTCCCAAAATTGATCCCTGAGGCACACCACTAGCCACTGATCTCCAACCATAATAACATGCCTTTATCTCCACTCATTGCTTCCTGTTATTAAACCAATCCTCTATCCATGCTAATACATTAGCCATAAAGTCATACATCTTTATCTTATGCAGCAATTTTTTGTGTGGCACCTTGTCGAATGTCTTTTGGAAATCTCGATACACCACATCTACTGGGTCCCTATTGTTCATCGTGCTTGTAATGTCTTCATAGAATTCCAGTAGATTAGTTAAGCGTGACCTGCCTTTCATGAACCCATGCTGCCTCTGCCCAACGGAGCAATTTCTATCTAGATATCTTGCTATTTCTTCCCTGATAATAGATTCAAGCATTTTCCCCACTATAGAAGTTAAGCTAACCAGTCTGTAATTCCCCATCTTTTGTCTACTTAAACAGTGGCATCACATTTGTTGTTTTCCAATCTGCTGGAACTAACCCGGGGTCCAGCAAATTTTGAAAAGTTACCACAAGTGCATTTGATATTTCTCCCCTCATCTCTTTTAGTACCCTGAAATGCATTCCATCAGGACCAGGAGACTTTTCTACCTTTAGAACATACACAATGTTGCCCTCACCCTGAAGGCCACCTTACTATGCAGCTGTATCAAGCTGTGTATAGACCCTTTGTATGCAAACACTAAGTGTCAGTACATACTGAAGTTCTACCTCTCCCTGGTGTCACAAAGGGTCGGACTGGCCTCTCTGCGACGAAAGTAGTTGGACTTTTCTGTATTACTTACTTGTCCTTTGCAAAGAGATATTTGCAAAGAGAAACACCTTTGATCATTAGTCCATCAGGAAGTGGTCAGCACGCAGCGTCCTCCAGACCCTGAGAGAAATAGAAGGGGTGAATCCTGTTGCATGCTTCTGTGAGCAGACTGTCAAAGTCATTTGGCATAATGCCTCGTCACCAGAACTTAGTACAAGCATCAAGACATCGTTTGGCAAGTGGTCAGAAGGATACCTGTGAGATCCTTTTATGTACTCCCGGTCAGCTTGAGCCAGCACACACTGTCCTTGAAGTGACTATGGGGACGTTGAGACTGTCACACATCTCCTCTGGAATGTGCCTTTGCACAGGAGGTCCGGAGGAAGATGCAGTAGTTTTTGTCAAGGTTCATCTCGAGCATCTCCATGATGTGGGACTATGTACTTTGGTCTGCACGAACATTGCTGGTCTTCCAGAACAAGGAGTTGACCCCGACTGAGTGTTGCAGTCTGGCACATTTCAAAAATAAAGTGAGGATTGCAGATGCTGGAGATCAGGGACAAAAAGTGTGGTGCTGGAAAAGCACAGCCGTTCAGGCAGCATCTGAGGAGCAGGGGAGTTGACATTTCGAGCCCTTCATCAGGAATGAGGCTGGCACATTTCAAGGTCCATGACTATGGGCTCAGGGATGCACTAAAACATGGGGCAGCTGCTGCCAAGGCACATTGGGGGAAGACCACTGTCTGCGATCTTTTCTGCTGAAGGTAAATGGGGGTCCATTCAGTTATTGGACCCTCCTAACGACTCAGATGTATGTAAATATTAGTTTTGAGTAAGAGAGGTCTTTGGCTTTTTTGGGATACAAGTTATAGGTTCATAGAAAAATAATTAGAAAAATAAAGCAATAAATTGTCCAGCATTACAGATTATAGGAATAAAAGAGAAAATAAAGAAAGAAGTTCAGAATAAAAGTCTTTCCCAAACCAGTCCACACCAGCAGTGTCCTCCAGTTTGCAGCAGACCTTGACTCGAGACTATTGGGCTTCACCTCAAGACTTTTGAGGCTGCAGGACAGCTTTTCAATCACCTTGAGAGACCACGCTGGGCTGTTGAGGATGGGAGTCTGACGCTGGGAGTTTGGGATGTCACAGAGAAGGAAGAAGAGAGAAACATAAATGCAAAATAGAAGGAATCAGATGGAGTGGCTGAACTCCAGCTGCAGTGCACTAGCCTGCCATCAGCTTGGAGCAGGCAGCTGAAAGATGCTGTGTTTGGGTATGAATTTACCCCTCTTCTTCTATACTGAAACATGCCCAAGGCACTTCACATGCGAGAGATCAGTAGTTGTGCTTATTTTCAGCATTTAGTATTGATTTTATTTGAGCGTTAATTTGTTTGCTCCCACTGCTCTTCCAGAGAAGTCCAATTGAAAGTTCTTGTCTTCTCTCTGATGGGAATCCATTTTAATTCGACAGCTTGTTTGTTTTCATTCACTGTTTTCTATTTCTCTTGTAATGTTAGATAAAGTGTTTATTAAAAGTAGTTTTCACCACTGCATCTTTCCTTTATTGACTTTTTCTGTCTTTGGTTCTGCTTTACACCACTTGGATTCCATTGACGATTCACCTTTGTGCTCCCAATCCAATCCACCCAGCAAGATTTACAGGGATTTCTGAAACAGGCAGCGCTCTTGGGACACCACATCCTGAGGTCATACTCTGTGCCAATTCTCCAATACATGCACAATGTTGACTTCTCCATCAGCACTGCCTTACTGTCTCAAAGCTATCCTAGTCCCCTGTTCCATTTCATTCTTTATCTCACCTGTGCCTTACAGAAACTGTTTTCTTTTGGGTGTTAAAAAACATTGGTTCTGAAATCCTTCAGAACCCTCTGGATTCTTTCATCCTTCACTCCTCACCGCCACCTCTAACTCCCTCTCTTCTTGCAGTTCTACCTCGTCCTGTCTTCATGATACCTTCTGACACAGGTTCTTCCAGACTGGAGAAATTTCAGAGAGAATCATCTGCTGAAGCTTGGAACCTTTCTCTGGACTGCAGCAGCTTCTCTGCTACAGCTGAACCATCAGCCTCTCACTGTTACAACTGAATCAAACTAGAAGAAAACCTCAACTGGGAGAACTAGCCATTCCTCTGCCACTGTTAAAGTAGACATTTTAGCATCTCCTGTCATCCCCTCAGAAAACAAACAGGAAATGACATCACCACAAACCCCAGGACCCCCATCCAGGACAAACATATAAATAGAAGCAGGAAACAACAGCTTCACTTAACTTGGAGGTCTATAGATAGAACCAAGGACGACGGGGTAAAATCTATTGCTGCCCAGAGATCAATCAAATCAGAAAGGAAGGGTCAGAGGGTATCATGAGGAGAGGACAAGAGGTAGAACTGCAAGAAGAGATGGAGTTAGAGGTGGGGATGAGGAGTGAAGGAAGCAAATGGCGTCTTCATCAAGCACAATAAATCTAACCTACCCAATTATCAGCCCATCAGTCTGATCTCATCAGTAAAGTGATGGAAGGTATCATCAACAGTGCTCTCAAGCAGCATCTCCTCAGCATTAACTTGCACAGTGGCAGCCAGTTTGGTTTCTACCAGGGCAACTCCATTCCTGGCCTCATTACTCCCTTGGTTCAAACATGGACATAAGAGCTGAATTCCAGAAATAAGATGACATTGACAGCTGTTGACATCAAGACTGCATTTGATTGAGAATAGTATCATGGAGCCTTGGCAAAATTGGACTCAGTGGTATGAGGGACAAACTCTTTAATGGTTAGAGTCATAACTCACAGGTAGGAAGATGGTTGTGTTGTTGGCTGTCAGTCATCTCAGCTCAAGGACATCTGTGCAGGGGTTCTTCAGGACAGTGTCCTAGCCCCAGTCAACTTCAGCTGCTTCATCATCAGGTCAGAAATGGAGGTGTTTGCCGATGTGTAAACAATGTTCAGTACCATTCGTGACGACTCAGATACTGAAGCATTCTATGTTCACATGCAACAAGGTCTGGACAATATCTAGGCTTGAGCTGACAAGTGGCAAATAACACTCACAACGTACAAAAATGCCAGGCAGTGACCATCATTAATAACAGACAATCTAACAATTCCCCCCTTAATGTTCTATGGTATTACCATCACTGAATACCCCCACTATCAACATCCTTGAAATTTATGGTGTAGGTTTGCTCGCTGAGCTGTAGCTGTAGCTTTGATATCCAGATGTTTCATTACCTGGCTAGGTAACATCATCAGAAGCTATTGTCTCCTGCTTCTATGTCATTTCTATGTGATGTCATTTCCTGTTTGTTTTCTGAGGGGATGATAGATGGTATCTAGATCTATGTGTTTGTTGATGGCGTTGTGGTTGGAGTGCCAGGCCTCTAGGAATTCTCTGGCATGTCTGGCAGGAGACAACAGCTTTGCTTCACTTGGAGGTCGCCACTGATGATGTTACCTAGCCAGGTAATGAAATGTCTGGATATCAAACCTACAGCTCAGCGAGCAAACCTGCACCCTAAACCTGAACCTGAGCTACAAACTTCCACAAACCTTGCATCCTTGAAATTACCATTAACCAGTAACTCAACTGGACTCGCCACTTAAACACAGTGGCTGTAAGAGCAGATCAGAGGCGAAGAATACTGTGGTGAGTAACTCAGCATCTGACTCCCCAAAACCTGTCTACCAGGCACAAGTTAGGAGTGTGATGGACTGCTCCCCAGTTGCCTTGATGGGTTCAGCTCCAACAACACAAGAAGCTTGGCACCCAATCCCTTTGTACATATACTCCCTTCAATATAAATGCTCAGTAGCAGCGGGGTGTACTATCTACAAGATGCACAGTAGAAATTCACCAAAGATCCTCAGACAGCACCTTCTAAACTCATGCCTGCTTCCGTCTCGAAGTGCAAGGATAACAGATACCTGGGGACACCACCACTTGCGAGTTCCTCTCCAAGCCAATCACCATCCAGCGTGGACATATGTTTCTGTTTCTTCACTGCCACTGGGTCAATCTCCTAGAATTCCCTCCCTAATGGCATTGTGGGTCAACCCACACCAGGTGGACTGCAGCAGTTCTAGAAGGCAGCTCACCACCACCACCTCAGGCAGACAAGAAATGCTGCCAGTTCGTGATGCCCACATCCCAAGAATTAATTTTAAAAATGATATTGTTGGTAGACTATTAATCCAGAAACTCAGGTAATGTAAGTTTGAATCCTGCCATGGCAGATGATGGCATTTTAACTCAATTCCAGATATTCATTGAATTTATGATGACCACGAAATCACAGTTGGTTGTTGGAAAAGCCTATTTGATTCACTAATGTCCTTCGCAGAAGGAAATCTGTTGTCTTTACCTGTTCTGGCCTATATGTGACTGCAGTGTGGTTAACTTTCGGAGATGGCCTAGCAAGCCACTCAGTTGTATCAATTGCTACGCAGATTCAAAAGCACATAGACTGCAGCAGTTCAACAAGGCAGCTTGCCATCACCTTCTCAAGGGCAACAACTGCTGGTCCAGTCAGCAGTGCTGACATCGCAAATGACTTTTTAAAAAAAAATTGTTCCAAGAAATTAACTATGCCTCACCATTTCAATGGAAGAGATTAAAAATAACAATAGCTACTACAGATGTCATCTCCACAATGACGGGATTCCAGATTTAGTGCACTGAAAGAGGCAGCCAGGAATGATGTAACTGGGGAGCAGACGTTTTGATGACCGAAATTGACCTGTGTTATTCTGATATAAGTACAAAATACTGCAGATGCTCGAAAAATCAGATGTAAATCAACGTGCAGAAAATACTCAGCAGGTCAGGAAGTATCTTTAAGAGGTAGAAAAAGAAAAGATCATTGTTAAGTTATGCTAATTATGTTCCTTTCTCCACAGCATCTGCCTGATCTGAATATTACTAACCTTTTTGTTTTCATTTTACCCTTTTGGATTAGTTGGACAAAATTTCAATTTCGTTCATGTCTCAGTGTTAGATATGCAGCCAACATGTAGGTGGGTGAAAGTTGAAGGTAACATGTAAATAATAATAAGTTGGTACTGGAGATCTATGTTATTAAGCAAAGGACCAAGAACAGCTTTTCAGGAAACTCAAGCTGTGTCCTGTTTCATGAAGGCAGGACTAAACATGTCAACACTTTCTTACACAACCTCAGTTAGAAAGATTATCAGGAAACAAGAGAAAACACACTTTCAGAAAGATGCATTCAAACATAGACTTTTTTTAATTTAGTCATGGGATCTGGCATCACTGGATAGGTTAGCATTTATTGGCCCTCCCTAATTGACCAAAACTGAATTGCTTATTTAGTCATTTCATACGGCTGTTAATAGTCAACCAAGATGCTGTGGGATGTGAGAACATTACAGGGACTCTGACCCAAATTTGTAATTCCCTTTTGGCCTCAAGGGAGGTGCCAGAGAATTGGAGGACAGTTAATGTGGTTCCACATTTCAAGAAGCGTGACAGAGTAACCTAGGGGAATTACAGACCAGTGAGAAAAGTGTTAGAGAAATTTCTGAAGAAGATAATTAATCTCCACTGGAGAGGCAAGGTTTGATCAGAGGCTTTCAGCAAGATTTTGTCAGAGGGAGGTCATGCCCAACAAATTTGGTAACCTTTCTTTGAGGTGGTGATCGGATATCAAAGTCTTTGACCAGAAACCCACATTCGGGTAACTTGGCAGTTTGGATCCAAAATTAGCTTGGTGGTGGGATACAGAGTGGTGGGAGAAGACTTTTGGTGTGACTGGAGCCTGGTGTCCAGTGGCACAGCACAGGGATCAGTATGTGTCTAAATAAGAAGAGGGGAAATATGGGGAAAATTGTACGAAGGTTTTCAGAAGACAAAAATTGGCTGGATGGTTAAAAATGAGGAAGAAGGTTGATCCGATGGGCAGATAAGTTGCAGATGGATTTTACCCTGATAAATTTGAGGTGATGTTACTCTTCCAACTACACGTTGAGTGAGTTGTCCGTGAATGGCAGGACAGTAGAAAGCTCAGAGGAACAAAGGAATCTAAAGGTACATGTCCACAGATCCCTGAAGGTAGAACATAGAACAGTACAGCACAGAACAGGCCCTTCAGCCCACAATGTTGTGCCGACCACTGATCCTCATGTATGCACCCTCAAATTTCTATTACCATATGTATGTCGAGGAGTCTCTTAAATGTCCCCAATGACCCTGCCTCCATTACTGCTGCTGGCAACACATTCCATGCTCTCACAACTCTCTGCGTAAAGAACCCGCCTCTGACATCCCCTCTATACTTTCCTCCAACCAGCTTAAAACTATGACCCCTCATGTTAGTCATTTCTGCCTTGGGAAATAGTCTCTGGCTATCGACTCTATCTATGCCTCTCATTACCTTGTATACCACAATTAGGTCCCCTCTTCTCCTCCTTTTCTCCAATGAAAAAAGTCCAAGCTCAGTCAACCTCTCCTTATAAGATAAGCCCTCCAGTCCAGGCAGCATCCTAGTAAACCTCCTCTGAAACCGCTCCAAAGCATCCACATCTTTCTTATAATAGGGCGACCAGAACTGGACGCAGTATTCCAAGTGTGGTCTAACCAAAGTTTTATAGAGCTGCAACAAGATCTCACGACTCTTAACTCAATACCCCTGTTAGTGAAAGCCAAAACACCATATGCTTTCTTAACAACCCTGTCCACTTGGGTGGCCATTTTAAAGGATCTATGTACCTGCACCCCAAGATCCCTCTGTTCCTCCATACTACCAAGAATCCTATCCTTAATCCTGTACTCAGCTTTCAAATTCGACCTTCCAAAATGCATCACCTCGCATTTATCCAGGTTGAACTCCATCTGCCACCTCTCAGCCCATCTCTGCATCCTGTCAATGTCCTGCTGCAGCCTACAACAGCCCTCTATACTGTCAATGACACCTCCAACCTTTGTGTCATCTGCAAGCTTGCTGACCCATCCTTCAATCCCCTCATCCAAGTCATTAATAAAAATTGCAAACAGTAGAGGCCCAAGGACAGAGCCCTGTGGAACACCACTCACCACTGACTTCCAGACAGAATATTTTCCTTCAACTACCACTCGCTGTCTTCTGTTGGCCAGCCAATTCTGTATCCAGACAGCTAAGTTCCCCTAAATCCCATTCTTCCTGACCTTCTGAATGAGCCTACCATGGGGAACCTTATCAAATGCCTTGTTGAAGTCCATATACACCACATCCACAGCTCGACCCTCATCAACTTTTCAAGTCACATCCTCAAAGAACTCGATAAGGTTTGTGAGGCATGACCTGCCCCTCACAAAACCGTGTTGACTGCATTTAATCAAACCATGCTCTTCCAGGTGGTCATAAATCCTATCCCTCAGAATCCTTTCTAACACCCTGCAGACGGCAGATGTGAGACTGACTGGTCTGTAATTGCCAGGGATTTCCCTATTTCCTTTCTTGAAGAGAGGAATTACATTTGCCTCTCTCCAGTCCTCAGGTATGACTCCAGTGGAGAGCGAGGATGAAAAGATCTTCACAAATGGCAAAGCAATTGCATTTCTCATTTCCCAAAGCAGCCGAGGACAAATCTGGTCCGGGCCTGGCAACTTGTCAATCTTAATGTTTGACAAAATTTTCAGCACATCAGCTTCCTCTATCTCTATCCATTCCAGCATGCACACCTGCTCTTCAAAGGTTTCATTCACTACAAAGTTCATTTCTTTCGTAAAGACAGAAGCAAAAAACTCATTTAGGGCTTCCCATACCTCCTCAGACTCCACACACAAATTCCCTATGCTATCCCTGATCGGCCCTACTCTTTCTTTGACCATTCTCTTATTCCTCAAATAAGTGTAAAATGCCTTTGTGTTCTCCCTAATCCGTTCTGCCAAGCCTTTCTCGTGCCCCCTCCTGGCTCTCCTCAGATCATTTTTAAGCTCCTTCATTGCCTGCCTGTAATCCCGTAGAGCTGAACTTGACCCTAGCTACCTCCACCTTACGTAAGCTACCTTTTTCCTTTTGACAAGAAGCTCCACCACTCTCGTCATCCAAGTTTCCTTTATCTTACCACTTCTTGCCTGTCTCAGAGGGACATATTTATTCATCACTTGCAACAACTGTTCCTTAAGCAGTCTCCACGTGTCTATAGTGCCTTTACCATGGAGCAATTGCTCCCAATCCATGCTTCCTAACTCATGTCTAATCGCATCATAGTTTCCTCTTCCCCAATTAAATATCCTCCCATTTTGCCTAATCCTCTCCTCCATAGCTATGTAGAATGTGAGGCAGTTGTGGTCACTATCACCAAAATGCTCTCCCGCCACAAGATCTGATACCTGCCCGGCTCATTGCCGAGCACCAAGTCTAGAATGGCCTCTCCCCTTGTCGGCCTGTCAATGTACTGAGTTAGGAAACCCTCCTAAACACACCTTACAAAAACAGCTCCATTCAAATCTTCTGCTCGAAGGAGGTTCCAATCAATATTGGGAAAGTTGAAGTCACCCATTACAACAACCCTACTACGTCCACACTTTTCCAAAATCTGCCGAGCTATGCTTTCTTCCCTCTCCCTGCTGCTACTTGGGGGGCCTGTAGTAAACCCTTAAAGAGGCGACTGCTCCCTTGCTGTTCCTAATTTCCACCCATACTGACTCAGTAGGCAGATCTTCTTTGACAATGGAAGCTTCTGTAGCTGTGATACCCTCTCTGATTAGTAGTGCTACACCCCCTCCTCTTTTTTCCCCCCTCCCTATTCTTTTTAAATGCTCTAAACCCTGGAACATCGAGCAACCATTCCTGCCCCTGAGAAACCCATGTTTCTGTTATGGCCACAACATCATAGCACCAGGTACTGATCCATGCTCTAAGTTCGTCACTTTTATTCCTGATACTCCTTGCGTTAAAGCAGTTAAAGCAAACACACTTTAACTGATACCTTGGTTCCTTGGTAGTGGGACAGGTTAACATTAGATAGGAAGGCATTTGGGATGTTTGCCTTTTTCAGTGTGGCACAGACTATAAGAGCAAGGAGGTTATGTTTGAGCTGAGTAGAATTGTATCAATATTTATCAAAAGGGAAGGAAATGGTGGAGGATGATCTCTGGGAAGGCAGTTTCGAATTTCTATGCCAAGTTGCTATTAAAAAGAATAAGATGTTGTGCATCTTGAAAAGTATTAAGTAAGTGAATCCCTGCGTCTTGATGGGACCTATCCCAGAATATTGTGGGAGGCAAAAGGACAAATTGTTGGAGCACTGACAGGCATCTTTGTATACTCTGGCCACGGGTTAGGTTGCAGAGGACTGGAGAATAGCTAATGTTGTTCAAAAAGGGTAACAGGGATAATCCAGGAAGTTACAGGCCTGTGAGCGTCATGTCAGTGTTAAGAAAATTATTGGCAAAGCTTGTCAGGGATAAGATCTATCAACGTTTAGAAGGAAATAGACTTTTTAGTGATAAACAGCACACTTTTGTGCTGGGGAGGTCATACCTCACTAATTTGATTGAGGGTTTTGAGGAGGTGATGAAGATGATTGAGGGAAAAACAGTTGATATTACCTACATTGACTTCAGTAAAGCCTTTGACAAAGTCCCTCATGGCAGACTGGTACAAATAGACAAGTTATGGTTCAGCTTTAAAAAACTTTGGTTAGACCACTCTTGGAATATGGTATCAGGGTGAGCTGACAAGATGGATACAGAACTGGCTTACTTAGAGGAGATAGAAGATTGCATTTCAGAATGGAGGATTGTAACAAGTGGTGTTCCCCAGGGATCAGTGCTGGGACTTCTGTGTGTGATCTACATAAATGATTTAGAGGAAAGCGTAGCTGGTATAATCAATAAGTTTACGGATGATACAAAGATTGGTTAAGTTGCAGGTAATGAGTTGGATTGTCACAGAATACAGCAGGATATCGATCAGTTGGAGGCATGGTTTGAAAAATGGCAAATGGAGTTTAATCCAGACAAATATGAAGTGATGCATTTTGGAAGGTCAAGTACAGGTGGAAATTATACAATGAATAGCAGAATCCTTAGGAGTATTGATATGCAGAGAGATCTGGCTGTGAAGATCCACAGATCACTGAAGGTGGCAGCGTAGGTAGATAAGGGAGTAAAAATGGCTTCTGGCATACTTGCCTTCATTGGAATGGGCATTGAATATAGAAATAGACAAGTTATGGTTCAGCTTTAAAGAACTTTGGTTAGACCACTCTTGGAGTATTGCATACGTTTCAGGTCACCAGAAGGATGTGGATAATTTGGAGAGAGTACAGAAAAGGTTGATCAGGATGTTGCCAGTTATGGGGGATTTATCTATGAAAAAAATAGAATAGACTGAGTTTGTTTTCACTGGAACACAGGAGGCTGAGGGGCGATCTGATAGAAGTTTATAAGATTGTGAATGGAATGAAGAGTGTGGAAGGTATGAGCCTTTTTCCAGGCTGGAGGAGTCAATTACTAGGGGACACAGGTTCAAAATGCAAGGGGAGAAGTTTAAAAGAGATGTACGAGGCACATTTTACACGCAAACGGTGGTGAGTGCCCGGAAAGTGCTGCCAGAGTTGGTGGTGGAAGCATACACAATAGTCGCATACAAGAAGCACCTAGATGAATATATGAATGAGAAGGGAATAGGGGGATACAGTTCCTGTAAGTGAAGACAGTTTTAATATAGAAGGGCAAAACATAGTGGTGCAGGCTTGGTGGGTTGAAAGTGCTGTTCCTGTGTTGTGTTCTTTGTTCAGCAGTAGTACAGAGTGCAGAGCTAGCCACCTCACTACAGAAGGGTTGTGTTCCACTGGGTGGGAGTGTAGAGGAGATTCACCAGGATATTGCCTAGGATGAAGCATCTCAGTTATGAAGAGAGGATGGAAAAGCTTTGGATATCTTTTGTTTTAGGAGAAAGTGAGGACTGCAGATGCTGGAGATCAGAGTAAAAACATGTGGTGCTGGAAAAGCAGAGCTGGTCAGGCAGCATCCGAGGAGCAGAGAGTCAACATTTCAAACATAAGCTCTTTATCAGGCTGTGCTTCTTGTGTTTTGTTTTAGAGCAGAGAAGGCTGAGGGAAACATAAGGTATGTAAGATTGAGGGTCATGGCAAGGTAAATAGGAAGCAGTTGTTTTCCTTTGTTTGAAGGGTCAGAAATGAAGGGGTATAATTTTATGGGGAAGGGTGGGAGGTTGAGAGGGGATTTGAAGAAAAGTTATTTCACTCCAGTGGGTGTTAAGAATCTAGAATGCACAGCCAGGAAAGTAGTAGAGGCAGAAAACCTAACAGCTTTTCTTTAAAAAATGTATGTGGATAAGCACTTGACATGTCATAACACTTAAGGCTATCAGCCAATGAGTGAAAGTGGGTCTAGAGTAGATAGGTCAAAGGGCCTCTTCACTGGTGTATGACCCTGACACATTGCTGTGTCTCTGCTGTCACATGTAGGCCAGACCAAGTGGGAATGGCCTATTTTCTTCCCTAAAGAGTTATTGAACCAGATGAAATTTTACAACAATTGACAGTGGTTACATGGAGGTTATTAGGCAAACTTTTCATTTCCAAATGTTTTAATTGATTTCAAATTTTGCCATCTATCATGGTGATATTGAAGCCTGGGTTCACAGAATGTTAGGCAAAAGTAAGGTCTGCAGATGCTGGAAACCAGAATTTAGATCAGAGTGGTGCTGGAAAAGCACAGCAGGTCAGGCAGCATCTGAGGAGCAGGAAAATCGATGTTCAAGGCAAAAGCCCTTCATCAGGAATAGAGGCAGGAAGCTTCCAGGGTGGAGAGATAAATGGCTGGGGAGAAGGTAGCAATGATTACAATACGTGAATGGGGGTGGGTATGGAGGAGTTAGGTCAGAGGGGAGAGTGGAGTGGATGGGTCAGAAGGGAGATTGGCCGGTAGGACAGATCAGGAGGACAGTGCTGAGTTGGAAGGTTGGAACTTGGGTAAGGTGGAGGGAGGGGATATGAGGAAACTGGTGAAATCCACATTGATGCCATGGGGTTGAAGTGTTCCGAGGTGGAAGATGAGGGGTTCTTCCTCCAGGCATCAGGTGGTGAGGGAGCGATGGTGGAGGAAGGCCCAGGACCTGCATGTCCTCAGCAGAATGGGAGGGGGAGTTGAAATTTTGGGCCACAGGGTGGTGGGGTTGATTGGTGCGGGTGTCCGGAGATGTTCCCTGAAGCACTCTGCGAGGAGGCGTCCAGTCTCCCTAATGTAGAAGAGACCACATCAGGAACAGTGGATACAATAAATGACATTGGTGGATGTGCAGGTGAAGCTTTGATGGATGTGGAAGGCTCCTTTGGGTCCTTGGTTGGAGGTGAGGGAGGAGGTGTGGGCGCAGGTTTTGCAATTCCGGAGAGTGCCAGGACGGGAGGGTGGTTTGTTGGGGGCGTGGACCTGACCAGGTGGTCACGGAGGGAGTGGTCTTTATGGAAAGGGGTAGGGAGGGAAATATATCACTGGTGGTGGGGTCCATTTGGAGGTGGCGGAAATGTCGGCGGATGATGCGGTTTATGCGAAGGTTGGTGGGGTGGAAAGTGAGGACCAGGGGGAATCTATCCTTGTTACGGTTGGAGGGGTGGGGTTTGAGGGCGGAGGTGCAGGATGTGGATGAGATGCGTTGGAGGGCATCTTCAACCACGTGAGAAGGGAAGTTGCGATCTCTAAAGAAGGAGGCCAGCTGGTGTGTTCTGTGGTGGAGCTGGTCCTCCTGGGAGCAGATACGGCGGAAGCGGAGGAATTGGGAATACGGGATGGAATTTTTCCAGGTGGTAGGGTGAGAAGAGGTGTACTCCAGGTAGCTGTGGGAGTTGGTGGGTTTGTAAAAAAATAACAATGTCAAGTCTGTTGTCATTAATGGAGATGGAGAGGTCCAGGAAGTGGAGGGAGGTGTCAGAGATGGTCCAGGTGAATTTGAGGTCGGGATGGAATGGGTTGGTGAAGTTGATGAATTGCTCAACTTCCTCGCGGGAGCACGAGGTGGCGCCAATGCATTCACCAATGTAGCGGAGGAAGAGGTGGGGAGTGGTGCCAGTGTAACTACGGAAGATGGACTGTTCTGCGTAGCCGACAAAGAGAGAGACATAGCTGCAGCCCATACGGGTGCCCATGGCTACCCCTTTGATCTGGAGGAAGTGGGAGGATTTGAAGGAGAAATTGTTAAGGGTGAGGACCAGTTCAGCCAAATGAATAAGGGTGTCAGTGGAAGGGTATTGTTGGGGACGTCGGGAGAGGAAGAAAAGGAGGGCTTGGCGGCCCTGGTCATGGCGGATGGAGTTGTAGCGGGATTGGATGTCCATGTTGAAGATGAGGCGTTGGGGGCCAGGGAAATGGAAGTCTTGGAGGAGGTGGAGGGCATGGGTTGTGACTTGAATGTATGTGGGGAGTTCCTGGACTAGGGGGGATAGGACAGTATCGAGGTAGGTGGAGATGAGTTTGGTGGGGCAGGCGCATGCTGAGACAATGGGTCAGCCGGGGTGGTCAGGCTTGTGGATCTTGGGAAAGAGGTAGAATCGGGCGGTGCGGGGTTCCCAGACTACGAGGTTGGAAGCTGTGGTTGGGAGATCTCCTGAGGTGTTGAGGTTCTGTATGGTCTGGGAGATGATGGTTTGGTGATGGGGGGGTGGGGTAATGGTTGAGGGAGAGGTAGGAGGAGTTGGTGTCTGGCTTCAGCAGTGCAGAGGTCAGTGCGCCAGACTACCACTGCACCCCCTTTATCTGCTGGTTTGATGGTGAGGTTGGGATTGGAGCAGAGGGAGTGGAGGACTGCGCGTTATGAGGGTGAGAGGTTGGAGTGGGGGAGGGTAGTAGACAGTTTGAGGCGGTTATTCTTCGAGTTGGTGTCTGGTTTCAGTGGTGTCGTTCTTCGAGTTGGCGTCACAGAACATTGGCCTGGCGCTGTGGATTACTAATTCAGTCAACACAGCACTATTTGCCTGTGGCAGGGAGGTGTTGAATGTGCAATGGTTGGGAATTATGTGTTCAAAATAGTGTTTGCAATCAGAGGCTGGGATAGATGTACGAGATAATAGACAATAGGTGTAGGAGTAGGCCATTCTGCCCTTCGAGCCTGCACCACCATTCAATATGACCATGGCTGAGATGGTACAGAGATGAGGAATGTTTTCATTGTGAGGCTACTGGCAGGAGAGATGGGAGTGTGTAAGAAATTATGAATATTTTCCGATGGAGTTACGAATTTTGAATGAGAATGGTGTTTGGGCTAGAAGAGATGGATAAATTTAAAGTGGGGCTAAGAGAAGGAGACAATGAATGTGTAAAGGTTTGGAGTCACAGGTGAAATATATTAGGCATGTGTACATAGGGCAGATTGCATGTTTGCAGATTGGTGAAGTATGCTGAGTGTGAACAGGCATTATCTTGAGAAAAAGAGACAGTTGAAAAGTGATGGGAAAGATTACATGCAATTGTTCACCTGTGTTCCAGACATTCTTTGCTTTTAGTTTGATTTTGATTCTGATGAATATTTTGTTCAGTCCCTAAAAGGTCAAGTGGTTGAAGCAGTGAAGGACGCCATTTCCATAGGATATCGTCACATTGACTGCGCATACATTTATCAGAATGAGAAAGAAGTGGGTGAAGCTATAAACCAGAAGATTAAGGAAGGAGCAGTAAAGCGTGAAGACCTCTTTATTGTCAGTAAGGTAAAATGGAGAGTTTTGAAAGTCATTAACAAACTTAAGCATTCATTCCTTCCACCACAATTCAGGGGCATGTACTATATACAACCAAAGGAGAACTTCTCCAACAGCAACTTCTAAATCTGTGGCCGACCTCCACTGCATAGGAGAACAAGTGTAGCTGATGTATGGGACCATTGTAACCTGCAAGTTCCCCTACAAACCACATACCACCTTAACACAGCCATGTTACCAACCCTCCACTGTCTCTGGGTCAAAGTCCTGGAACCTGATCTTGTTAGCACTCTGGATGTACCTACACCACACCTACTACCCAAAGGCAATTGGAGATGGGCAGTAAATGTTGAATTTTTTAGTGACACACAAAAGGATTATTAAAAAAAAATTGTTTTGACAAAAAAAATTTCATTTTCTCCCATTAAATTTTAGGCCCTTTTCTCTTTCTCCAAAATATTAATATCTGTTATAGAGGAATTCCACACTTTAGAGAAGGAAATGAGTTGTCTGAGAGGATGTTGGGAGAAGGTTAAAAGAGCAATTTATTTTTGATGCATTGATCTTGACATTGTACTACTTTCTGTTGTCCTATTAGCTCTGGTCCACTTTTCATGCAAAAGATAAAGTGAAAGAGGCCTGTTGTAAAACACTGTCTGACCTGAATTTGGAATATGTGGACCTCTACCTTATTCACTGGCCAATGGGATTCAAGGTATAGTTTCCAACTCTGATATTTTGCTACATTTTTCACTTAATTTAGACTTGTTACCTCCTGAGTAAAGTTCTTATTGTCTCAGATGTATTCACTGTATTGCACATAAAATTGATTAATTTTAAAAGCTTGGGATGTGAGAGCAGTTTCAATTCAGTCTCGAGAGACTCCAGGTATTTATTACTATCCCATTCTTCTCATTTCAAGAGAGAGCCTAATATCTCATTTTAACCAACAGAATTATGCAATGAGACTTTTTTAGGCAAAACTCAATTCCATTGTATGTAATAACTTAAACTTAACAAGCACTGTTAACTTCACAATGTGATTGCTAACTATGTATGCTGTGCAGTCAGTTTTTCTGCTTGCTGTCTCCATGAGTTCTCTTTAGAGTTCATATCTTAAAAACTATTTATCTTAGTCATAACCAGGCAAAGGTAGGCTACAACTTAATAGTAAGTCTTTAATTCTCTTCAATTCCAGCTATTTTCAGAGTTATAACTTTCATTCATTGTCTCTTGACTGTGGATGCAACAGGGTGATTTACAGTTTGTACCCTGAGCATGTTACCCAAGTTGCACAATGATCAAGATATTCCTCTTGATCTATACTTTGATTATGAAGTTGAAGACCTTCTCCAAGTTACACCTGTAAGAGCCAGTGTGGGCAACTGCTGATTGATGCCAACTACAAGAATTGCAAAAAAAATTATAAAGGAGTGACTTGACAGCATTAGAGGTACCTGTTTATTTTGGTCATACAGAGCTGAGCTTTGGTGTGTATTTTGAAAGGCAAGTCGGTCCTAATACAAGAAACATTATGTAGAAAAAGATAATGTGGTCAAGGAAAATACTAAGATACAGGCCACTAGACTAGATGGGATTAAGGTTCACAGGAGGAAGTGTTAGCAATTCTTGAAAGTGTAAAAACACATAAGTCCCCTGGGCCGAATGGGATTTATCCTAAGATTCTCTGGGATGCCAGGGAGGAGAGTGCCAAGCCATTGGTTTTGATCTTTATGTTGTCATTGTCTAGAGGAATAGTGCCAGAAGACTGGACGAGAGCAGATCCCATTTAGTCTAGTAGCCTGTATCTCAGTATTTTCCTTAACCAAGTTGTCTTTTTCTACTGTGAATACTGACAAAAAAAGTATTCATTTAGCGCTTCCCCTATCTCCTCTGACTCCAAGCGCAATTGATTGGCCATAATTCCTGATGAAGGGCTCCGGCTGGAAATGTCGATTTTCTTGCTCCTTGGATGCTGCCTGATCTGATCTCCAGCATCTGCAGACTTCACTGTCTCCTGGCCCTAATCTTACTCTAGTCATTCTTTTATTCATGATATTTCCTGTAGAAAGCCTTAGGGTTTTCCTTGATCCTATCCACCAAAGACTCCTGGCTCTTCTGAGCTTTCTCTTTCGGTCTGTCCTGGCTAAGTTGTAACTCTGAATGCCTCAACTGAGCCATCACATCTCATCCTAACGTAAGCCACCTTCTTCCTCTGGACGAGAGATTCAACTTCCTTAGTAAACCACGCGTCTCCTGCACGCAACAACTTCCTCCCTGCCTGATCGCTGCATACTTATCAAGGATCCGCAGTAGCTGTTCCTTGATTAAGTTCCACGTTTCAATTGTGCCCAACCCCTGCAGCTTCCTTCCCCATCCTATGCATCCTAAATCACATCATAATTGTCTTTCCCCTCGCTATAACTCTTGCCCTACGTTATATACCAATCCCTTTCCATCACTAAAGTAAACATAACCGAAATGTGGTCACTATCACCAAAGTGCTCATCTACCTCCAAATCTAACACCTGGCTGGGTTCATTACCCAATACCAAATCTAATGTTGGCCTGTCTACATATTGTGTCAGGAAACCCTCCAGCACACATTTGACAAAAACTGGCCCACCTAAAGTACTTTAACTACAGTATTCCCAATCAATATTTGGAAAGTTAAAGTCCCCCATAATAACTACCCTAACACACTCGCTCCTATCAAAGATCTTCTTTGCTATCCTATCCTCTACATCTCTGGAACTATTCGGAGGCTTATAGAAAACTCCCAACAGTGTGACCTCTCCTGTCCTAATCTTGGCCCATGCTACCTCAGTAGAGGAGTCCTCAAATGTCATTTGTGCAATCATAATACTGTCCTTGACTAACAATGCCGCATCACCCTTCCCCCCACCACCACCACCCCACAACTGTTTTCTCTGTTCTTACGGAAGCATCTAAATCCTTGAACCTGCAATAACCATTCTTGTCCCTGCTCTACCCATGTCTCAAAAATGGCCACAACATCGAGCTCCCAGCTACCAATCCATCTTGCAAGTTCACCCACCTTATTCCACATACTCCTGGCATTGAAGTAGACACTCTTCAAACCCACTTCTAGCTCAGCGGTGTCATCTTGTAACCTTGAAACGTTAATACTGACCTCACTGCGTTCAATCTCCTGTATACTTGAACTACAATTTAGGTTACCATCCCCCTGCTGAATTCGTTTAAAACTACCTGAACCGCATTAGCAAATATCTCCCCCAGGTTATTCTTATCCCTCTGGTTCAGGTGAAGGCCATCCTATTTGTAATCTTATGTCATTATGTATTACCAAATGGTGGTGCATTTTGAAGGAAGTGAAGCCAGCCCAAACTAAAGCACACCCATCATGCATGAGGTGAGTCAGGAAGAGCATGCTGTGTGGGTTTGTGACAACAATGTGCAGCAAGGCAAGCTGTCAGGCAAATGCAACAAAGAACCTCTTCCAGACACTTATGAGCATCAAGTCAGAATGTGAGAATTCCAAATAAAGCAAATGGTTAGTTTATACATTGCCTCAATTGAACCTGCTTTCATCACAATGTAATCAGAGCATTAGATTATTATTTAAATAGAAACAATATTGAGGATTATAAAAGACAATTTAGAAGAATGGTGCTGAGCCAGTGCTCATGCAGGAGTAGTGCAGCTATGGGTTAACTGTTCTCCTTGTGCAGTGATGATCCTGTGATTCTATTGAATGTCCTACTACCTTGCTCTTTGATTCCTTGCTAACATAGCTCTGCAAATGTTTCCTCTTTTTTAAGCATTAATCTATTTTTCCCTTTCAGAAGTTACTGTTGGATCTGCTTTGTCCCTCTCTCGGGCAGCTTGTTCCTAATCACAACCCGGAAACAAATTTTGAAATACTTGCACCAACTGTCCTGAAAATTTTAATCTATATGATCCTCAGAAATTTATATGACTGCTGTATAAGCTCTCATGTGACCTGAAATATTAACTCTGCTTTTTCTCCACAGATACTACCAGACCTGCTGAGTTTTTCCAGCAATTTGATTTCCAGCATCCACAATTTTTGAACACAAACTCTCCTGTAGAAAATTACCTAGATCTCTCCTGTCCATAAAAAGCCTCATCAGTCTACTCTCCATTATCAATACTTTCTCAACAATACTCTGTTCACTTGTCAGTTTGGGTTCTGCTATGCCATGAGCTCCTTACAAACATGAACAAAAGAGCTGAATTTCAGAAGGAAAATGGTGGGGTCAACAATTGGCTATTTGTGAGATTTCGGAAGCCAAAGCAAAACTGCAGTTATTCCTCAATTCCCATCAACTCTTGTCTTGTTAGAGTCATACCCAACACAAAGAAAGGTAGTTGTGATGATTGGAAATCAAACATCTCAGCCACAGCACATGCTCCAGGAGATCCTCAGTGTAGTGTCCTTGGCCCAACCATCTTTCTGCTGCTGAATCAATGACATTTCCTCCATTGTGAGATCAATGTGAGGGATATTCCTTAACGATTACACAATGTTTAGCATTTTAGTGATTCCTCAGCTACTGGAACATTTCATCTTCAATTGCAAGAAGAGCAGGACAACTTCTAGGCTTGGATTGATGAGTGGCAAGCAGTATTTGTGCAAGATAAGTGCCATTCAATGACCATCTCCAAGAGAATCCAACCATTGCCCTCTGATTGCATCACCATCTCTGAACATCCCATTGTCAACATCTCTGAGATTAACACTGATCAGAAACTGATCTGACCCAACATAAAAACACTGGATTAGAATCGTATGGTGAGTAACCCATCTCCTGACTTCACAGAACAAACTCCACCAAGGACAAGGCACAAATCGGACGTGTGATTGACTACTGCTCATTTGCTTGGATAAGTGCAGCTCCAGCAATACTGTAACCCTCAACCCTATCAATGACAAAACAGCTTATGTCATTGGTATTTCATCTATCACCTGCAATATCCATTCCCTTCATCGCCTATGCTCAGTAGCTGCAATGTATTCAATGTATAAAACGCACAGCAAAATCTAACCAATACTGCTGTTAAAAGCATCTTGACAATCAATGACCATTACCTTTAGAAAAACAAGAGCAGCAGATGTATAGGAAACACAATCTGCAAGTTCCCCTCCCAAGCCATTCTCCATCCTGACATGGAATTGTATCACCATTCTTTCACTGTCCCTTTAACCTACACCATGATTCAAGAAATACTTGGCTGAATGAGGAGGCATTATGGATCTTTGGATTGCAGTTTTTTTTTAACAGGTATTACTGTCATTGTATTTTACAATTTTACAGAGGGTGGTTCATGTCTGGAATGAACTTCCTAAGAAAATGAGTACAATTACGATGTTAAAAAGATATTTTAATGCTTTGGCAAGGGTGCAGAGAAGGTTTACGAGGATGTTGCCTGGTATGGAAGGTGCTAGCTATGAGGAGAGTTTGAGTAGGTCAGGTTTGTTTTCAATAGAAAAAAGGAGATTGAGGGGGGAGGTCTACAATATCATGAAGGGTATAGAGAGGGTAGATAAAGATAAGCTTTTTTCCCAAGCTGAAGTGAGAGGTGAAAAGTTTAAGGGGGATACACATGGCAAGTACTTTACACAGAGGGTGGAAAGTGCCTGAAACACGTTGCCAGCAGAGGTGGTAGAGGCAGGCATGGTAGATTCATTTAAGATGTGACTGGACAGATGCATAAGTAGGTGGGGAGCAGAGGGATACAGATGCTTAGGAATTGGGCTTAGACAGTAGATTTGGATCGGCTCAGGCTTGGAGGGCCGAAGGGCCTGTTCCTGGGTTGAAAGTTTTTTCTTTGTTTTCTTTGTTTAATATATACATGAATAGGAAAGGTTTCGAGTGATATGGACAAGGAGCAGGCAAGATTATGTTTGGCATGGACTAGTTGCTTTGTTTCAGGAGAGGCAAAACACAATAGCAAAAAAATTATACTGTTAAGCAGTGTGTGTATAGGATCTGGAATTCACTGTCAAATACTGTAGTGGAAGTGGATTCAATTGTGGGTTTCAAAAGGCAATTGGATAAGCACCTGAAGAGAGAGAAAATAGAGAGAATGGCCCCTTATCCTGTAACCAGTTAAATGTTCTTTGATCATAAGCAGGTGCTGTTGTATTATGGCCAATTTGGAAGAAGCATGTTCGAATCTTGGAGAGGGTGCAGGCAAATTACTATCAACAAAAGATTTCAGTTTACGCGGAGGTTGAAGAAACTGTGTTGTTATTGATGATTGCCAAGAATGCCAAGGGGAGATTTAAGAGATGATGATGGTTTTGTAAGTGTGAATAAGGAAACACCATCAATAGGAGCAGAATATGTACACAATGGCCAGTGACCAGACAACCAAGATTGAACATTATTGGTGCATGAATAGTTTGTATCAGTTGGGGGTTGGAAGTTACACAATGAGTTAAAATGATCTGGAAATGCACTGACAGAAGTCTGGTGGAGTAAGTAAGATTCAATACCTTGCAGAAAATAATTGAATAAATAAAAGAAAACTAAGAGGGGGCGACTTTTAAAAAGTAAAGTGTTGTCATCGGTAGATGGCCTCTGTCTATGATATCATTTTTTAATGTATTAAAGGAATTCAGATATGAAAATACTGCAGGAAGGTATAGTTGCAATGAAATATCGGTCTCTGTTTAGCTGATTGGTAGAGCAGGCTTGGAGGACCTTTCTGCTGCATACATGCCCACATGATGAATGGGGGTGCGGGGGGGGGGGGGGGGGATGTGTGGGTGGTGATAAATATAGAAAGGTTGTATGACATTTGAATTCCTGACATTTAGATTGCTAGGCTACTGATTTGTGGTTAGATTTCCCTATGAAGGTCTAATTTGATACAACTAACAGTATTTAGATAAATGACACATTCTGTGTGCACATTCTGGCTTTATTGCAGTTGCAGTTGTAATTGTTTAATTGAGAACCAGGGCACCAGCCAACAGCATCTACCTTCTTCTTTCTCCCCATTGAGTCTTCAGGGTTTTATGTGCTGAATACTGCCCAATCAACTCATGGTCAGAGGTGTTCTTTTGTAAAACTTCTCCAAAAGAGATGGATGATCCAGCACAATCCAATTACGTGGAATATTGCAAGTGTGGCAGCATGACCTGACTGATCCTTTGCATCATCAGAGAGAGGTTGAATCTCAGCATGTGGTGGTACTTGGCGTTTGCATACTAAGGCAATGTGATACAGCTGCACTCAGAGGTGGCCATGAGGTTGAGGGTAATGTATGTCTTTAACTCCACCGAGAGTAGGATGATGTTGGGATATTGATTGTGACAGAATGAAGACTGAACCAATGTATGTTATGGATAGCAGTGAAGTACCATAAAAGTGTTTTACCATGGGGGAAGATCAGATGAGGCATGATAAGCCTGTGCCTCAACAAGCCACAGTGTGCTATATATCTAAAGTTACTGAGATCCATCTTGCTGATTTGAAACATGTTGCAAGATGTAAAACATTTGTACTGGTGTTTCTTAGGTGCAAAGTAGATGAAAGCTTACCAATAAGTATGTCCTTTCTTCCAATCACCAACATTTGCCATTATTTCACAGCAATTTTTCTTTGGTTTTAATCCTTCTTTGTGCCTCTATTCGCTTTTATAGGTTTCAGGAACATATATTTAAACAAAATTTTCAAAATTCTTTTTTTAATTCTAGGCTGGTGATGAGAATTTTCCTTTGGATGAGAATGATTTGATAATACCAAGTGACACCGATTTTCTTGACACTTGGGAGGTAAGTATTTGATTTGGTCATATGGTTTTGTTACTGGTGCTTATTTTCTGAATTCATTGTTGATTAGAAGAATAACTAATGGTAAATATTTTTACCCCCCACCCCCACTTTTGATAGGCTAATCCATCGACTTAATCTTCACTAAGTGTAACTGTGTACTGATGATTCCTTGTCTTAATCTCGTACTATCATTTTCGTCAATTAAAGTAGGAATTAAGAGCAAGATGATACTCATTCACAGGCAATGGAAGATTTAGTTGATGAAAAATTGGCTAAAGCTATCGGAGTATCCAACTTTAATCAAGATCAGATTGACCGGATCTTGAAGAAACCAAATTTGAAATACAAACCTGCAGTTAACCAGGTAGTTTTTTTTAAAATTATTAGATTACAGATTTTCACTACCATTTTCCCATTGCATTCACGGGTCTGCAATGCTTAATTCTGTAAAACTAATCCATGACCTTGTTCTGGTTGCTTTAATAGATTGAATGCCACCCTTACCTGACCCAAGAAGATCTGATCGCCTATTGCCATTCAAACAACATTGTTGTGACTGCCTATAGCCCACTGGGATCTCCAGCTAGACCATGGTATCTAAGATATAAACTCATTAGTCATCACATAATATAGTTCAAACAATCTGCTCCTCATTTGTTTATATTAAAATATTTTGCATCTGTCTGTACTTTTTGTGGTTTTGGGATTTTGTGTCAAGGAGAGTAGCGTAGTGATTGAGGAGAGCAGACCTATGTTGTATTTAATAGTGTTTGAGTGGAGTAGCAGATCTTGTGTATTTGTCATTTCCAAATTCTTTGGCTTGGTGTATACCGTCCAGGCCCTTAAATATGGTTTTGCCTTGTTGGAACAAACACAAAATATTTGGCAACTCTCCTGAGGGGTGACCAAGTTTGAAAAGTACTGTTTTGGTACATAAATCATGAACTCCACCTCCAAGGATACATACGTTTTTTGGCCTGAAATTGGCCCCTCCTATCGTTGAATTTCCTTTTATTATTAGTGTTTATTTGTTCATAGGATGTTGGCATTCCTAGCCAAGCTAATATTTATTGCTAATCCCTATTTGACCAGAGGCCAGTTAAGAGTCAACTGCATTGCTGGAGTCACATGTAGACCAGACCAGAAAATGATGGTCCTTTATATTTCTGTAAAGGACATTAGTGAACAAGGCGGATTTCACAACAATCAACAATGGC
Organism: Chiloscyllium punctatum; assembly: GCF_047496795.1. Lineage (NCBI taxonomy): Eukaryota > Metazoa > Chordata > Chondrichthyes > Orectolobiformes > Hemiscylliidae > Chiloscyllium > Chiloscyllium punctatum. The sequence goes on along the minus strand of NC_092770.1, from coordinate 57,019,267 downwards.
TACACAGTTATCATTAGGCTTGTATTTTACTCCAGATTTGTATTGAGTTCAAATTACATCATCTGTCATGGTCGGATTTAACCCATTTTCCTGGAATGTCTACCAGTGTAGAAAATTACTGCTATGCCTCTTACTCTTTCTTTGTAAAACAAATACTTTTATTTCTACTCTCTGCTTTGGATGCCCTTTGCTTTATGTCTCTGGGGAATTTGTCTAGTCCCTACCTGAACTATTTCTTCTTTGAAGGCTTCTCATAATTGGCGCATAGTAGGTGACTTTTTTTTGTTTCAAACAATGGCTCATTCCCTACAAGTTTTTTTTTAAAAAGTCAAAAGTTTTTTTCTGGACCACTTCAAAGTGAAAGGTCATCACAATATTAAAGAATATTTGTTATTGTCACGTGTGGTCCAGTACGGAAGCACAGGAGTACAGTGAAATGTTTATACAATGGCTGCATTTATTGGCACCATCTTAGGTGCAAGTACCTAGATACAAATCTGAAAGAGTAAAAAAGAAGTGTTGTTATTGAGTTTAAGTGACCATAAGTATTTAAGTTTCAGTCCGTGGCTGCAGACCCCACACCATGAGGCTGTGCTGCCTCCACATATTATAGCGCCTCCAATATCATAGTGTATCACATTAGTTTGAGGCAATTCATATTGTAGGTTAAAATGAAACATCTCCATCCCCCTGCAGCAAATTTTCATTCATGCTAAATGTTTGAACTGTGATCATGCTGCACTGAAATCCATGATCACTGTGCCAATCACATTTTGCTGTAGGTGCAAATCAGACAATTGTTACAGTTGAGGAGGGGGCCTTTTGACCTGTTGTATCTGTGTAACTCACTGGAAGGTCAATCAACCTTGTAACCCTGTCTCATTCTTTTCACAGAGCCCTGTAAGTTTTGGTAAGACACCCTGGAAGGAATAATGTCATTAGTTCCCCTAGAATCAGTTGTTCTCGTTTGTAGAAAGGAATGTTTCCTTATTAAGACCATAAGACATAGGAGTGGAAGTAAGGCCATTCGGCCCATCGAGTCCACTCCGCCATTCAATCATGGCTGATGGGCATTTAAACTCCACTTACCCACATTCTCCCCGTAGCCCTTAATTCCTTGTGACATCAAGAATTTATCAATCTCTGCCTTGAAGACATTTAGCGTTCCGGCCTCCACTGCACTTCGCGGCAATGAATTCCACAGGCCCACCACTCTCTGGCTGAAGAAATGTCTCCGCATTACTGTTCTGAATTTACCCCCTCTAATTCTAAGGCTGTGTCCACGGCTCCTAGTCTCCTCGCCTAACGGAAACAATTTCCTAGCGTCCACCCTTTCCAAGCCGTGTATTATCTTGTAAGTTTCTATTAGATCTCCCCTTAATCTTCTAAACTCCAATGAATATAATCCCAGGATCCACAGCTGTTCCTCGTATGTTAGACCTACCATTCCAAGGATCATCCCGTGTGAATCTCTGCTGGACACGCTCCAGTGCCAGTATGTCTTTCCTGAGTTGTGGGGACCAAAACTGGACACAGTACTCCAAATGGGACCTAACCAGAGCTTTATAAAGTCTCAGTAGCACAACGGTGCTTTTATATTCCAAACCTCTTGAGATAACTGACAACATTGCATTCGTTTTCTTAATCACGGACTCAACCTGCATGTTTACCTTTAGAGAATCCTCGACTAGCACTCTTTGTATTTTGATGTAAGATGTATGACTCTAAATGGTATTTTTGGAACAGTATTAAAGTTGCCAATTACTCATTGCCAGTGTCGAAAAGTGTGGTGCTGGAAAAGCACACCCAATCAGGCAGCATCTAAGGAGCAAGAGTCGACATCTCAAGCATGAGCTCTTTATCATGCTCGAAACATCAACTCTCCTGCTCCTCGGATGCTGCCTGACCAGCTGTGCTTTTCGAGCACCACACTTTTCGACCTTGATCTCCATCATCTGCTGTCCTCACTTTCTCCTAGTTACTCATTGCCAGTCAGCAACTAATTTGTATCATGGATTTCCAATTGCAAATCATTTTCTTCAGGTTTTACTTCCAGGAAACTTGCAAACTTGAGTAATGTGGTTTACTTTCATTGTTTTAGGACAAAAAAAGATGACCCTATACTTCTCCAGGATCCTAAACTCAAGCGTATAGCATGTCAGCATGGTAAATCAACAGCACAAGTATGTGAACATTTGTTAAGTTTGCAGCAATGAGACCCTGGTTTGAGTACAGTAGCAATAGTTGTTGTTTAGCATTAATGTTTAGCATTATATAATGTAATTGCTGTTTGTTTAACTAATTTTCTTAGAATAATGTTTTAAAAGTATGACTATTTATGAAGGGTTAATTCATGGCAATAACCCAAAATGGAATGGGATGAGGGATGAACTTGTGAAGATTGATTCACATTAATCAAGGAGCTCACAAGAATTAAACATGCAAATTGGAGCACATGATCTAGGTGTGGGTGGATATTTCCCCCATTGGTCATGTCGAAGATATTGGGGACCGCAATCACAATAAAATTCCAGCTATTTAGGTTTAAGATGAGATGTTCTTTGTTTAAAGGGTTGTGCTTTGGAATTCTTTTACTCCAGGGAATTCTGGGTGATCAGCTAATTAATATTTTCAAAGTTAAAAATCACACAACCAGCTTATAGTCCAACAGGTTTATTTGGAAGTACAAACTTTCGGAGTGCTGCTCCTTCGACAGAGACCAGTGAATTTCTGAGTGTTAACGGAATTGAGGAATATGAGGATAAAGGAAAAGTGAAACGAACATCAGATCAGCTATGATTTCATTGAATAGCAGAGGAAGCTCGAAAGACCATATAGCCTGTTCCTGCTCCTATTTCTTATGTTCTTATGACCGTAGTTTTATTTTACTATTAATTGTAATTTTTCAGCAACTCAAGTTTCAGTGCTTCTATAGAAATGAAAGTTGCCTCCACTTATATTCTAGCTACCATGAAACTTCAATTTTGACCACTTAAGCTCAAGTCCTCCAGCATGTAGGAATCAATTTCTCATCATAAGAGTGTAAGCTCCCACCTTGAGATGTTCATCTTTTCAGAAACTTCTTCAATTAATTTGTAACTTATACATTATGTATTGATAAAGGCTAAATCTGTTTTGTAGTTCTGCAATGTTACAAATTCCTGTTGTTTAAGTTAGGATCTTTTGTCAGACGTAGTCACTTCTGATGTGATAGAATCATAGAATTTTATGGCACAGGAGAAGGGCATTTGGCCAATCATATCTTACCAGCTCCCAAAACAACGATCCAACTAGGCCCATTCACCAGCCCTTTCTGTGTAGCCCTCTATATTCATCACTATCAAATATACATCCAGCTCCATTTTAAAACCTTTTATGGAAGTAGCCTCCATCTCTGTCCTTGGCCGCACATTGCAAATTCTGACAACTGAGTAAAATTTCTCCACATCTCACTTCATGTATAAAATTATAACATGATTTGTAGAGGAGAGAAGTGTTAAAGGATTGAGAATGAGCAGATGATTGAAACACTAAGTGGATGTGATCTATTATTTGTATGATTCAGTGAATAGAATCCTGCTACTTTGTGCTTTGACTCATTTGCATTCTAAGTCAAAGGGAAAGCATATTTTACAAATGTGTTAAGAGATCTTTTGAAGAAATAATTTGTGTTGGGAATAAAAGGGAGTCAGGGTATTACACTTAGAAGATGCTTTGATGCCATTTCAAAGGTTATTTTTGACAACAAATACCCATGATGTAATGGGTAAAACACTGACAGAAGATAGCTGGAGGCAGAGGCTGAGGTAGATAGCTCCTTGGTTACCAAGGGGGATGAAAGATAATCGGAGATGTGGAATGTGGAGTTGATGTTAAAAGCAAATCAACCACAATCATACTGAATGGCACGGTAGGCTTGAAGGTCTGAATGGAGGAGAAAGTGAGGACTTCAGATGCTGGAGATCAGAGCTAAAAATGTGTTGCTGGAAAAGCGCAGCAGGTCAGGCAGCATCCAAGGAGTAGGTCAGTCGACGTTTCGGGCATGAGCCATTCTTCAGGAATGAAGAAAGTGTGTCCAGCAGGCTAAGATAAAAGGTAGGGAGGAGGGACTTGGGGGAGGGGTGTTGGAAATGCGATAGGTGGAAGGAGGTCAAGGTGAGGGTGATAGGCCGGAGTGGGGATGGGGACGGAGAGGTCAGGAAGAAGATTGCAGGTCAGGAAGAAGATTGCAGGTTAGGAAGGTGGTGCTGAGTTCGAGGGATTTGACTGAGACAAGGTGGGGGGAGGGGAATGAGGAAACTGGAGAAATCTGAGTTAAACCTTTGTGGTTGGAGGGTTCCTAGGCGGAAGATGAGGCGCTCTTCCTCCAACCGTCATGTTGCTATGGTCTGGCGATGGAGGAGTCCAAGGACCTGCATGTCCTTGGTGGAGTGGGAGGGGGAGTTGATGTGTTGAGCCACGGGGTGGTTGGGTTGGTTGGTCCGGGTGTCCCAGAGGTGTTCTCTGAAATGTTCCGCAAGTAGGCGGCTTGTCTCCCCAATATAGAGAAGGCCACAGGGAAGGTCTGAATGGCCTACACTCGTTCTTTGTTTACATCTTTATAGGACAGCTTGTTTTGATATTTGTAACAACTGGTTTATTGCAGCCTTTTTACTACTTTGACAGTCTGTGTGGATGAATGCTATTGTTTATCCTTGCAAGCAGGCATTTCTCTAGAAAGGGGTGTTTATCTGTTTGTCGTAATTTGCTATTTGACTATCAACTCTTTGAATATATTAGGCTTTGGATTTCTTGCTGTACGGTCACTTCCTTTGGCTGTTCCTTGAGTGCCATGCAAACGACAGAGGCTTTCTGATTTTGTTCCCTTGATTCCTGACATTCAACATTATACTCAGGAATATGATTTTAAGTTCTCCTTTTCCAGAGAGAAGTTTTGGCTGAAAACAGTTTTCTATCATATGGGCATATTGATATATATTGTGGAAAGGAAGAAATGTTGGCTTTATTGTTTTCTGCTACTTTTCTGATTTTGCCACTGGTTCTTTTTTTGATTCCAGCATTCAAATTTAAATGGAAGGGAATCCTAGAGTGTAGTGATTATAGAGTCAGCCATGGTTCTCTGGGACTGTTAACCTGGTTCAATCATGGAGCCCTGGCTGACATATAAACAGAAGTGTCAGAAGTTCTGTTCACTCTGAGAACTGGCTCTGATGAAGCTGGAGCAGTGTCAAGTACTATGCACGTGTAACTAAAGGGTGACTTGGTGACGGGATACCAGCCTCTGTGGAGTTATTTCAATGACAACGAGAGAATAAATATGCGCCTAAAGACAATTGCTCACACCAGTCGTCTTTGAGTTGGGGTAAGCATTTCTGGCATCATGCAATTATTTGGGAAGCTTTACCCATTTGTTCCTGCTCTCAAAGACTGGGCCCAGTGTGGGAAAAAATGCATCATTTTTTTCTGGGCAAATGGCATTGGGGCAGATGAAAAGCACCGAAGTATTCTCCTGGCAGCTTGTGATCCGGCAGCTATTTTGGTTATTAGGAGCCTAACATTTCCTGAGGTACTGATACTAAAGCCTTTTCAAGAGTTGATGGATTTAGTTATGAGTGTTATGACCCCAAGCCTCCACTAATTCTGAGATGTTATCGGTTTTACTCGGCTGTTTGAGAACTAGGGAAATCTGTTTCAGGATTTTTGACAAGGCTAAGACGACTGGCAGAGGCAGGTCATTTGGTTTAACCCTAAATAAGAGGCTGAGACACCAATTTGGTATGTGGGATTAATGATGTCACTGTGCAAAAGTGCCCATTAGCTGAAGCCCAACTGGACTTCAAATTGGCTCTATGACTGGCTTTGTCATTAGCAAGTGCAGGAAATAGAGCTCGTGATTAACAGGGAGGGACTTACTGGTAATGGAAGAGGATGCCATCACCAGGCCGACTGAGCTTGGGGGACACCACTTGAATAGAGGCAATTGCATAATCTCGTTCAGGACTTATCGGGAACAGAGGGATTCTAGGTCTCCCACTACAAAAACCAAAACAAAGCCAAACCTCAGCCAAACAGTTAACATTTTCTTCAGGAAAATATTGTTTTCAGCTGGATAAATAACCAATTACCTCACATACAGGATTCGTACACAAAACCGGATGGGGAGGGGGGGAACGGTGCGGTGCTGGTGGAGTGGAGAGTTAATGACTGTTCTTCACATACACACTATTGCGATTAGATGAAGATTGTATGCTACAATTAATACCCATAAGGATTTGTACCAATAAACAAGACAGCCATTTTAGATATAGCCAACCTGTGCCATTTCTCAGTGGACAATGGAGAACATTTTACGAAGTCTGTACCAGGTCGCTATTTATCTAATATGCTAATGACAGGGAAGACCAACAAAAAGTACTTGGGGAACTTCGACATTCTTAGACATTTCGCTGAGAGAAGTGTATGCCTTAGAAGTGACAAATGTGTGTTGTAGGCACCCAAAGTGACCTACTTGGACTACAGCATTGACAAGACCGGGTTACACCCATTAGAATATAAAGTAAGGGTGATTAAAGGTACTCTGGCTCCCATGTCTGTATTGGAGCTTATTTTTTTCCTTAGATTGGTGAATTATTACAGAAAAGTCATGTGTAACCTGTCCTCCATCCTGGTATCCTTACAAATGCTATTGAAAAAGGGGTCGTAGTCAAGATGTAGCTTTTAGGGAAGGAAAGATGCAGCTATTGCCATCTAAGGTGTTGGCACACTGTGGTCCCAAGTGCGATCTTGTGCTGCTATGGAGGAAAGTTTAGGGGAGATGTCAGAGGTCGGTTCTTTACACAGAGAATGGCGGATGCGTGGAATGCACTGCCAGCAGTGGTAGTAGAATCCGATACATTAGGGGCATTTAAGCAACTCTTAGGCATAAGGATGATAGTAAAATGTAGGATCTGTCAGTTACTTTGATCTCAGGAGTAGGATAAAAGGTTGGCACATCATCGAGTGTTCTATGTTCCATGTTCTGGAAGGTCTGGTGGTCGTCTTTGGTGTGAGAAAATGCCACCTATACCTTTTACAGACGTAAATTTGTAATAGTAACAGACCATACACACTTGTTTGCTGTACTTAGACGACAAGGCCATGCTGACTGTATGGTCAGGTTGAATTCAGCAGTGGGCTCTCATTCTAAATGCGTACAGTTACAAGGCAGACAAGATCCCATCCTGCCAAAGCTAACACAGCTGGTAGTGATGGGGGAAACAAAAGAGTAATCACAACCAGAAGTGAAACCTTTCTGGACTTAATGAGACCAAATCACTGTAGAGAATGGCATTTTATTATGGGAAGCAAGAGCAATTGGCCTGAGCAAAGCTTGCTGCCAGATACTGGCTGAACTCCACCAGGATCATCCAGGGGTGTCCAAATGAAGATGTTGTTGAGAAGTTGTGTCTGGTGACCAAGATTGATGCAGACGTAATCACGGTGGTGGGACAGTGTCCTGAATACCAACAAGGACAGAAATGATTAGAGCAGCTTCTCCAACACTTGTGGGAATGGCCAGGTGAACTCTGGGCATGGTCACACGCTGACTATGCCAGCTCTTTCATGGGCTCAATGTTCTTATTCATTGTGAGCATCCACTCTGTGGTTGAGCGTGCACAGAATTCATTTGTCAAACATGGGGATGATGATAGAAAAACTGAGCATCTTTTGAAATACATGGACACCTGGAAGTGTTGGTCACAGACAATGAGCCATAATTTCCCAGTCAGAAATTTGAATATTTCATAAAGTCGAATGGCATTTGGCATATAGGGATAGTTCCATACCATTCACCAAACTGTCTCGGTTCTTGTTTGGTTATTGAGCCACCTCTCATGCACTACAGGGACAGCTCCAGCAGATTTGCTAATGGGGAGAAGCCTCTGCACCAGATTAAATCGGATTTTCCTGGACCTGGGGTAGGGGGGATGTGGAAAGGAAAAACAGCATCAGGAATGTTGGACGCAAGAATCCTGTAATCAAGAGAGACACTTCATTCCAGGGGATGAAGTTTTGAATATTGAGTATTGAATAAAATTATTTGCACAATGGTGTCTTCACTGAGCCCCTGCACTTACACACACAGAATACAGGAGAACAAAAGAAAATTAACAGGGGAGTTAAAATTTTCCCAGTTCCGGGGACTGACCACAGCCAGTGTACAAAACGAAATAAAAGGGAAAAAGAACAGGAGTGGCTAAGCATTGCCTTTATTGTGCTTTGCTTGCAACTGGTTCACCGGCCATGTGGGTGTTTTCCTGGTGGTGGAAATATTGAACAAAATTATTTGCATAAGGTGTCTTTACTGAGTCACTGCACATATATACACTCACACCACGGGTGATATGCGGTAAAATAAGCACAAGATTCAGAGTTTTTCTTATTGTATGAACTGGCTCTGAGCTGGCTGCTCAGAGCCCATGTACAGTAGGAGAGAGAAAAGATGAAAAACAATAAACAGGTGTGGCTGAGGTTCTGTTCACTCTGAGAGCTGGCTGTGATGAAACTGGACCAATGTCAAGTATCGTAGAATCTCTACTGTGTGGAAGTAGTATTCAGCCCATAAGGTCTACACTGACCCTCTGAAGAGCATCCCATGCCACTCCTGTAACCTGGAACCGCCATGGCTGATTCACCTAACCTTCACATCTTTGGACGATGAGGGGAAACCAGAGCAGACATGGGGAGATTAGACAAACTCCACACAAATAGTCACCTGAGGGTGGAATCGAACAGGAGGCCCTGGTGCTGTGAAGCAGCAGTACTAGCCACTGTGCCAGCCAAGTACTATGCCCATGTAAATAAAGGGTGACTTGGTGACAGGATATTGGTCTCTGTGGAGTTAGTTCATTGAGTTCTTTCCAAAACACAATGCATGGCTCCCTCAGCAGATGAAAACTCCTTGTACAGATAGTTTGAAAGCTGCCACTTGCTGCAGCAAATCCTCTTTTTCTGCCACTTCTTCAGGTAGGCAGATGTTTCATCCCAGACGAGATGCTTCCTGGCAGCCAGATTACAATATAGACCTCCAAGAGTCAGTGTAATTGTCCATCACTCTTTGTAGTTTGAAGTGTACTTAACCTAATTGCATGTGACTTTTCTTTTCAGGTCTTGATCCGTTTTCAGATTCAGAGAGGTTTAGTTGTAATTCCAAAGTCTGTTACCAAAAAGCGCATTTGGGAAAACTTTAAGGTATGTGAGCCTTGGTGATGGGGAATCCTAAATTCTAAGACATAGTGGATGAGGAGGACTGAAATTTGTTGGTAGAATACCTGCTTGAAATTTCTTCATTCTGTACCAGAGATATTAAATTGAATTAGATGAGAGAAATTTGGGATTTAAAACATAGGAAACCGGCCATCTTGGGATCCTTGTTTTGAAGCCTGAAGTGCCATGATTACTGAATAGCTTTGCTGGTATGCCTGAATTTTTTAAAAATGGGCTATCAGTTAAAATATTCTTTGTTTGCTCTTAGTGGTAGCGTGGTGCTTTACCTTGTTTTTGTAGGCCTTGTGTCCATTATAAAGATAGTTTTGTGCTTTTATGCAGGTTTTTGATTTTAAGTTGAGTGATGAGGAAATGAAGACTATCCTTTTGTTCAACAGGAACTGGAGATGCTGCCCACTTCATTGGTGAGCTATTATTAACAAAGTGACTCTTCTCATTTAATTTTTGATGCAAATATTTGAATAGTTGTGTGTGCAACACAATGATCAGGGAATGACTGCTTTGTAAATAGGGTTAAAGGCAGAGGTTTAATGTAGAAGAGAAGGAAGCATTGCTTTCTTTTTAACTTGCAAATTATCATAATACCTTCGTCACTGTGTATTGCTGAAAAAAAAAGTCATGCTGCTGAAACTATTGATTCGGCACTTATTATGGCAGAATTGCAAGAATACAAACCTCCAAGTAGAATAACAAATAATATTTACATGAGAAGGGTATGCTTGATTAGTTGGCAAGTTGAATTTGATTGGTAGAGGCATTACCTTGGAGAATGGACAGCGAATGCCTATTCCAGAAACGCCAATGTGCCAAGCATGGATGTGTTTTGTTCAGTTTGCAAATCACAGGACACTGCTTTTGAATGTGTATGACTTCTGGCTTGCATGACAGAGCCACACTGCTACTCTGATTGATGATCTTAAATTAGTTGTTGGTGTAGTTCTGAGCACATTTAAGATCATTTTGCAGTCTGTCCAACAACAGATATGAGTTTACAATTGGTAATTTGTTCTAAGTTTTGTAAATAGGATCTGGTTGAGTACGTCAGTACTCTGCCTGTTGTGTATAGGCAGAGCAATATATCATTTTATATTTACATCTTACAAACTTGGCATCACATTGGCACCGAAATTTATAATTTGTATTACTTCTCTATGTGATACACAGAACTTCATTTTTGAATTGATTACAGCATCCTGGTAATATTTGTTATTACTGACCATGCATTGTGCCTTTTTCAGCTTGGAGGCATTCTCTGGTTCATTCCCTGTGACCCTGACCAGAGTCAACTTTCCTGGTATGATTTGAATAAAAGCTGAACGCTTAAACTGTTTCCCATGGTCCATTCTACATAGCACTAGATCTACTGATCTGAATCCATTTGCCAGCCAATCAGAATGGTTCTTCTGAAGACATAAATTGTTGTTTCCCCTTGTGTGCGGCACGGTGGCACAGTGGTTAGCACTGCTGCCTCACAGCGCCAGAGACCCGGGTTCAATTCAGGCAACTGACTGTGTGGAGTTTACACATTCTCCCCGTGTCTGCGTGGGTTTCCGCCGGGTGTTCCGGTTTCCTCCCACAGTCCAAAAATGTGTAGGTTAGGTGAATTGGCCATGCTAAATTGCCCGTAGTGCTAGGTGCAGGGGTAAATGTCGGGGAATGGGTCTGGTTGGGTGCACTTTGGCGGGTCGGTGTAGACTTGTTGGGACGAAGGGCCTGTTTCCACACTGTAAGTAATCTAATCTGATGAGAAACTCATCAGGCCTGACAGCATCAGTGCAGACACAAACTCTCTCAGTTGTTGACTTTGGAGACACTTATGAAAAGTAACCAATCACCATTTTAATCAGACATCAAAAAAAATCCTTTTTAGGACCAGGATTGAACACAGTTTTTGTAATTAAATGATACTGAAGGTAAATAGTTAATTTGGTGTAGTCTTTGCCTTACTTGGGCTGAAACAATAAATTGTCATGCAATATTAAAGTAGCGGCACTGAGAGAAGGTGAAAATGATAAAAGAAAACTTTTCATTGGAGCAAAGAAGGATGAGAGGTGACTTGATAGAGGTGTACAAGATGTTGAGAGGCATAGACAGAGTGGATAGTCAGAGACTTTTTCATGGCGGAAATATCTATCACAAGGGGGCAATAATTTTTACATAATTTGGAGGAAGGCTGAGGGGAGATGTCAGAGATTCTTTCCACAGAGAGTGGCAGGTGCTTGGAATGCACAGCTGGCAGTGGGAGTAGAGACAGATACATTAGGGGCATTTATGCAACTCTTGGATAGGCGCATCGAAGATAGGGAATGTAGATTAGTCTGATCTTGGAGTAGGATAAAAGGCTGGCACAACATTGATGGCCAAAGGGCCTATACTGTGCTGTACTGTTCTTTTGTTACTTGAGGATAGACGCAAGAAACCAATTTTGGATGAATGGGAAATGAACAGTATAGATGGCATGTCTCTTTTCTTTTGCCATCAGTAGGCAAGTTCTTCACTACCAAGTGACTAAATGTAATCAGTATAAAGTATTTGAATCTTCCCATAGGTCGATCATGAAAGGTAGTCTGGATGATGATGTAGAGCACTGTCAGGAACAATCAACTGTGGAATGAGCTAGAGAAGAAGCTGTTTTAGACCTTGTGTTTCTTTTAATTTATAAAGACAGTGATTGTGAAGATCTATGACCCCTCAAGAGGGGCCTCTTGGTTCGAGATCGGTCAAAAGAATCGACAAATGCGGTCTATTCAAAAAACAAGGGTCATTAGTTTGTTGGATTAAGCTACCTTGATGCAATTCTATCCAGCAACACAGAGATTGAAGCTTCTGTGTTCCATGGTGAAGTTGCGCAATTACATTTGAAAATTACACATTATTTTTTTTTTAGTAATAGTACAACCTCAATTACAAGAAAGACCAATCACAAATAATAAGGTGACATGATTTACAGCGAGTTAATCCAATGATATTTCCTGGGAAAGGGTTCTTAATTACAAAAAAGTCCAATCAACTGTAATATGGTGATATGATTGAAGACAGGCTAATCCAATGGTATTTTCTTTCAGAAGGATATCTTATTTACGTAAATTGTCATGCCATGTATCAGTTCAAGGTTAGTTCAAGTGGTCAATTAATGTGCCAGTGTTCATCTTATGAAAACTCTATTGTCCTCTTATCTTTGAACTGCAATTTAATTCTGCAAATCAGCAGTATGGTTCACAGGCCAGTTTATAGTATTCTTTCAAATCAAGAAAACATTTTGTTATAATAAAAATCTGCATATTTTTGTTGCCTAAATTCAAATTTTAGATCCTCATTCTCCCCTTTGGTCACACTATGGCCACACTATAAAGCTATGGATCAAATTAATCCAATTCAATGGCAGCAAAAGACTGCCATACTTCCTCTTCCTCCGAAGGGGAATCAAGGGAAGCCAATGATGTTTCCTCATCATGATTTAAGAAGAAGCATTTTCTGGATGGAACCAATATTGTCAATAGAAGTTAATATTTTAGCAATAATAAGCAATATAATTGCTATAGCAATACCAACGAAAAGACCAATTAAAACAATAGCACCATACAAAGACATATTAATTAATCAGTTGTACCATGAGTCAAAACCCCCAATCTTCCCAGCCTGCACCTTAGTTCATTTGGTTGACAAAAGTGTAAATATTATCAATATGTCTAGTAATGTTTTCGAAAAGATCAATGATCCTCCCAATGCATTTTCCTTTAACTATAATGCAAAATCCACCTTCCTTTGCAAGTATGTAATTGGTTTTGTTGGGCAAATAGGTGCAATTCTGAAAGCATGTCCCTAATTTCTATTAATCAGCAGTTGTCTCATCTCCCAAAATTGTGAGTCCATAAATGAGATAATTATGGTTTTGATGACTAATAATTCTTAAGGACTCTCCTAATGAAAGAACACTAAGAGCTGCATATGCCAATAAGTGTGTTTTACTTCTTGATATGGCCTTTGGATTCTTCCATTCAACACAGAAATCAGGAGAAACAGTATGTTTTAAAGGGGAATTATGATTTCATTGCCATGTAACTGGACAGGGAACAGGAGTTGGAGATAGTGTTCCTACAGCTACGGCATGAGGACTATTTGCTCTATTCAGGACAAGGTAGTTAGCTGCCTTACTTTAACTGAAAAAAATATATTCAGGTTTAGCATAGGCAATATAGGGACCTTCCCAGTAAGATGCAGGCCTATCTTTGTGACTTCCTGGGGTATGTGGATAATCCTTGATGACATAATTTGGCCCTGGGTGCTGAGGGTGAAAATCGTCCAATACTAATGAGGTGAGTTTCTTGCTAAGAAACATGGTCAACATCCCAAAATGGTTCTTCCCCTCCAATGACTGCTCAGCTGGTTCAGTGCGCTATGTGTTTGATGTGGCAAGTCAACGACTCTGGTGTGTCTGGCTCGTATATGTGTGGAAAGTGTGCGCACATTCAGCAATTGACCGAGCATATTGCAGCACTGACGAAAGAACTCGAAGACCTTAGGCTCATCCGAGAGAACGAGATCTTTCTGGACAAGACCTTCAGTGATGTTATTACACCAATCATGCCAGAAGAGTGCAGACGATGAGGAAGGCAGAGAGGAGACAGGTGCAAGAGACGCCGGGAGAAGTACCTGTCAGGAACAAGTTGAAGCTTTTGGAAACAGTAGAGTCTGATGACGCTACCAGTTCGCAAGGCGGCCATGTTTGTCAATCAAAAGTTGCCGCAAAAGCAGAGCGGAAGAGTCGGACATCGCATAGAGCTGTGGTAATAGGGGACTCCATCGTGAGAGGAACTGACCGGGGTTTTTGTGGCAGCAGACGGGATTTAAGGATGGTGTGTTGCTTTCCTGGTGCTAGAGTGAAAGACATCGCGGACAGAGTGCAGGGCATCCTCAAGGACGAGGGTGAAGAGCCCGAGGTGGTGGTACACGTCGGCACAAATGATGTCGGGAAGAAGAAGAGGAACATACTACAACGAGACCTCGGAGAACTAGGAAGAAGGCTAAAAAGCAGGACGTCCAAGGTGGTTATCTCCAGTTTGCTTCCAGTTCCTCGGGCTAGTGTGGCCAGAAACCGGGAGATAATGGACTTGAACGTGTGGTTGGGGAACTGGAGCAGGAAGCAGGGTTTCAAGTTCTTGGATCACTGGGGTATATTTTATGGTAACCATAAATTCTACAAGAGAGATGGCTTGCACCTTAATAGATCAGGGATCGGCATTCTGGCAGGCAGATTTTCTGCTGCAACACCGCTACATTTAAACTAAGTAGCGGGGGGGAGGGGACAAGCTGGATGTTTAAAAAGGAAATTGAAGGGGTAGTTAGAACAAGAGAAGTCAAGAAAGACAACTGTATCAAGAGGCAGAAAACTGGAAAAGGCATCATGCTGTAAAGTTGAGTGAAATAAGGGTTGAGGGGAAGGGTGAGAGCAGTAACAAATTAAAAATTCTCTATATGAATGCACGAAGCATTAGACACAAGGTGGATGAGCTTGAGGCTCTTTTGGAAATTGGCAGATACGATATTGTGGGGATAACTGAGACGTGGCTTCATGGGGACAGGGCCTGGGAAATGAATATTCAAGGCTACACGTGCTATCGTAAGGACAGACTGACGGGCAGAGGGGGTGGGGAGGCCTTGTTGGTAAGGGAGGATATTCAGTCCCTTGCGCGGGGGGACCTAGAGTCAGGGAATGTAGAGTCAGTGTGGATAGAGCTTCGAAACACTAAGGGTAAAAAGACCCTCATGGGAGTCATCTACAGGCCCCCAAACAGTAGTCTGGATGTTGGAGGTAAGTTGAATCAGGAGCTGAAATTGGCTTGTCGCAAAGATGTTACTACAGTTGTTATGGGGGATTTTAACATGCAGGTAGACTGGGAGAATCAGGATGGTATCAGGCCTCAAGAAAGAGACTTTGTGGAGTGCCTCAGAGATGGATTTTTAGAGCAGCTGGTGCTGGAGCCGACCAGGGATAAGGCGATTCTGGATCTGGTATTGTGTAACGAACCAGAATTGGTCAGTGACCTCGAAGTGAAGGAGCCATTGGGAAGTAGTGACCATAATACAATAAGCTTCAATCTGCAATTTGAGAGGGAGTGGGTACAATCTGAAGTGACAATATTTCAGTTGAATAAAGGGAAATATGGAGCTATGAGGGAGCAACTGGCCAAAGTTCAATGGTTCAATACCTTAACAGGGAAGACCGTGGAGGAACAATGGCGGATATTTCTGTGTATAATGCAGAAGTTGCAGGAGCAGTTCATTCCTAAAAGGAAGAAAGATCCCAGGAGGAGACATGGGCGGCCGTGGCTGACGAGGGAAGTAAAGAAACATATAAGGTTAAAAGAGAAAAAGTATAACTTAGCGAAGATAAGTGGGAAAACGGAGGACTGGGAAGCTTTTAAAGAACAACAGAGGATTAGTAAGAAGGAAATACGCAGAGAAAAAATGAGGTACGAAGGTAAACTGGCCAAGAATATAAAGGAGGATACTAAAAGCTTTTTTAGGTATATCCAAGGCAAAAAAATGGTTAGGACAAAAATTGGGCCCTTGAAGACAGAAGCAGGGGAATATATTACTGGGAACGAAGAAGTGGCAGAGGAATTAAATGGGTACTTCAGATCTGTGTTCACTGGGGAAGACACAAGCAATCTCCCTGAGGTAACAGTGGCTGAAGGACCTGAACTTAAGGGAATTTATATTTGCCAGGATTTGGTGTTGGAGAGACTGTTAGGTCTGAAGGTTGATAAGTCTCCGGGACCTGATGGCCTGCATCCCAGGGTACTGAAGGAGGTGGCTCGGGAAATCGTGGATGCGCTGGTGATTATTTTCCAGAGTTCAATAGAATCGGGGTCGGTTCCTGAGGATTGGAGGACGGTTAATGTTGTGCCACTTTTTAAGAAGGGTGGGCGGGAGAAAGCAGGAAATTATAGACCAGTTAGTCTGACCTCAGTGGTGGGAAAGATGCTGGAGTCTATTATAAAGGATGAAATTACGGCACATCTGGATAATAGTAACAGGATAGGACAGAGTCAGCATGGATTTATGAAGGGGAAATCATGCTTGACTAATCTTCTTGAATTTTTTGAGGATGTAACTCGGAAGATGGACGAGGGAGATCCAGTGGATGTAGTGTACCTGGACTTTCAAAAAGCTTTTGATAAAGTCCCACACAAGAGGTTAGTGAGTAAAATTAGGGTGCACGGGATTGGGGGCAAAGTACTAGATTGGATAGAGAATTGGTTGGCTAATAGGAAACAAAGGGTAGTGATTAACGGCTCCATTTCGGAATGGCAGGCAGTGACCATTGGGGTACCGCAGGGATCCGTGCTGGGACCGCAGCTTTTTACAATATATGTAAATGATATAGAAGATGGTATCAGCAATAACATTAGCAAATTTGCTGATGACACAAAGCTAGGTGGTAGGGTGAAATGTGATGAGGATGTTAGGAGATTACAGAGTGACCTGGACAAGTTAGGTGAGTGGGCAGATGCAGTTTAATGTGGATAAATGTCTGGTTATCCACTTTGGTGGCAAGAACAGGAAGGCAGATTACTACCTAAATGGAATCAAATTAGGTAAAGGGGCTGTTCAGAGAGATCTGGGTGTTCTTGTCCACCAGTCAATGAAGGCAAGCATGCAGGTACAGCAGGTCGTGAAGAAGGCTAATAGCATGCTGGCCTTCATAACAAGAGGGATTGAGTATAGAAGCAAAGAGGTGCTTCTGCAGCTGTACAGGGCCCTGGTGAGACCACACCTGGAGTACTGTGTACAGTTCTGGTCTCTAAATTTGAGGAAAGACATTCTGGCTATTGAGGGAGTGCAGCGTAGGTTCACGAGGTCAATTCCTGGAATGGCAGGATTGCCTTACACGGAAAGACTGAAGCGACTGTGCTTGTATACCCTTGAGTTTAGAAGACTGAGAGGGGATCTGATTGAAACGTATAGGATTATGAAAGGACTGGACACTCTGGCAGGAGGGAACATATTTCCGTTGATGGGGGAGTGCCGAACCAGAGGACACAACTTAAAAATACGGGGTAGACAATTTAGGACAGAGATGAGGAGAAACTACTTCACCCACAGAGTGGTGGCTGTGTGGAATGCTCTGCCCCAGAGGGCAGTGGAGGCCCAGTCTCTGGATTCATTTAAGAAAGAATTGGAGAGAGCTCTTAAAGATAGTGGAGTCAAGGGGTATGGAGATAAGGCAGGAACAGGATACTGATTAGGAATGATCAGCCATGATCATATTGAATGGCGGTGCAGGCTCGAAGGGCAGAATGGCCTACTCCTGCATCTATTGTCTATTGTCTATTGTCTAAAATATTAGTGCCGTTAGGGGTATCATAATGAAGGTGGGTATTGTTACCCACTCCACATAGAGTTTGAATTCCAGTGATAATAAGAATGCATTTTTCGTTAAGGCATACAAATGAGATGCAAAGTCCTTCAGAAAAGCAGTGGCGACTAATACATTTAATCATAGCACAGGAAAAAAAATGTAGGCACTCTTACGGAAGCGCACTGCCATTCCTTACCCTTGTAGTAATTTGGATAGGATATTGCGGATTTATTGGAGGAAGTCCATAAACAAGTAGCAGGTGGGGATAGGTAATAACTAAAAGATATTACGTCCTGTAAATACTTTAGTACTATTCCATACTCCTCATGTTAGGATTTGGAAGGATAAAAGGGGTCAGTGAGTCTCTTACTGAAGTAAGGGCGTAACAAATTACTTCATCCTCTCCAAAAATTTATTATGGGTTTCTAAAAACATCCCCCCTTTGTCTCTTTTACTCTGTGATCTATCTGAAAGAGGATAAGGCTTATCAGGGATGCCCATAGTACAAATGTAATCAAACTGGCACACAACACCTTTACATGGTAAAGACCATTTAGACTTGTTCTGTAAATGAACTGTTAATTTCTATGCAGTTGACCATGGCAAAAGTCATTCTTGGTAACATTCAGTCTTTTGGCACACACAAGGACATCTTCCTGGCAGAGTTGGTACACAGTCTCCGTTTGCTCAGGATCGCACAGGGTAAACTGTCCTTTCTTGTGCACCAATGTTGGCAATGGCAAGTCCACACAGCAGGTCAAGTTCAATCTTAATCATCTCCCACCTTGCAAGGTTGGAGACCGTAAAGTGTCCATTGTAATAAAGTATAAACCATTTCCTTCTTGTATATAAGTATATACAATATACATATATTCAATTAAAATAGGCAGCAGCAAAGAAGTAACACAAACTAATCTGGTAGAGGTCACCCATATTCTGGTCTGAGCATTGCGGGAGTACCTTATTTGAGGCCATAATTTGAAAACAATAATTCTCAAATTAATCAAACTCCGATAGCCCACTGGAGTAAATATATTGCCCATACTGGCAAAAAGCTCGTTCATTTTAAATGATGCACGAGAGATTCCCTTCCTCCCCATTATTTTCTTGTTTTATATGGAAAAGCCCAGGTATGGGTGAATTTAGCAAACCTATTTTTATAAATCCAGCTTTGCTGGGATGTAATACTCTTTGAAGTTTTGCTACTAAAAAAAATCTATATTATCTAAAATTAAGATTAGTTCTGCAATATATTGTATTCTCTTTTTTAACAAAAAATATTAACATTGTGCCCAATTAAATGGCCCGATCTACAGCTTTAGTTAACAGTATTTAGAATTAAATGTAGAAACCTGATGGTGATTTTGAGCAGAAAAGTTGGTGATGAATATTCGCTGGAGGGCAATGCTGTTCCCAAATTATGGTAACGTAACACAAAGCTTTCAAACCACACTGAATTTTTTCTAATATTGAGCTAACCCTAGAATTTAGATATTGGTACAATCTTAAAATTATAAACCATCACTGTTCAGTTTTAAATATCTACGTGAAGATAATAGCTCAGCCAGACACTCCTTCTTAGATCTAACAACCCAATGCAAAAATAAATCAAATCAATTAGTGTGTATTCTTACAAGCTCCATACACAAAGCAAAGATATTTAGGCTTAGCGTCCATGTATGAAATCAAATCACTTGATAATTCAGTCAGTAGTATATTGTAGTATAAAGTGCCAGTAATTATTTCAGAAATGGAAATTTACAAATTACTTCCAAATTTCAAAACAATATTGAAAACAATCCAAACACTAAACCCAAATGATTACAGTCTGTAAGCAATAGAGAAATCAACCTTTACATTGTGAATTGGCACTGAACAGACAGTATCATTCCCCCGTGACTTTTGCATCTTACCCAGGTCTGGCATACCAATCCATATACTGAGTCTAAACGGGTTTTGCTGGCGACCCAATGGGATCAGAAGTTTGGGGCGTATGGCTGCCTGTTTGGCAGCTGCATATACTTGCCCATTACTTTAGAACCAGTATCAGTTTCATCAGCATGAGCCAGATATCTTGATAACTGTCCGATTGATTGGACAAAATAGCATTACTATAATGCTGCCCCCCCCCCCCCCCCCCCGGGAGTTAAAAATCTTCAATGTTCCCACGAGGCTCCAAAAGCACAATGAAGAGTTAGTCTATATTAGTTGATTTTCCTTTTGATAGGATGAAAGCCTGTTGATTCCCAACGTCAGCTCTGAGGTAACATTAAAGACGCATTACTCCCCATTAGCCACATTTCAACAGTTAAAGCAAGGGTCAGGTATTTGCCCCTGGGTTTCATTTTGATGTCTTGTTGCCAGTCTCAAAGGTGAAATGCTGGGGCCTGCCTGTCCCCATCTTCAGGATCCCCTCGGGAAAAGGTTGTCCAGCAGTGGTCATCGGGTAGGTACATGAGGTCGGTTCCAGTCAACCCTATCAGGGCTGGCATACGGCATTTGGGCTTGCGAGGACGCTGAATATAATTTGTTTTACCTGTAACTTGCATCATGGTTCAGTCCGGTTCTGGCCATTCCAATACAAAACCACCACTCACCTCATTTGCGACTGGAAATTCCTGGACTGGTTTGTACTGTTGGTCTGGATCATGTCAGTGACTCCAGCCAGAAAACATTGCAAAAGCATTGGGTTAAATAAGGGTAATTGAGCTTCTTGATTATTGTTCAATTGTTTGTCACTTCCATCAGACAGATAGGCACATCTTTCAGTCTTGAAACACAAGCCATTCGTATTCAGGCTACTCTTAGAATTTTAATAATAATAGATGAAAAGTATAGATGGCATGTCTCTTTTCATTTGTCATCAGTAGGCAAGTTCTTCACTACCAAGTGACTAAATGTAATCATTATGAAGTATTTGAATCTTCATGTAGGCTGATTATGAAAGGTAGTCTGGATGATGATGTAGAGCACTGTCAAGATAGATCCAGGAACAATCAACTGTGGAATGAGCTAGAGAAGAAGCTGTTTTAGACTTTGTGTTTCTTTTAATTTATAAAGACAGTGATTGTAATTTGATTAAATGTGATTTAAGCTTGAAACTAACATCCACAAGTTGAAAAGAAACTTACATAGAAACAATAATAATCGCACAGAATGAGGAAAGAGTTGCCGAAAACTGGGACAACTGGGAAGTGGAAAGCCTTCAAAAAATGAGGTAACGAGAGGCCAGAGACTGTATGTTCATGTTGGGATGAAAGGCAAGGCTGGTGGTTATAGGGAATGCTGGATGGCTAAAGAGACTGAGGTTGAGCTTTTGTCAAGAAAAAGAAAGAAGCAAATGTCAGGTATTGACGCTGGGGATCGACTGAATCCCTTGAAGATTAGAAAGGCAATAGGAGTATACTTAAGAGGAAAATCAGGAGGGCGAAAAGGTAACATGAGATAGCTTTGGCAAATAGGGTTAAGGAGATTCCAATGGAATTATACAAATATGTGAAGGACAAAAGGGTAACCAGGGTGAAAATAAAGCCCTTTAAAGATCAACAAGGCCGTCTGTGTGTTGAGCTGTTGTAGATGGGGAGAAACTGATTGAGTATTTTGTATCAGTGATTACTTTGGAGAAGGATTTGGAAACTAGAGAACTTAGCAAATAAATAACGACATCTTGAATGATGTTGCTATTACAGAGGAGGTGGTGCTGGACATCTTAAAGAGCATAAAGGAGGATAAATCTCTGTGACCTGATCAGGTTTACCCTAGAACTTTTCAGGAAGCAACAGAAGTGATTACTGGGCCCCTTACTGAAATATTAGTATGATGAATAGCCACAGGTGAAGTGCTGGAAGACTGGAGGTTGGCTAATTTGGTGTGACTATTTAAGAAAGGTGATAAGTAAAAGCCAGGGAACTATGGACTGGTGAGCCAGTGGTGGGCAAGTTGTTAGAGGGGACCCTGAGGGACATGATTTACAAGTAATTGGAAAGGCAAGGAGTGATTAGGGATAATCCACATGGCTTTCTGCATGCGAAATCATGTCTCACTGACTTGATGGAATCTTTTGAAGAAGTAACAAAGAGGATCGATGAATGCAGAACAATGGATGTGATCTGTACGGACTTCAGTGAGTCATTTGACAAGGTTCCACCTGGTAGGTTGATTAGCAAGGTTAGCTCACATGGAATACAGCGAGAATTAGCTATTTGGATGCAGAACTGACTCGAAGTAGGAGATGGAGGGTGGTGGTTGAGGGTTGCTTTTCAGACTGGAGGCCTCTGCCCAGCGGCATGCCGCAAGGATTAGTGTTGGGTCCTCTCCTTT
Organism: Chiloscyllium punctatum; assembly: GCF_047496795.1. Lineage (NCBI taxonomy): Eukaryota > Metazoa > Chordata > Chondrichthyes > Orectolobiformes > Hemiscylliidae > Chiloscyllium > Chiloscyllium punctatum. The sequence continues at coordinate 56,997,315 of NC_092770.1, read as the reverse complement.
TTGTCATTATATGCAGGAATCCCCTACTTTTTTGAATGTTCACTTTAAGCCACTTCACTTTTATAAAATATCTACATTAGGAACTGTTTTGGCTGAATCTGAAGAGGATTTTCTCTTTTACAAAAAAAGGCAAAATTTTTCCCATATAAATGATACACCTATGCCACTTTTGGTTTATGAAAACTTTCAGGCGAAGTTTAACTTATATAAATGTGAGGTGCAACATTTTGGAAAGGCAAATTAGGGTAGGATTTATACACTTAATGATAAGGTCCTGGTGAGTGTTCCTGAACAGAGACCTTGCAGTGCAGATTCATAGTTCCTTGAAAGTGGAGTCACAGGTAGATGGGATACTGAAGAAGACATTGCTTGTCTTTATTGGTCAGTGCATTGAGTAAAGAAGTTGGGAGGTCAAGTTGTGGCTGTACAGGACGTTGGTTCGGCTACTTTTGGAATACAGTGTTCAGTTCTGGTGTCTCTGATATAGGAAGGATGTTGTGAAACTTGAAAGGGTTCTGAAAAGATTTACAAGGATGTTGCCAGGGTTAGAGGGTTTAACCTGTTGGGAGTTGCTGAAATGGCTGGGACTGTTTTCCCTGAAGCATTGGGGACTGAGGGGTCAGCTTATAGACATGAATAAAATCATGAGGGAAATATATAGGATGAAGAAAAAAGGTCTTTTCCCCAGTGTCGTGGAATCCAAAACTAGAGGGCACAGTTTTAAGGTGAGAGGAGAAAGATTTAAAAGGGATATGAGGCAACTTTTTCACGCAGAAGGTGGTGGCTAGTACGGACTGATCTACCAGTGGAAGTGGTGGAGGCTAGTACAATTACATTTAAAAAGCATCTGGATGGGTGTATGAATAGGAAGGGTTTAGAGGGATATGGGTCAAATGCTGGCCAATGGGACTAGACTAATTTAGCATATCTGGTTGGCTTGGACCAAAGGATCTGTTTCTATGACTGCGATAGGTTAAATACATAAACAACAGGAAGCCTTTAAAAAAATACTTCAGGATGTTCAATAACAAAATCTCAGTGAGAATGACCCATCCTTAGCTTACCTAGGAAAGCTAATGAATACATTTGAGGAACAGAAGTTTGCCTCATCGCGATGCATGACTTTTGCCCCATCTCATCTCATCTAATGTGATCTTGGCCATCTCTGAGCCTTCAGGGCAGGTTGCAAATATAATAGGCAATCTCCATAGATCTGGCACAAGACAACTAGTGAGTGAGTTGCGTGCTCTTGTCTGTAACACCGGCAGCTTGAAGCAGGTGAATGTACATTGAGAAGGCATCAAAGGCTGAAACTGACCTAATGGATGCAATATAAAAGGTGAAACTGCAAGTCTGACCTCAGCCGCATGAAAAGTGGTTCAGTGGTTAGCACTGCTGCCTCATAGTACCAGGGTCCCAGGTTCAATTCCAGCCTCGGGTGACTGTCTATGTGGAGTTTGCATGTTCTCTATGTGTCTGTGTGGGTTTCCTCCGGGTGCTCCGGTTTCCTCCCACAGACCAAAGATGTGCAAGTCAGGTGAATTGGCCGTGCTAAATTGCCCCATAGTGTTAGGTCAGTTAGTCAGAGAGAAATGGGTCTGGGTGGGTTACTCTTCGGAGGGTCAGTGTGGACTGGTTGAGCTGCTGGGCCTGTTTCCACACTGTCAGGAATCTAATCTTAAAAAAAAACTTGCACTGATCTAAACCTAATGACTTTATGTAAGGGTTGCAATTTAGTACTTTTTGGTTTCAAAAGCACTTGAAATAATCAGGCTTGCAGTCAGTCAACCAGAAATAATTTCATGCCTTTAGTATGTGACCAGCATCAGAGGATCATTAAAGTGTGTGCCAAATTCTCATGGAACTACCATAATGTGCTCTTTGGTAATCTCAGGTTCCCCAGCTGTTTTTTCTAACAGATAGCTTCAGCACCTGTGACTTGACTGGCTGCTGAGCCCAGTGATTTACCCTACCACAGTAGCACAGGAAAGCTACAAGCTGAACCATCTTTACATCTATGCCAGAATTGAGCAAGCATTTACAAATGGATTTTTTTGCTTCAGTAAGGTGGCTCTCCACCACCTACTCCAAGTAAATAGGGACAAATATCGGCCTTGCAAGTAATTCCATTAAATAAGTTTCCTTAAAGTAACTTGTAAGGATTGTTCATAGCTAAGGCATAGAACTCATCAGAAACCAAAACACAAATTGCTGGAAAAGCTCAACAGGTCTGGCAGCATCTGTGGATAGAAATCAGAATTTGCCATTCAGGTCAGGTGACCTGTCCTCAGAACTGGCCATTGCAGTAGAGACAAGATTAGAATGTTGCTGGAAAAGCACAGCAGGTCAGGCAGCATCTGAGGAACAGGAAAATCGACATTTCGGGCAGGAGCCCTTCATCAGGATCTGCAGTCCTCACTTTCTCCTGATCATTGCAGCAGTCCACTGATGGCATCTGGCCAACTTAAAAATGTTCCAACTATCTCTACTCTTCCTATGTTAAGCAGTCCTCTATCTATGATCTAGCACCTATAGCTCTGAGCACTTACATATTAAGTAACCGTGATGTAATTTAATGGCAGAAGTTTGAAGAACAGAATGGTCTTTCTTCCCCTTTTTTTTAATCAGTTCTTATTTTCTAAAAAAAATGTTAATGTCTGTTGCTGCTGCAATTGAAGTCAGTAAACTAGGTATTCTGGGATGACCATATGTGCATGGTTCAGTCAACACTTTGATGGAAAGGAGGTATAAATGTATCTATCAATTTAAAGAGGGGAAGTGGAACTATTATTCTAACAATGGGCTGGATTTTACAGTAAACATAATGGTGAAGATCAACAAAAAAAATTTTGATAACTACACGTGCATATCGATTTTTGCCAGGAAACTTAATTGTTCAAAAACATTGTGTGAAGTTGCTGCACTTACGTATATCTACTAACATGATCTGAAATTGTTAAATATGTCTATTTTTGTATAAGTATCCTTGTGTGATAAATCTTAGCCATTGTTAAGCAATCTCTCTATAGGACTAAAACGTAACGTATACGAAGAGTGTTGTCCCCCCAGATTGTTCACTGTTGAAGATCTGAAGGAATGAAATGTTTTTCTATTTTTCTTTCTGCTGTTCTCTATTACCCTTTGTTTCACTTAATGTAGCTGAATTGTTATTGTCAATAACTGCCACCTCCTGGTTCAGTGCTGGCCATTAAAGAAACTTAATTGTTAGCAAGTTTTGAGAAGATTTGTAGCTCATGGTGAGGTTCTGGATATAGGTTTGCTCGCTGAGTTGGCAGGTTCGTTCTCAAATGTTTCATCACCCTACTAGGTAATGTCTTCAGTGAGCCTCCAAATGAAGCACTGGTGGTGTAGCCCACTTTCTATTTAAGTGTCTGGGTTTCCTTGGGTTGACAATGTAATTTCCTATGGTGTGGTCATTTCCCATTCTTTTTCTCAAGGGGTGGTAAGTGGGATCCAAGTCATTGTGTTTGTTGATAGAGTTCCGGTTGGAATGCCATGCTTCTAGGAATTCCCATGCATGTCTCTGTTTGGTTTGTCCTAGGATGGATGTGTTGTCCCAGTCGAAGTGGTGTCCTTCCTCATCCATATATAAGGATACTAGTGAGAGTGGGTCATGTCGTTTTGTGACTAGTTGATGTTCCTGTATTCTGGTGGCGAGTTTTCTGCCTGTTTGTCCAATGTAGTCAGCCTGTATTGGCAAAATATACTTCTACCTGTACTAGTCTCACTTCCTGCACTAAGCCCATTGCTCTGAATGTTATGACATTTAAAGTGTTCATCCAAGTACGTTTTAAAGGTTGAGATTTCTTGCTTCAACTACCCTCTCAGGCATTGTGGCCTCGGCCCCCCACAAATTTTGGATGAAAGCGTTTTTCTAGATCCCATCTAAACCTGTTGCCTTTCACTTTAAAATTGTGCCCCCTTGTTAATGACTCTTCAACTAAGGGACACAGCTGTTTTCTATTCACCCTCTATATGCCCCTCAAAATATTATACACCTTTATAAGGTCCCCAGGCAATGTACTCTACTCCAAAGAAAACAATCCAGGCTTATCCATCTTCTCTTCAAAATTGAAATGCTCAATCCCAGACAATATCCTGCTGAATGTCAGTTGCACTCTGATTCCTGTGTTCTTCTGAGCTTCCTAGTGTCTTGCCATTCATTGAGTACTTGATTGTCTTGTTCCCTTTTTCAAATTGCATCTCCTCACATTTATCAGGATTAAATTCTAATAGACACTGTTCTGCCCATCTCACCAATCCATTTATATACTTCTGCAACGTAACACCTTCCTCACCGTCAACCACCTGGCCAATCTTTGTGTCAGTTGTAAACTATCACCCGTCCCACATTCTCATCTACGTTTATGCATATTACAAACAAAAAGGGATCAGCACTGATCCCTATGGTATGCCACTACACACCAGGCTCCAGTAATGTAAACGGCCTTTGAGGTTCAATCTGTCTCCTATCACTAAGCCAATTAATTCTGGTATCCATCAAAAATTTTGAGAAGCAGTTCAAATGTATTGTTCATTCACTGCAAGTAAAATCCATTCGGTATGAGGAATTCTTTTAATGCCTCTTGAATTATTAGAAATATCTCTAACTTTATTCTCTTTATATTTTAGGTGTATTAATCACAAGGACTACCCGTTCAAATAAACTTTTAAACATGTACTTCAAGTGGAACATCCTGGTCACGTGTTTAAAAATTTGTGGCTTCTCTATTTATAGACGTAACCAGTAGAATTAATTACTAGGGATCTGAAATTCTCCATTTTTAAAAAACTGTACACTAGCATGATTTACATCCATGGTGAACAACTGAAATATTACATCTCTGTAACTGTACTTTCATATATTTTAGAAGTTACTTGTTCTTAGTATGTTCATTATGCAGACAAACATTTTAGAATGTAATGTTGCAATTCTGCTTGGGTGCCTCATTGTGTTGCTCTGCACATCTGGGAATTGCAGTCACATTGCTCACAATTTCCTGGTGTGCATGGTTGGAGGGTGAAATTCCTGCTGGTGACATCAGCCTGGAGCACTGACCTTCTATTCTAATTTGTGAAGCACGGCAATCTTTTTGATTTGTGTTATATGTCTTTGTTTATCACTTATAAGCCCAATAATAAATATAAAGGACAAAGATTCAAATAAACTTAGTATTTGCCCCAAGGCAGCATTACATTGAGCAGAGCTTTGTCATTGTGTCAAGGCAGAAACCAATCCCATATTACACCTTAGTGGACAGAATAATTAATTTAAAAATTAGTTATAATAAGTCAGGATTCTTCTAATCTTTGAATATTGTATAACTAAATGGTCGTCATATAGAAATAGGAACTGCTAGAAAGACTCAGCTGGTCAGGCAGCATTTGTGGAAAGAAATACAGTTTATGCCTGAATCTAATATAACTCCTTTTTGGAACTTGAAGAAGAGACTGATTCAGTTTCAAAGTGATGGAGATATTGGCTGGAGAGCAGGGTTTTGATAAGGACCGAAGGTTTAATTTTGCTGGCCCAGATGGTGTAGGTGGCACCAGGCTGAAAATTAGGGCAGGGTCACATTTTAAAGAGATACCTGATCCATTCCCACCTTTGAGGGAAATTCCTAGGGACAGACATGGGGGTTAAAATCACAGATCACTCCAATGACACAATCAGTAGCCCCAAATAAGCACTTCTGTCCAATGGTTACAGGATTTTCCTGACATTAGATCAGCAGAAGCTGACTGTTCTTGATATGATTTTCTACTCTGGAGTTGTGGGTGCTGAGATGGCCCAAAGTGCAATGTAGGATCTACACATCCTAACACATGTGGGGTTTGAAGAGGAGTTGGGTAGAATGTTTGGATTTCCTCATGCTCCTTCTATTGTTTGCATTTGACCTCCACCTGGACTTTTCGTGGATGCTTGAGATAGCTGACAGCTTCATGAAAGTTTCTGAATTCAAGCAGTCCAGGGTTCCTTGATGTGCTCCATTCAACAATACTAACTGCTTCTGTATCCTTGATGACAGCCATTTAGTTCTTAGCTCTCAATGGGATAGGTCATTACTTGTGTATGTTTTGAACTATAATTTAACTCAAGTCCCATTGTCTGTGGCCTGAATGGTTAAAGTGCAATCTGGTGAGTATCTCTCTTTACAGAGGCAGCAACTTTATTGGCATATACTGATGCTTGTTTCCAGGTTTGACTTGGGGCATGCAATCTACACTCCGTCTCTGAGTCTCTCCAACATCTCTGGTGTCTTCTGAACCGAGTCCGACTCAATTGCAGACTTTGTGACCTTCAATTTCAAATTTGCCATTGGCTTTGGCCACTGAAAACTATTATTTATTAATTCAAATGTACTGAGGGTTGTGGCTTGGAAAATGATATTATTCTGATTGACTTAGGTGGGGCTGATTTCTATTGGCTCAAGGTGTAGTAGGTAAGACATCTGAAATTAGGGCTTGGATTAGAACCTGGAAGAATGATGTTATTGATATCACTGAGACTTGGTTGAGGGAAGGGCATGCTGGGTAACTAAATATCCCAGGATATTGGTCCTTCAGGTGGGATAGAGAGGGAGGTAAAAGGGGTGGAGGAGTTGCATTATTGGTCAGAGAGGATATCACAGCTGTGCTGAAGGAGAGTATTATGGAGCACTTGATCAGTGAGGCAATATTGGCAGAGTTCAGAAATAGCCCCAAGTGCTGGGGCTGTCCTACAGGCATCCCATCAGTGAGCTTGCGATAGAGGTACAAATATGTAAACAGATATAGGTGCAACAGGGTGGTGGTGATAGGAGATTTTAATTTCCCAACATTGATTGGGATTCACGTAGTGTTTGAGGTCTAATTGGAGCAGGATTTGTAAGGAGCATCCTGGAGGGGTTTCTAGAGCAGCATGTAAATAGTCCAACCCAGGAAGGGGCCATACTGGTAAAAACAATGACTGCAGATGCTGAAAACCAAATACTGGATTAGTGGTGCTGGAAGAGCACAGCAGTTCAGGCAGCATCCAACGAGCAGCGAAATCGACGTTTCGGGTAGGCTTATTCCTGATGAAGGGCTTTTGCACGAAACGTCGATTTCGCTGCTTGTTGGATGCTGAGGGGCCATACTGGACCTGGTGTTGGAGAATGAGCCTGGCCAGGTGGTAAAACTTTCAGTAGGGGATTCCTTTGGGAATAGTGATCACAATTCCGTACATTTTAGAATACTCATGGACAAAGACAAGAGTGATCCTAAAGGAAGAGTGAATGAGGACTGCAGACGCTGGAGATCAGAGTCAAGAGTGTGGTGCTGGAGAAACATCAGGATTAAGGGCTTATGGCCGAAACATCAATTCTCCTGCTCCTCAGATGCTGTCTGACCTGCTGTGCTTTTCTAGCACCACATCTAAAGGAAGATGGGGGAAAGGCCAGCTGTACCAAAATTCGGCAGAAGCTGGGGCATGTAGATTGGGAGCAGCTGTTTGAAGGTAAATCCACATTCGAGGTCGATTAGAGTGGAGGAGAGACATGCTCCTGTGAAAATGAGGGATAGAATTGGCAAGATTAGGGAACCATGAATGACAGGTAAAATTGAAAGACTAGCTATGAAGAAAAAGGAAGCATACATTAGGTCTAGGCAACTGAAGACAGAAAAGCTTTGGTACTACATTCCTGATATTCTTCCAATCTGAAACAAAGAATTTAGAGGGCTAAAAGCGGTTATAAGATATCTTTAGCAAATGGGGTTAAGGAAAATCCCAAAGCCTTTTATTCATATATAAGGAGCAAGAGGCTAACTAGAGAAAGGATTGGCCCACTTAAGGACAAAAGAGGAAAGTTATACGTGGAGTCAGAGAAAATGGGTGAGATTCTTAACGAGTATTTTGCTTCAGTACTCCCCAAGGGGAGGGACATGATGGATGTTGAGGCTAGAGATAGCTATTTGATTAGAGTCAAGATTAGAGTGGTGCTGGAAAAGCACAGCAGGTCAAGCATCCGAGGAGCAGGAAAATCAACGTTTTGGGCACAAGTTATAAAGGGCTTTTACCGGAAACGTCGGTCTTCCTGCTCCTCGGGTCCTACCTGACCTGCTGTGCTTTTCCAGCACCACTCTAATCTAGACTCTGATCTCCAGCATCTGCAGTCCTCACTTTCACATAGCTATTTGATTACTCTAGGTCAAGTTGACATAAGGAGAGAGGAAGTTTAGGGTATTCTAAATGGCATTAAGGTGGACAAGTCCCCAAGTCCAGATGGATCTATGGATCTATCCTAGATTACTGAGGGAAGTGAGAGAGGAAATCACTGGGGTCTTAACAAGTATCTTTGCAGAATCTTTGAATACGGGTGAGGTCCCAGAGGACTGGAGAGTTGCTAATGTCGTCCCCTTGTTTAAGAAGGGGAGCAGAGATAATCCAGGTAATTATAGAGCAGTGAGCCTGACATTAGTGGTAGGGAAGCTGCTGTAGAAGATACTTAGGCATAGGATCTCTTTCCATTTGGAAGAAAGTGGGCTTATCAGTGATAGGCAACGTGGTTTTGTGCATGTCTTATCAACTTAATAAAATTTTTTGAAGACTTTGGTTCGGCCACATTTGGAATACTGCGTGCAGTTCCGGTCGCCACATTACCAAAAGGATGTGGATGCTTTGGAGAGAGTATAGAGGAGGTTCACTAGGACATTCCTGGTATGGTGGGCATTCTCTATGAAGAGAAGTTGAGTAGATAAGGATTGTTTTCATTAGAAAGACACAGATTGGGGTGAGCTGATTGAGGTCTACAAAATAATGAGAGGTATAAACAAAGTGGACAGCAAGAATCTTCTTCCTAGAGTGGGAAATTCAATTACTAGGGGTCACTAGTTCTAAGTGAGAGGGGAAAAGTTTAGGGGAGATATGTGTGGAAATTCTTTGTGCAAAGGGTGCATGGAACTCCTTGCCAGCAGAGGTTGTAGAGACAGACACGATAGTGTCATTTAAGTTGCATCTAAACAGATGCATGCATGGGCAGGGAGCAAAGGAATACAGACCCTTAGAAATACAGACCCGTGGGCGGCACGGTGGCACAGTGGTTAGCACTGCTGCCTCCCAGCGCCGGAGACCCGGGTTCAATTCCCGCCTCAGGCGACTGACTGTGTGGAGTTAGCACGTTCTCCCCGTGTCTGCGTGGGTTTCCTCCGGGTGCTCCGGTTTCCTCCCACAGTCCAAAGATGTGCAGGTCAGGTGAATTGGCCATGCTAAATTGCCCGTAGTGTTAGGTAAGGGGTAGATGTAGATGTAGGGGTATGGGTGGGTTACGCTTCGGCGGGGCGGTGTGGACTTGTTGGGCCGAAGGGCCTGTTTCCACACTGTAAGTAAGTAATCTAAATCTAAATCTAAGTAAAATAGTTGGCAAATTTGGATAGAGGAACTGGTTCAGCGCAGGCTTGGAAAGCCGAAGGGCCTGTTCCTGCATTGTAATTTTCTTTGTGTGTAAGATCAATCTAAAATTGACCGTAAAGATATGGTTAAATTTTGTCACTTCCTATTATTGCCTGATTGGATCCTTACAGTGTCAATTGTCCATTGCTTTATTGATCCATTGTTTGTTTTTTGTTACTTTTACAATCCTTTGCTGAGGTAAGAATGTATTTTATGATATTTCCTTTGCTCATTTGTTGAAGATGGGAAGTTGGATGCTGCAATATTCTTGCATTGAAAAATTGAGCACAAGAGAGTTAGTTTTTGCTTAATTGGTGTTTACTTATTTAAGCAAAACTCATAATTTTGCTTAAATAAGCTAAACTCTATGAAGCTAATATAGAAGATCATAAATTAATATTAAAGATAAATAAAAAGATAGATGGGGAAATATTTTACAAAGAGTATATATTTTCTAATCAACTTATTCATGGGAAATGCAGGGATAGGGTAGGAGGATGGATCTGAGTGGATTCCTCTTCAGTGGGTTGGTGTGGACTTGTTGGAGAATGGCCTGTTTCCAACATAGGTGGGACTTGACCGCAGATGTCCTGGTCTAGAGGTAGGCACACTACTACAGCACCAAATGAACCCTTTACAAATGTCTAATGTTCATACATATATAATAAAGTGTATAAATGGTGAGGCCATTCATAGCATGGCAGTGTACAAAAGGGCAAGTCAAATTGCAATACTGAGAGCCTTTTGGCTTTGGTTGAAGTGCCAGTGCACTAAAAGACAGGGCATGGCGAAGTAAGGCAGCAATGATGCAAGCATGCAGGTAGATCTACATGCCGCAAACTGATTGAATGCTAAGAAGGCAAGTGAGCATCCCTAAGTTATAGCCTTACCCAATGTGTAATCTGGTTGGCTACCTCTGTGCACAAAATATCCTTGCATCAGCTTTGTAATACTAGTGTAGGTTTAAAATTCATAAATGTGCTGCAAGTAGATTGCAGAAGTGCTGTGAGATTGCGAAGCTGGCAATTGTCAGATGTCAGTGTCATCCTTGATGTGTGCGTGTAGCTAGAGCCTGGAATTTGCCAGCCTGGAAATGCAAGCATTGAGCATGCATTCTTATTGAGTAATGTCACCTTCTTGTTCACTGTCAGCAAATGGTCAGATGTATATTATTGAGGCAATTAATAAGGACGATGAGCAAATGGAACAGCACGGTGGCTCAGTGGTTAGCACTGCTGCCTCACAGTGCCAGGGACCTGGGTTCGATTCCAGGCTGGGATGACTGCCTGTGTGGAGTTTGCACATTCTCCCCCAGTCTGGATGGGTTTCCTCCGGGGTCCGGTTTCCTCCCAAGGTCCAAAGATGTGCAGAACAGGTGAATTGGCCATGCCAAGTTGTCCATCATGTTCAGGGAAGTCTAGGTGAGGTGCACTAGTCTGGGGAAATGTAGGATAATGGATCTGGATGGGATATTCTTCGGAGGATCAGTGTGGACTTGTTAGGCCAAAGGGCCTATTTCCACACTGTAGGAATTCAAATTCTAATTCACATTAATAGCCATTTTGCCAGAGAAAAGCGAGAATCTTGTCTCAATGCCTGAAACATAGCTGTTAAATGCTAGTTGCTCCCAACACTGAAAATGGTCTTGTTGGACATCTTCAGTTATTTTTCCAGATTTCTCAAAGTCCATATCCTTCAGGCCATTTAAACTTTTGTCCAATAAATAAAAACAAAGTTAATCTACACATGGCTGCGATATATTTTCCCTCTGTTCCCACAGTGAAAAAAGGAGCCAACCTTTACTAGTAATATCAGAGCTTTCTGATGAGGTGAGGTGAGAGAGTGAGTTCATCAATATTGAAAGTGTCAAGTTCTTGCAATCTGACTGAGATGGAAATAAATGAAATAGGGCCCTCTCAACATTAATCATTTGAGCATCACCTTCATTTTGTTTGCAATCCCATCTCTTCATCATGTGAAGCTAATTAAAGAAGCACGAAAGTCTGCATAGACAAAATAATTGTGAACTCAATGAATGTACTTTGCATAATTACAACTAGAGTAAGTTGATCCTAAATCATAAGTCTCCTTCCTAACACTTGAGAGAGAGGTTGTTTTGATTATGCTATAGAGCTTACATGTGTCATGGCTCTTGGCAAATTGTTGGTGCACTTTTCTCTGTCCTTTTTATTTTGTTGTCTATGACCTGCTTTCTTTCTTGGAGTTTTGGTTGTTCTTACAGTTCAGGAATGCCTTGTACTTTTGGTTTAGTAGTTCCTGGATCTCATGGTCATTTCTCATCAAACCGATATTGACATTTCCTGATTGAGAAATCTTGAGTCTCCTGCTGTTTATAATGGACCAAATGCTGTTGCATGTTCTATAGTTCCTGCTCATTGAGCACTGCCAGGCATGAACTAAGTAGGTGTTTTATTTTTTGCAGAGTCCCTGAATCCATTAATATTAAATATTCTGCAAGAGTATTTGTTGTACAACTGCTGTTTTGGGGCAGGCTGATGGAGATAATAGACCACGTTAAGTGATGGTTGGTCACAGCAAAGGTGACATTTTGTAAAACATTTATTCAAGGAAAGTGGGTGCTGTTGGCTGAACCAGCATTTATTGCTCATCCCTTATTGTCCTTGAACTAACAAGGCCATTTCTAGGGTAGTTAAGAGTCAACCATATTGCTGTAGGTCTGGAGTTGCATATAGGTCAGACCAGGAATTGATGGTAGATTTTCTGCCGTAAAGGGCATTAGTGAACCAGAAGGCTTTTATAACTGTTGAAAGTGGTGAAACTATTACATTAGCCAAGTTTATTAATTGATTTCAGAGTTAACTGTCTGCAATGGTGCAATTCAAATCCAGAACATCAGTTTGGGACTTGAGAATACTAGTCCAGTGTCATTATTTCCAAACCATGATCAGCATTCCTTGTGCAACTAACTCCAGGTTACTCCAAGGTTCCACAAACTGATCGGCACAATCGGAGTGTTGCTACTTTGACTTCTAATTTCAGAAGCAGATTCTCGTGCGCACAGATCTTCGTCCATGCACCAAAATAAATTGAGGGCATATTGTCCAGACAGCCTCTTGCTCAGATGATGACATACTCAAGCATTTGCTAATGTCGAGAGCAAAGGTGTTGTTGTGAGATCAAGCATTTTCCTCTGAAGAAATATGGTGTCTGTTATGATCAGGCCACGTTCTAAATATTTCAGCAGCAGGAGAACTCCATCAGTGTTTATCTTCCATATGCCTTCCTTGCCAATCGAACCTTTCCAGCAGTTTGTGTCATTTCCAGCTCTGGCATTGAAATCACAAAGGAGAGTCAACTTGCCTCCCTTTGGATCATAGGAGGACAGTGAGTTGTTGAGACAGAAGTAGGATTCCTCCTTGATCCCATCTGTTGCTTCTAGGGTTGAGAATATATGTACTGATGATTGTGCTACAATGCTTCTGGATTAGAGTCCTATAGTGATTGGAACCAGGTTGACCTTGTTGTGACTACAAGGTTATTGATTGGAGTTGTTAATATGGGCCAATTTTGGAAATCCTGGCTGACCAGTATACCCAGGCAATTAGCTCTACTGCTGTTTGGCAGTAGTGTGGGGATGGGATTATAAAAAAAAATACCAGGCCATTAGAATCTCAACAAAAAAAGGGAAACTAGAAAACAACAACAAAAACAGGAGAGTAGACTCTCCTCGGTTCAGGCGACTGAGTTGGCTGGCCACAACCAGTATAATGCACAGAAGTAAATAAAAGATAATTTGGTGACGGGAAACCTCTGTGCAGTTATTTCAGGTCCACAAGTTCATGAGGTTTTTCCTAATTACAAAGGAACATTGAGATTATTAACTGGTTTGATTTTTATGGCGAAGCCAATACCATGTAGTTAACGTTCTTCCTCAGATTTACCATTCCAAAAGAATGTATAGCTTTCTCATTCTTTTGAGATTATCTTCTGCTCACTGTCTCAGGGTTGAGATGTCAAAGTCATCTGCTTGAGGTCCTGGGCTATGATTGTGCTATGACATTAAGGTCTCTGTTGAGATGATCCACGAAGGTCCTGATGCTCCATGTCCCAAACTTCATTTTGAGATAATGGCTGCTCCACAAAGATTTTGGCAAATCAAACATTTTGAACAATGGCAAGATAATGGAAAACCACGCTTAATTATATAGTCAGGTGCTAATGTGCACAAGTGTTCCCTGTCAACTCAATCCTAGGAGCTCACAGTTCTGTTTGCTTCTGAATCGGTGATTAACTGGAGTGGGTGCTCCATATTGACCGGCCCTTGTAATATTAGCAAAGGCTCATTGTAGCAGCAGCAAACTGCCAGGTTGTTCCTCCTATGCTCTATGAATTTATGATAATTTCAAAGAGTCCTAGTCATGGAGACCTACAGCACAGAGTCAGGTCCTTTAGCCCAAACTGGTCCATGCAGATCAAAATGTCCATTCACGTAAACTCCATTTTCCTGCACTTGGCCCATATCCTTTGAAAGCTTTTCTATTCATGTATTTATCCAAATACCTTCCAAGTGTTCTTAATGTACACGGCTCAAACACTTCTGCTGAGAGCTCATTCCATATGTGTATCACCCTCAATTTAAAAACGTTGCCTCTCAGGTTCTCTTTTATTCTTTCCCCTCCAATCTTAAACTGATGCCCTCTAGTCCACGATTCCCTAAACCTAGGAAAAAAACAGTGCATTCACCCTGTCCATGCCTCTCATGATCTTATACACCTCTATAAGGTCCCCCACAGTGTCCTTTAAAAGAAAGTCAAAGATTGTACAACCTCTGCCTGTACATTGAGTCCTGCCAACACCCTTGTAAATTTCTTCTATCCTTCGTATAGCAAGATGACTGAAACTGAACACTATAAGTGTGGCGTCCCCAACATGCTGTCCAACTGCAACATAACTTCCCAACTTCTATACGCAGTGCCCTGACTGCAGGGATATTATAGCCATTACAGAAATATGGCTAAGGGATGGACAGGACTGGCACTTACAGGTGCTTTAGGCGGGAAGAGGTGGTGGAAAAGGGGAGGGGGAGTTGCATTTTTGAATAAGGTCAGTATCGTAGAATTAATCAGAGATGAAATAACTGAAGGATCATCCATGATGCTTTGTGAGTGCAGCTAAGAAATAAGAAGGGGACGGTGACGTTATTAGGGTTGTACTATCGGCCCTCAAATAGTCAACAGGAATTAGAGGAACAAATGTGCAGGGAGATTGGGGAAACTTACAGGAGCAATAAGGTTATTTTAATTTTGAGATAATGGCTGTAGGGGATTTTAATTTTCCTAAAGTAGACTGGGACTGCCATAGCGTGAAGGGCTTAGATGGGGTGAAATTTGTTAAGTGCATTCAGGAAAGTTTCCTCAAGCAGTATAGAGAGGGCCCTACTTGGGAAGGGATCTATTCGATCTACTCTTGGGAAATAGGGCAGGACAGGTGACTGAGGTGACATTGGGGGATCACTTTAGGACCAGTGCCCATAATTCTATTAATTTTAAAATAGCTATGGAGAAGGACAAAACTGGTCCACAGATTCAAGTCCTAAACTGGGGCAAGGTGAGTTTGGATGGAATTAGACAGGAGCTTGCAGGGGTTGATTGGAGTAGTTGTTTGCAGGTGAAGGGACCTCCAACAAGTGGAAGGCCTTTAGAAGTGAGATAGCTAGAGTTCAAGGACTATATGTTCCTGTGAGAGTGAATGGTAAAGTTGACAGGAACAGAGAACCCTGGTTGATCAGAGATATTGAGGTTTTGACCAGATAAAGGAGGTGTGGCTCAGGTACAGGCAGATGGGATCAAGGGAATCCCTGGAGGTACAAAGGAACCTCACTTATCTGAAGGACACGGACAGAGAGTATTTTCGTTCAGTTAATTGAATGCCAGATAGCATAGTTTAACCAAGCATTGGGACCTTGCAATCTTGCCAGATAATCCGATATTCAGATAATCAAATGCTGGATAATCAAGGTTCCTCTACATATAGGGGATACAGGAGTCTACTGAAGGAGGAAATCAGGAAGGTGAAAAGGGGGCCAGAGATAGCCTTGCCTCAGAAGATTAGGGTGAATCCAGAGAGTTTCTTTAAGTAGAACCACAGGAATGGACAAGGTTGTCAATGAAAATTTCTCCTCTCTGTTTCCCATGGAGAAAGACATGAAGACTGGGGAATGTGGGCAAGTTAGTGGGGGAGGAAGTGTTGGATGTATTCGAATGCATGAAGGTGGATAAATCTCCTGGTCCTGACCAGATTTATTCAAGAACACTGCAAGAAGCTAGAGAAGAAATTGCGCAAACCCTGGCTGATATTGTTGCATCATCGTTAGCCATGGGTGAGGTCCCAGACGACTCGAGAATAGCAAATGTTATGCCCTTATTCAAGAAGGGCTGCAAAGAAAAACTTAGGAACCATGGGCCAGTCAGCTAAACATCTCTGGTAGGTAAGTTACTTTTGAAGATTCTCAGAGAGAGGATATGCATGCATTTGGAAAGACAGGGTTTGATTAGGAATAGTCAGCATGTCTTTGTGCATGGGAGATCATGCCTCACAAATTTGTTAGACTTCTTTGACGAAGTGACCAGGAAGATTGGTAAAGGCAGGGCAGTAGATGTAGAATATATGGATTTCAGTAAGGTCTTTGATAAGGTTCCACATGGTAGGCTGCTGTGGAAGGTTGGATCACATGGAATCCTGGGGGACCCCTACTAGCTCACACCCCACTCCTGGCACATTTCTCTGCCACTGCAGGAAGTGCAAAACCTGCACCCACACCACTCCACTCACTTCTGTCCAAGGCCTCAGCGAAATCCATACAGACACGGAAAAAATATGCAAACTCCACGGCATGGGGGGTCATAGGGCAGCACGGTGCCTCAGTGGTTAGTGCTGATGCCTCACAGTGCCAGGGACCCAGGTTTGACTCCAGCCTCAGGTGACTGTGTGGAGTTTGCATATTCCCCGGGTCTGCGTGGGTTCATCCGGGTGCTCCGGTTTTCTCTCACAATCCAAAGATGTGCAGGTCAGGTGAATTGGACATGCTAAATTGCCCGTAGTGTTCAGGGATGTGGAGGTTAGGTGCATTAGTCAGGGGTAAATATATGAGAAAAAAGTAGGGAATGGGTTTGGGTGGGTTACTCTTTGGAGAGTTAGTGTGGATTTGTTGGGCCAAAGAGCCTATTTCCTCATTGTAGGGATTCTATGGTCACTGTTCCAAAGTGCACCCTCACTGTGACCTCAGTCACCTGTCCTGCCGTATCTCCCAAGAGAAAGTTGAATTTTGCACCTTTGTGAGTAGAGCCTTCTGCATACTGCTTGAGGAAACATTATTAAATGCACTTAATAAATTTAACCCTATCTAAGCCCTTAACACTATGGCAGTCCCAGTCTATTTTTGGAAAATTAAACACCTCTGCAATGATGTGAGCTCTGATCCTTTCAATGCCTCCTGCCCTGCAATGTAACTAATACCACTTCTTTCTGCATTGTTCCTGACTCTAAAGCCGCATTTCTTTTCCCTGCTATTGCAATCATAAATAGTTCACTGTATAGGAAGAAAATGCCTTTTGTTTCACAACAGCAAGAAGCTTTTTATTGGCAAACAAACATGGTGGCTCAGTGGTTACCATTGCTGCCTCACAGTGCCTAGGACCTAAGTTCAATTCCAGTCTTGTGAGACCGTGGAGATCGCATATTCTACCGTATCTGTGTGGGTGTCTACTGGGGTGCTGTGGTTTACCCTGCACCTCCTCCCCATCCCCTCCCCACCAAAAAAAATAGATTAGGTGGATTAGTAATGGTGAATGTGGGTATAGGGTGGGGCCTGGGTCTGGGTGGGATGTTCTTTGGAGAGTCAATGCACATTCTATGAGCCAAATGAAAACTTTCCAAAATGTAGTGGTTCTATGATTCTATGTTTTTGAAGTAAGAGAAACTGAGTTACGAACTTAACGCCATTGATTCATAGAACATAGAACATAGAACAATACAGCGCAGTACAGGCCCTTTGGCCCTCGATGTTGCGCCAATCCAAGCCCACCTAACCTACACTAGCCCACTATCCTCCATATGCCTATCTAATGCCCGTTTAAATGCCCATAAAGAGGGAGAGTCCACCACTGCTACTGGCAGGGCATTCCATGAACTCACGACTCGCTGAGTAAAGAATCTATCCCTAACATCTGTCCTATACCTACCACCCCTTAATTTAAAGCTATGCCCCCTCGTAATAGCTGACTCCATACGTGGAAAAAGGTTCTCATGGTCAACCCTATCTAAACCCCTCATCATCTTGTACACCTCTATCAAGTCACCCCTAAACCTTCTTTTCTCCAATGAAAACAACCCCAAGTGCCTCAGCCTTTCCTCATACGATCTTCCTACCATACCAGGCAACAACCTGGTAAACCTCCTCTGCACCCGTTCCAGTGCCTCCACATCCTTCCTATAGTATGGCGACCAAAACTGCACACAATACTCCAGATAAGGCCGCACCAGAGTCTTATACAACTGCAACATGACCTCAGGACTCCGGAACTCAATTCCTCTACCAATAAAAGCCAGTACGCCATATGCCTTCTTCACCACACTATTTACCTGGGTGGCAACTTTCAGAGATCTGTGTACATGGACACCAAGATCCCTCTGCTCATCCACACTACCAAGTATCCGACCATTAGCCTAGTACCCCATCTTTTTGTTGCTCATACCAAAGTGAATCACCTCACACTTACCCACATTGAACTCCATTTGCCACCTTTCTGCCAAGCTTTACAGCTTATCTATATCCCGCTGTAACCTGACACATCCTTCCTCACTGTCAACAACTCCACCGACTTTCGTATCATCCACACACTTGCTCACCCAACCTTCTAGCCCCTCCTCCAGGTCATTTATAAAAATGACAAACAGCAATGGTCCCAAAACAGATCCTTGCGGAACACCACTAGTAACTGCACTCCAAGATGAACCTTTACCATCAACTACTACCCTCTGTCTTCTTCCAGCCAGCCAATTCCTAATCCAAACCTCCAACTCACCCTCAATGCCATACCTCTGTATTTTTTGCAGTAGCCTATCATGGGGAACCTTATCAAATGCCTTACTAAAATCCATATACACCACATCTACCGCTTTACCCTCGTCCACCTCCTGTGGCAGTGGTCGCTCCCTCTTTCTAACTCCACCATTATTATGTTCACCTTCCCTCCGCATCGCTTTTATCCTTGCTGCCGGAATCACTTTTTTTTTCCCCAAGTGCATTCCCATGCCGTTATTCCATTTTAATCTTCACTGCTCGTCTCACTCTTTATCATTGCTCCTTCAGTTTTATATAGGCAGCCTCTCTGTAGGCATGGAAACTGGACAGACATTGAGTTATTGGAAATATGAAAACTTTTTGCGATAACAATACATTGAAGGGCTTTGATGAAAATGGGAAGATTGGAAAGACCACAACTCTTCAGTTCAGTGATTTCTGTGCGTCCATCAATCACCTCAAATAATTATTTAAAAATGCAATAATGATGCCCCTCTGTCAGTTTGTTTGTATTGAATGAAAGCATTACAGGAACTACAACGTTCTGCACGACATATATATATCTTATCCTCAAACTAAATGTCTGATGAGCATTTCTGAGTTGCCTTTTTACTGCCTTTATGTATTGGCTACAATCAACCCATGGAGAAAATGAAGATTGCAGACTCTGGAGATCAGAGTCGCGAGTGTAGTGCTGGAAAAGCACAGCAGGTCAGGCAGCATCAGAGGAGCAGGAAAATCGATGTTTCAGGCTTAAGCCCTGCATCAGAATGAGGCTTGTGGGTCAGGGCTGGGAGATAAATGGGAGGGGTTGGGGTTTGGGGAAAGGTAGCTGAGAATGCGATAGGTGGATGAAGGTGAGAGAGAAGATGATAGGTCAGAGCAGGGAGTGATGGACGGGTCCAAAAGGCAATGCCGAGTTGAAAGCTTGGGACTGGGATAATGTGGGGGGGAAGGGAAATGAGGAAGCTGTTGAAATCCACATTTAAGGCTGAATATGAGGCGTTCCTACTCTAGGCGCTAGGTGGTAACAGTTTGGTGGTCGAGGAGGCCCAGGACCTGCATGTCCTTGACAGTGGGAGGGGGGAGTTGAAGTGTTTAGCCACGGGGTGGTGGGGTTGGTGGGTGCGGGTGTCCCAGAGATGTTCTCTGAAACGATCTGCAAGAAGGCGTCCTGTATCCCCAGTGGAGAGGAAACCACACCGGGTGCAACAGATGCAGTAGATGACATTGGTAAATTTCTGACAGATGTGGAAGGATCCCTTGGGTCCTTGGACGGAGGTGAGAGGAGTGGTGTGGGCACAGGTTTTGCACTTCCTGTGGTGGCAGGGAAAGCACCAAGAGTGGGGTATGGATCTGACGAGGGAGTCGCAGAGGGAATGGTCTTTTCGGAATGTTGATAGGGGTGAGGAGGGAAATATATCTCTGGTAGTGGCGTCCGTTTGGAGGTGGCAGAAGTGGCAGTGGATGATGCATTGTATGTGGAGTTTGATGGGGTGGAAGGTGAGGACCGGGGGTTCTGTCCTTGTTGCGTTGGGAGGGATGGGGTTCAAGGGTGGTGGTGTGTGAAGTGGAGGAGATGCATTGGAGGGCTTTGTCAACCATGTGGGAAGGGAAGTTGCGATTGTGGAAGAAGGATGTGGATTTGGTCATCCTGGGAACAGATGTGGCAGAGGCGGAGGAATTGGGAATAAGGGACAGCATTTTTACAGGCGGTAAGGTGGGGGGAGGTATAGTCGAGGTAGCTGTGGGAGTCGGTGGGCTTGTAGTATCTGTCTGTGGTTTGACAGTCACCAGAGACAGTGATGGAGAGGGCCAGGAAGGAAAGGGAGGTTTTCAAGATGGTCCAGGTGAACTTAAGGTTGTGGTAGAAGGTGTTGGTAAAGTTGATGAACTGTAAAACCTCCTCGAGGGAGCACACGACTGCGACGATACAGTCATCGATGTAGCAGAGGTACATGTGGGGGCTGGTGCCAGTGTGACTGCGGAAGATAGACTGTTCCACATATCAGACAAACAGGCAGCCATGGGTGGGTCCCATGCAGGTGGCCTGCTAACCCTTTGGTTTGGTGGAAGTGAGAGGATTGGAAGGAGCAGTTGTTGAAGGTGAGGACCAAATGGGCACTACCCTCCGGATCTGTCTATCACTCCCCCCTGACCTATCACCTTCTCCCTCACCTTCATCCACCTATCACTTTCACAGCTACTTTTCCCCAAACCCCACCCCCTCCCATTTATCTCTCAGCCCCAACCCACAAGCCTCATTCCTGATAAAGGGCTAATGCCCGAAACGTCAATTTTCCTGCTCCTTGGATGCTGCCTGACCTGCTGTGCTTTTCCAGAACTACATTCTCGACTACAACCAACCCATATACAGTAGAGAGAACCAAAACATCTCATCTTGGACAGTTCCATAGTCTGCAGTAGACAAAAGTTGGAGTGCGAATTCATGATTGTGTGATTTGCTTTGCTTATCTGTCTAAAATGCTTGAAAGATTTGATTAGAAGGATCAAAATGCCTGTTTATTTAAGGGCACCAACCATCCACAGGTGCAGAGGTCGTGTGCACACTCTCAGTCTTGTTTGTGATTGAACTTCATGAAACAATCCACTCATTGTATTCTAGGGGTTTGTTTTTAATGTTTGGATTCCACAATGAAACTGATAGTAAAAGTATGTACAATATATTTGGAGATGAAAACAAAATACCTATTATAATATGTATATATTAATGTAGTTTAAGCATACAGATTACCAAACTTATAGTCCACAAGTCTTCAGCATGAAAATATGTTTTTGGCTGTACCTATCTTTCTGAAGTGCTATCTGAGAGCTCATGTATTTAAAGTATATTTATGTGCAATCTCAATTTATGAAATTGGGTTATATTTCAAATAATTAGACTGAAACATAGAATGCCTACAATGTAAAAACAGGCCCTTTGGCTCAAGACATCTGCACCAGCCCTCTGAAGAGTAACCCACCCAGACCAATTCCCCTACCTTATAACTTTACATTTACCCCTGACTAATCCCTGAACACTATGGTCAATTTAGCGTGGCCAATTCACCTAACCTGCACATTGTTGGATTGTGAGAGGAAACCGGAGCACCCAGGGGAAACCCACGCAGACACGGGGAGGATGTGCACACTCCACACAGACGCTCACCTGAGGTTGGAATCAAACCTAGGTTACTGGCACTGTGAGGCAGCAGTGCTAACCACTGAGCAACTGTGCCACCCTGCCGACATAACTAAATTTTAAAAACTGGAGGAGTGGAATCTAACATGACAAAGAGCCTTAGATAAATGTGTAATCAGTAGAGATAGCATCCCATTTTATAGCTGTAACCTTACTGTTATCTTTATTTTTCCTGTGTGCTGCTATGCTGTATCTTGAATTGGAGTTTTAAATTCTTTACTGCGCAACTAACAATTGCAGGATGTTGTTTATTTCACTGACCTTTTAGTTGTGGTTAATGAGTCACTGAGCATCGTAATGATCTCAAAAGTTGACTTATACAATTTATAGAATAAGAAGAATCTTTTCAGACATGTTATGCGTCAGAGATGATGGAATCATTTCTCCCCTACTTCTCAGCTCTCATTTAAAAATCACACAACACCAGGTTATATTCCAATAGGTTTATTTAGAAGCACTAGCTTTCAGAGCAGTGCTCCTTCAGGAAGCTTTGGAAGAGGATCGTAAGACACCGAATTTATAGCAAAAGATTATAGTGTCATGCAATTAAAATGACACATTGAACAAACCTAGATTGCTGTTAAGTCTTTCATCTTTTCGAATGGGCTGCAAATCATGGCTACCATCAGCACCACTAACTGCTGGGTCAAAGTGCAAAGGATCTCTCAGAAGATCGCACATATCGACCTCCACATCTCAGCTCTATGAATTGTGGATCAGAGGGAGTGTTTTTCTAAACCTCTTTGAGGTTGTGATTTTTGATAATTAACATGAAGCAGACTTAGATTTTTATCAAAAAAAAGTAATGTTTATTCACACAGCACTCTGAAATGTAAACACAATGAAACACTCCCACTCCTCATACTCTCACTCCTCACACTCTCTCACTCATTACACTCTCTCACTCATTACACTCTCTCACTCCTCACACTCTCTCACTCATTACACTCTCTCACTCCTCACACTACTGTCTCTTTTTCACACGCAAACTAAATAGATTTTTGAGGCGAAGCATTTTAGGCTATTACCAGAAATAGTTTAAATTTAGTCCCTTGATATGCACCCACTGCAGGCCTGAATGTGTTCCCTCCTGTGATCTTTGAATAAATGGAAGATGGATGCCCCTGTATTTCCAGACAAAACTATGGTTGAGTTTCTGCAGAGATAAATCCTTGTAAATGAGGACAAGTAGCCCCTCCATTGCTTCCTGGGTTGATGTCTTAATTTTCAAGATGGCTGCAGGATCGGCAGCATTCCTCTCCTGAGTTTGCGACCAGGTCTACTCATGTGCACATGGAGAGGCACCTTGCAGTGGAGATAGCTGCATCCACACTCTTCATTCATGTTCTTGGTACCGTAGTCGTATCATTGTCTTTCTTCATTTTTTTCTCCACATTGTCATGTTCACGGGTTCAGCGACTCTTAGGCCCAGACTGATGGCTGGCCCAGGTTGATGACCAGCTCCAGTGATCGTAGAGGAGGAGCCCTGAACAAATACTCCGCACAGGCCTGTGGCTGGCTACAGCTCAGATTTGGCCTCAGAAGTGGCATGAGCAGTGGAGATGGAGCCTGGAACCAAGACATGTCTGGTATTCAGCAATGGGAAGGAGAGCCAGAGAGATCTCAGCCAAGTAGCCAAGTGGGAGCTGAACCATTAGACAGACACCAACTTGGCAAAATGCCAAAACTATTGCTATGATCTCTTGCTATTTAAACAGATCCAAAATGATGCTGGAGAGTGGTGAAACTTTGTGAATAACACGCTAAACAACACTTCTCACTGTATTTAGGTACATGTGACAATATTAAATAAATCTGAATCTAATTATTCTTGCTGGATGAATTATCCCTCTTGTTCATTTCCTGACTACTCTCTCACTGGAAAGATTAGGATTTATCATCTGAAGCTAGTTTCAATCACATGGTCGCAAAAGATGATGTGGATGCAGCTATCTCCGCTGCACGGTGCCATCTCCATGGTGCGTATGAGCAGACCTGGCTGCAAGCTCAGCTGTGGAATGCTGCCGATCCTGCAGCCATCTTGAAAATTAAGACATCAACCCAGGAAGCAAGGGAGGGGCTACTTATCTTCATTTCTGTTCTCCATGCAAATGATTCAAACTTAGAAATTATTGCTATGTAATGAAAGAGATGGTGTATGATCACACCTTGTGGTAAATTGGTGTTGCCAGTAAAGGAATACTCAAACCTTTTACCTATGTATTCCCTTGTGTGTCAGTCAAAAGGCAGGGAACTGAGTCAAATTAATTAAGCAAACCCTTCTTTGTTTAACCCTTTAAGTGCCAGTACTCTATATAAAACATATATTCCGGCACGGTGGATCAATGATTAGCACTGCTGCCTCAAGCACCACCGTCCCAGGTTCGATTTCAGCCTTGGGTGACAGACATAGGATCAGGATTGTGTGTTGAAGTGGCAAGCCACGGACAGGTCCGGGACCTCATTGCGTACAGACCAAAGGTGCTCAGCAAAATGATCACCCTGTCAGCATTTATCACTGGCCACCCGGGTGTTTTCCTATCTTCCTGGTGGTGGAAATTGAATAAAGATTTGTGTACTTTGTGTCTCTCACTGTGTCTCACACCTGCACACACACACACACCATGGGTGCTGGGGAAAAAAATAAGCACTACCACAGTTAGGTGGTAGTGTGGGGGTTAAAAAAAGAAGAAAAAATAAAAACAAACATATCTTTATTGCAAAATTTATTTCTCACTTCATCTAACATAACTTCAACTCTAAATAATTTCACTTAACTTCACTTTATCTTACTTTACTTAATTCACATTTAACCCTAAGTCTGAGTTTAAATCTATACATTTGGCTTGAATCAAATGCTACTCCAAGTCACTTGAAGTGACTAACTTTGCTCTCTGTGTAGGTTGTCCTCATGGAAATGACTTCAGGCCCACATGGATCTCAGATATGATCTGGAAGGCTTCTACTCCTCTGAGAAATTTCCTTTGTTCTATTAACTTACCTGAAATTGTGCTCCATTCCAGAAAGATCTCTGGCACTCAGTCAATGAATCACATTGTTTAATCCCACCCCATGGAATTTATTGGTAAATAACTTCCAAATGTTTACAATACATCATAAACAGCGATATTCCATTCTCCATATAAGCGATGCCAGCATGTCGAGAGACCACTTATTTGGTCAATGCAGAAAATTGCAGTTCACAACATACCCTGGCTGCTATTTAACTGAGATCAGAGTTTATATTAGTTTGACTAAAATTCCAGCATGCTTGATTGTAGCTCTTAAACAATCCAGCAGCCATTTCTACTACTGGCCACCTGACCATAATGGTGTCATTGTAACTGTGTTCAGCTTGCAGTCCTGCATTTGGATTTTGAGTTTTGATAAATACCCAGGTGTAAAATTCACAAACAGTTTGACATTTTAAATGTCTGCAAGGCAGGAGTTTCCACCTGTTGGCATTAACACTTGAATGACTTTTCAGAAGTTCAAACATGAGTTAATTATTTTATGCAGAAATCACAAAGACTCATGACCTTTGGCCTTCTTTGCATTTAGACCAACTTTTAAAATCAGGTTTCAAAGAGTCTTCATTGGACACAGTCTGTGTTTGAAAGTTGGAAATGTAATATCTTCACTGGGTATGACAGTATAGTTTCAGCATAATGAAATTTAAGCATGCCAGTTTCAAGCTTATGTTAGCAAATGGGCTGCTTTATTAAAAAGATTATTGGTTCCTGTTCTTTCTGAGATAGAACATAGAACGTTACAGCACAGTAATATTGGCCCTTGATGTTAAGCCAACCTGTGGAACCAATCTGAAGCCCATCTAACCTACACTATTCCACTTTCGTCCATATGCCTATCCAATGACCATTTAAATGCCCTTCAAGCTGGCAAGTCTACTACTGTTGCTGGCAGTGCGTTCCAGCCCCTACTACTCTCTGAGTAAAGAAACTATCTCTGACATCTGTCCTATATCTATCACCTATATTTAAAGCTATGTCCCCTCGTGCTAGCCATCACCATCTGTCCAACCTATCTAATCCTCTGATTATCTTATATGTCTCAATTAAGTCACCTCTCAACTTTCTTCTCTCTAATGAAAGCAGCCTCTAGTCACTCAGACTTTCCTTGTAAGACTTTCCCTCCATACCAGGCAACATTGTAGTAGATCTCCTCTGAACCCTTTCCAAAGCTTCCACGTCCTTCCTATAATGTGGTGACCAGAGCTGTATGCAATACACCAAATGTGGCCACATCAAAGATTTGTACAGT